>NW_028274807.1:177127212-177437212 GCF_037043125.1 Eumetopias jubatus
TTCTGGGTCCTCTACTTAGAACATTTGGCACGCCTATATTTTGCCCCCACCTTCGTGTTTTCTCAGTCAAGATTCTTCTACTACCCACTGAGTAGATGCCTTCTTCAGTTCATTGTTTCTCTGAAGTTTCACTTTGCTTTATCTTGAGCACTACAGGGAAAAATATAACAAATACCAGTGTAATACTTCAACTTAAAGCAGAGTTCAATGTTCATTTGCAAGGGAGAAATGAAGGACCCTTTCTGCTCTGCCACATCATTCTGGAAATCTTTAGGTCTGAGAGCATGCTGCTTAGCACAAGAACTTTTATTTTTTCTTTTATGTCTTTGAATAGTTTTCAAGATACATTGTAACAGACAAAGTGGAGTTGTCATTTTAGCCCCGAAAAAAATTAGTAAGTACATGTTCACTGCTAAAATTCTCCTATATATCTTTTCTTTATTGCTCTCTTCCTCTGGCAGAAACAAAATAATTACTAGCAATGAGACATAATGTAGCCACTTTATTTTAGCTATTTATTTCCTTTGTGTATTTATTTCCTTTGCATATGCACACTGGTACCCACATGGTTTCTTTTCCTTTTGGTCAAATTAAGATTTGCTAAGAAAGAAAACTGGATGAAGGAAGATTGCACACATAGAGATAGGAGGTGTTTATTGACATAGTCTCCACTGCATATAGTTAAATTAAGGAACATATAAAAAGTAAGATTTCAAAATGAACTCAAGCCTTTCCCTTGAAGATACTTTAAAAAACATAATTCACAGTGGTTTTTTTCAGATGATAAAAGCAATGATGCTTATTATAGAACATTTAGAAAATTTAGTAGGTTTAAATCACAAAGGTAAAATTACCCATATTACTGCAATGCCAAAATAGCCATCATTTGGGTCTATTTACTCAGTTCTATTTTTTTCCTTATACATATTTTTTCCATAATTGAGAACTACTATACAAACAAATATGTACTTTTTTCTATTAATGTTATAGCTTAAGCATTTCCCTATGTTGATATAAACACATTAGAAATAGTTTTTTTATAAAAAGAAATAACTATAATTATAAAAATAATGTCTTTAAATCATTCCTTATATTTTTAGATGATTACCATTTTTTTTCTCATATTTGGCACATTTTTCTTCTAATTTGTCACCTCTTCTTACTTTGTTTAGTGGACTTCATATTTGCCTGCTTATTTTGCTGTACTACTGTATTAAAACTTTTTATAGTTAAATCTCTTTGATTTATATATGATTTTCAGCATTGGGTATCCTTCTTCATAAAGTCCCCACATTATGTATATGTTCATTTATTTTTCTTTTAGTGTCTTTATATATTTTAAAATTTTCGGTTCAATCCATACAGAATTTGTTTGGTATAATTTGTGAGATTGGGATTTAGCGTCATTTTTTGTTAAATGGATACCCAGTTATCCCAATGCTCTTCAATGGATAATCCACTCTTTCACACACTTACTTAAAATGCCGCTCCAATCACTTAAAAATTATGGTGAGCACTGTGAATTGTGTAAAACTGATGAATCACAGACCTGTACCCCTGAAACAAAGAATACATTATGTTAATTTAAAAAATTAAATAAATAAATAAATAATATCCTATAGATAGCTTTTTACATACATACATATATACATACATGGATCAATTTTTGAATTCTTTACTCTGTTATTCACTTCCTACAGCATCACTACAATATTTTAAATGCTACACCTACTACATTTCATAATGTTTTAATAATTTGTAGGGCATGTTCCTCTGTTATACAACTTATTTTGCCAAAAAAAGAAAAAATATTGTCTTTCAAATATATTCATTCTCCTAAATACACATCAGAATCATCACACTCAGAGAACTTTTTAAGATTTTAATAGGAATTATCTGATATTTGCATGTTATTTTGGGAAAATTGATATCTATACTATTTTTTAAGGTTTTTTATTTATTTATTTGACAGAGAGAGAGAGCGAGAGCAGGAACACAAGCAGGGCGAGTGGGAGGGGGAGAAGCAGGCTTCCCGCAGAGCAGGGAGCCCGATGCGGGGCTCGATCCCAGGACCCTGGGATCATGACCTGAGCCGAAGGCAGACGCTTAACGACTGAGCCACCCAGGCGCCCCTGATATCTATACTATTAAGATTTTACATTCATGAATATGGTATATATCTTCAGCATTAAAATCACAATGTTTTTTCAAAAAAATCAGTTTCCTTCTGCATAAACTACACCTATCTTTTTAAATTGTGTGTCTAGGTATTTACATATTATTTTTCTAAAGATTGTGGCTAATATACAAGAAGACTATCTAGTTTTTTCATATTTAATGTGTCCAAATTTTCTGGATACTGTATTAGGTTTCTTGGGTGATGCTCATGTGTTCCCAGGAGATACCATGACGAGTCATTTTTTTAAATATATCTGAAGAGAATCCCATTGATTGTGTATCACTAAGTATACTTCTTTTTGCTGTTCTGGTAGATACTCTTTATCATATTAAGGAACTGGCCCTTCATTTCTCATTAGCTGTTAGTCATTAAGATTGGACTTTTGCTTTTTTAATGCTATTATGAGTATCTTTGGGTGTAAATTTCACTCTGCAGTTTGGGTTATTGTGAAAGGTTTTTTGTGTTTGAATTCTTCAAAAGCACAAATAGTGAGGACTGTTAATACAATTTCTGTGGTTGGAATATGAACCATTCTTGTCTAGTCCGTCTTTTGTTCAGTTGTTTTCTTCCTCTAAAAATGTCCCTACAGACAAAAAACAAAAGACAAAACAAAACAAAAAGCTCTAGAGCAAACTACATTGTTTTATACCATGTCAGTATTTTGCAGTAGTGTGCTAGCCATAAAACATCCTGTGGAAAAATCTACTTGAATTTCTTTATTTTATAGATGAGGAAACTGAGACCACTGTAAGTCAACTGATTTGAGCAACATCACATGGTGTATTGGCCAGGACATCTGAAACTCAGGTTTCCTGGTAACTAATCCATTTCATGATAGTAGGCTGTGTCCTGGGTTATTTTAAGACCATGTTGAGTTTTATAAGACAATTCTTTTTTAAGCTTTTCTCAAGAGGAAACAGACTTGTTTCATTAGGAAGAAAAGTAGAGTTGTAATCAAAGAGAGACAGGCATGGAAAGGTCTTAATCACGTTCAAGTTCCCCCAGTTAGTATGATTAAACCAGAGTAATCGACATTGAGAAGACTTAGTCAATTTCCTTTTACGCGTCCAAGGTATGCAACATCCCTAGCATGTTGGAAAGGCTTGTGAACAGTAACACTACTGTGGAATACTGACATGGTTTTAAAACAATGTAGTTTTATATTGTAGAATAGCAATAAACCTGAAGACAAGAGAGAAAAGAGAAAAATGACCTAGAAGCGAATCAACTTTCATTAATGAGTTTAATGACAAACAAGAAGACTAAGGAGTTCAGAATATTTCTCAAAGCCCAGGAAGTTCTGTTTGGTTGCATTAGCACCTTAGATAGGCTTCTATTTCCTGTAACATTTTTGTGGGTAAATACTCTTGAAAAGAAAAGAAAAAAAAAAAAAAACAACGGAAAAGCACAAACTGCTTTGCAGTATGCGGTGTTGAGGAGGAAAGTCAAACACCAGGTCAGGCCATGAACGGATTAGATTTTCGGCCTCTTTCTGCCTATGTCACCTTCCTGCTGAAGAATTAGAATTTCTGAACTCTGATCAGTTTCCATTATAAAGTGGATAGAGTCCCAAATTCTGGTGTCAGTCCTGACTCACCCACCCAGCACCTTGTGACCTTGTACAAGGGACAATCATTGTCCTCCTAACGTCACAAGTTCTTAGGCGGAGCCCTGAGAGAATGCCCTGTGAAGCAAGCCATATGCTTCTCTTTCTCTTATACTTCATATTGTTCCAGCAGTTCTGCTCACCAAGATCGTGCACAGGTTTGGAGTTCACAAGTCTGGTTGAAACTGGCAGCCTTGCTCACTGGAGGAGTGTCCTGATACCTTGTTTCTACTCCAGCCTCTCTCACTGTGCACACAATAACCAGTCACCACTTTAACATGTAAATTCAGACCTGTCACTCTCTTGCTTAAAGCACTTCAGCAGCTGCTTATCACAGATAAAGTCAAGTTCAAATTCTTTATCCTGCTCACAAGGCCCAACACCCCTGGTCTCTGCCTACCTGAGGACATCCTGTCAACCCACTGTCCTCACCGCTCATTCTCCCCAGACTCGTGCTCCTCCCAGAGCTCCCCAAGGGCCGGCACTTAGGGCCCTCGCCCTGGCTTTCCCTCTGCCTCCAATGCTCACCCCATCCCCAGTCTTTCCCTGGCTGACTTCTTCTGCCATTGAGGGGGCTCTGCTGAGCCGGCCTCGTTCCTGAGCCTTCCATCTAAAGCAGCCTCCCCTGCCTGTCACTGTGCTGTCACCTAGGTTTACTCCCTTCATAGCTTTTTCCATTTTCTCCCATCTTATTGCTTACTGCTCTTGTTTATTTTTTAAAAATTGGTGCCCCTTTGCCAATGCAATTAGAGTCTACCTCCAGGTGAGTTAGGACTTAGCTTAATTTTTTAGCTCTGTACCCTTAGAGCCCAGGATAATGCTTAGTACATAGCATGCCCTAGGTAAACAGGAGCTGGGGACCTCCTGGCACACTTAAAATGTTATTTACTACCTACTTATTTAAGGTAATGTGCTATAGGAAGTTTCTGTGTTTGCGATGCAGAAGGAGGAAAAGTTTGTGATAGGGAAGGAGAAAAAGGCATGGCTCTAAATAAGACAAGGTAGAAAGTGGTGAGTTCCAAAGATTTAAAGTTTTATGAACTTAGATAAGGCTTCATTTGGTGGGCTGTTATTAAAAAGAAAAAAAAAGACCCACCATTAAAGACCCTTTGCTAGATGATTAGAAACCTCATGTATGCATGACATAATTTCATACCCATGCCTTAAGCAGTGCTTCTGTATTTTTTTTTTTAAACTAGTAAGAGGAGAGGAAAAACACAGACCTTAGGGGTTCTGGGACATAGCCATGGGAGAGCAACCATAAATCCAAGACTCCTTTGAAGTCTCATATCTCACTTTGAAGAATCATGTAGTTTTGCCTTCTACCCTATAATATTTCCACATGGTAAAATTGATGCCTCCAAGAAGATGTGCCCTGGGAACCCCAGGGCCTCACATATCCCCAGCACCCAGGCTTCTGCTCCTGGGTAACATTGCCTCCAGCCTAAGAAACATAAAAGACCTTGTATCTTTTGCAAAGTTTATTTAGAGGAAGATGGGCTTCATTCATAAGTGCTTCCCAGCCAACCCTTTGCTTAAAACCAGGATCTAAAATGCTGGCTGATAAAAAAGCTTGCATATTGTAGAGTGGTTGGAAGAATGAGCTATTCTGGAAAAAATGACTCACCGAGTAGCAGAAAGTGAGGGAAATGAGAGGAATGGGGAGTAGACACCACAGCATTTTCAGCTCTGCAAGTCTGGGTCCTCTGTGAGCATCTCTGGGCCACACTTTATTACACCACGTGACATTATGTTACCTAAATGCTTATGCTGTCGGATTATGTTCCTCGGGCTCAATTGCTAAGAGAAGGAGGGTTGTCATACACTTTAGAATGGTTCTGGGGTGCCTGGGTGTCTCAGTCAGTTGAGCATCCGACTCTTGATTTTGACCAGGTCATGATGTCAGGGTCATGGGTTCAAGCCCGCATCAGGCCTGGTGCTAGGCAGCACGTTTGCTTGAGATTCTCTCTCTCCCTCCCCCTCTCCCTTTGCCCTCCCCCAACTCGTGCTCTCTCTCTCTCGCTCTCTCTAAAATAAGTAAATTAATCTTTAAAACAAAAATAGAATGGTTCTAACAAATACTGTTTTTTAATGTTTAATTAGGCCCCTGACTCAGCTTTTTCAGGTAACTGTGAGAGAGAGAATGAACGAGAGTATGAACAGAGTGTTCACATTCAAATGGAGGGATTAAAAACTGGCTGAGAGCTGAGCTAGTAAAAAATGTTTCTGTAAATATACTGTTTTCCTAGTGTCTTTTTTATCTTGAGTACATGCTTTTACAAAAACTAATTTGGTTATAATAAGGGCAGTTTGTATCTCTTTTTTAGTATGAACAGTTAAAAAATTGTTGTTAAAGAAAAACTCATCTTGTGTAGTGATTGAGCTTCAAAAGTAAATTAAATTGGATCTTATTAAGTAGTGGAACCAGAATGCATTACATTTTTTTTTTATATATTTTCATTAATAAGGGAGCCGGTCTCATAGTCTCCAGCCACATATAACCTGTCAGTTACGAAGCATTTTTCTTCAACAAGGTCACAGGTTTATTCCTCCTGAGTTTTTGTTTCCTGCTCTTCTTATACAAATATTAATGTATCTTTAATAGAAGTAGGGAAAATTATGAATGTGTTCTTATTTGGAAATCCAAGATAAGGGGAATCTGCTTTGCTTTGATCTCATAGCTGATATTAAACACTGATCCAAAAACTTATACAAACATAAATACTATATTAAAGTATCCTTTGGTGTGCAAATCAGTCCTTAATATATGATCGTTACTGCTGGATTATTATAAATAGTTCCTAGGAACTGAAATGTTCATATATAGCTATGTAACCCAAGGTAGTCACCAACACCGATTTATAAGGCTGAGTACTCAGAGCTTTTATTTTATCCTTTGTAAAGTTCAGCTGGTATAGCATACATGGTAATCTTAATCCTTAAATAGTGCTCTAATTCCTTAAAAGTAAACAAGTAGAAAGGGGCACGTTGTGTTGCCATGGTTGCAGGGAATTGTTGATCACAATTACACTTTTAAACCTAAAATGGCCCAGTGATTTTCACAATGGCCTGCAATTGCAATTCCTTATAAAACTTTCCAAGATAAGTCCTTCTCAAAGAGGAATTTTCCACACCGGAGCTCTACAAAGGATGATTATTTTGCAAGCTAAAGAGAATGTGTTAATTACTAGGAAGCAGATTCTAATTGAAAGAGTAATGGAAGATACAAGACTTCTATCATGACCCCAACTGGGATGGTGCTCTTGCTTGAGAAAGCAATTTAACAGCAGCTCTGAACTTCAGTGTTCCCATCTGTTAAATGGAGATTATTAGGAACACCTTCTGTTTGAAGATAAAGAAATGGGAAAGTTAAAAGGAAAAGTAATGGGATCTTTGAAGGAGAAAAGAAGAGCCTTATGTTAATTTGGAGAATCATTTCTTTGTATAAAATGTACTGACAAATTTTAATTAGAGACATCGTTCGGAAATTTATTTTTAACTATTTTAAGACCCAGTTGTAAATCTCTCTCCAAAACAGCCTAGCCTTTTTATTTATAGGCTACAACCAGCCATAAACAGACGAGTCATGATTATTTGAGATTCCTCCACTTTATAACTAGTTCACTTAATTCACCAAGCATTGATTTTATACCCACTCTGTTGCTGGGCTTAAAGGATGCAAACTTAAATAAACACCGTGGTTGCCTTCATGCCACTCATAGTGCAGTGGTGGGGAGAAAGATAATAAAGACACAAGCTGTATGAGAAGAAATTGAGGCTCATACAAAGTGCACAGGGGGGTAAACAAGTGAGACCTCAGGTTAAACAAACTATTCATGTTTCATCTTTAGCTAAAAATACTTAATATCTTTCCATCGTGTAATACCTTCTCACCACTGCAGTTCACTTCACCAGAAGTAAACTACTTGAGAACAGTTTGAGACACACATTAAAACAGTTTTAAAAAAACTTAGACAAAAGCAGTGGAGCGAAAGAAGTAATAGTTTTCGAACCACCCGCATGTTAAATACTTTTCCGTTCATTCTCACATTTTCCTCTTGGCAAAACCCTGTGAAGTAAGAAGTATTATTCCATTTTCAGGGATAAGGAAACCCAGACTCAAAGCAGAAAAATAACTTGTCCAGGGTTGACTAGCTATTAGCTCGCTTGGGCAGAGCCTGAATTCATTGTTGTTTTTGTTGTTGTTTTTTTTTAATCAAGCATTTATATAACTCTTATTAAATGCCACCTACTCTTATAAATGCTTTGGGACGTCTGGGTGGCTCAGTCTGCCTTCGGCTCAGGTCATGATCCCAGGGATCTGGGATCAAGTCCCACATCAGGATCCTTGCTCGGCGGGGAGCCTGCTTCTCCCTCTCCCTCTGCCCCTGCCTCTCCCCCTGCTTGTGTGCACATTCTCTCTCTCTCTCTCTGGCAAATAAATAAATAAAATCTTTTAAAAATAAATAAATAAATGCTTTATAAAAATGTACTCATAGGGAGTCAGATTCAAGTCTGTTTTGTTCCATTCTTAGGGCTAAAAAATTAAGCAAAGTCCTAACTCACCCGGAGGTGGACTCTGATTGCATTGGCAAAGGGGCACCAATTTTTAAAATAAACAAGAGCGGTAAGCAATAAGATGGGAGAAAATGGAAAAAGCTATGAAGGGAGTAAACCTAGGTGACAGCACAGTGACAGGCAGGGGAGGCTGCTTTAGATGGAAGGCTCAGGAACGAGGCCGGCTCAGCAGAGCCCCCTCAATGGCAGAAGAAGTCAGCCAGGGAAAGACTGGGGATGGGGTGAGCATTGGAGGCAGAGGGAAAGCCAGGGCGAGGGCCCTAAGTGCCGGCCCTTGGGGAGCTCTGGGAGGAGCACGAGTCTGGGGAGAATGAGCGGTGAGGACAGTGGGTTGACAGGATGTCCTCAGGTAGGCAGAGACCAGGGTGTGTGTGTGTGTGTGTGTGTGTGTGTGTGTGTGTGTAGGCAGAGACCAGGGGTGTGTGTGTGTGTGTGTGTGTGTGTGTGTGTGTGTGTGTGTGTGTGTAGGCAGAGACCAGGGGTGTGTGTGTGTGTGTGTGTGTGTGTAGGCAGAGACCAGGGTGTGTGTGTGTGTGTGTGTGTGTGTGTGTGTGTGTGTAGGCAGAGACCAGGTGTGTGTGTGTGTGTGTGTGTGTGTGTAGGCAGAGACCAGGGTGTGTGTGTGTGTGTGTGTGTGTGTGTGTGTGTGTGTGTGTGTAGGCAGAGACCAGGGGTGTGTGTGTGTGTAGGCAGAGACCAGGTGTGTGTGTGTGTGTGTGTGTGTGTGTGTGTGTAGGCAGAGACCAAGGGTGTGTGTGTGTGTGTGTGTGTGTGTGTGTGTGTGTGTATTAAGCATATGGCAGGCAATGATGAAGGCTTAGCAAACTGATGACAAATTTGTTGAATCAGACACATCCTGATTTTGTTCCCCAAAGCCTCTGTGTTGCGCTTATCTGCTGATTGTGTATAGGTAGGTGAATCCTCCCATTTCTTAACCTGTAACACCATCCCACACTCCGGTGCCTTAGAGATGGGGCTGACGTTCTGGCCCTGAGATGCTTAGCGACTAGTAGGAGAAACAGAAAAGGACATGAACAGTTTGCAGGGAAACAGAATGAGTACTGTAGGCGTGTGCAAACGAGTACCTAATCTAGACTTCTCAGGCTACTCAGTTAATTCCATTCTTTTTGATCATTGTATCAGTTTATGTTATTTACATTTTCTCTTATTATTCTATTAACATATAGTTCCTTTCCGTTGCCCATTAAACATTTTTCATGTATTTATTTATTTGAAATAATGAGACCCCTATATTTATAGACTCTTCTGTGAGTTCAAAGCACTTTCATGCACATCAATTACTTATCATCACAGCAGAGTAACAAGAAGTGATTAAAAATCGTATCTTTATTTGAAATCAGAAGCCACTGATCAAGAATAGAAAGCAGAGATTTTCTCGTTGGTGATAATTATTTTTAACATTTATCACAAATGCTTAAAAAACTTGCTTCCATCTAGCTTTGCTAGTTCCTCACCATCTTTTCGAATCAAGTGACTAAAAAAGAGATCAACTTTCCTTTTAACACTTCAGAGTCTTCATTGATCTCTAGACAAACATTACTACAGTCTCCTCACTGCTGTTCTTTGCCTCCTTTCTTACCATGGACAGTTTAGATGATCATGAGCATCATCATCTTCATAATGACTTTTACTGTGGGCCAGACAGACAAATTGAGATTGGGTGTCATGTGTCCCAATAAAATGTACACTCTCGGTGTCACTCAAATGATAGATCCTTTGCCTTTTTGCTCCACGCCAGTTTAAAAAATAAATAATCCCTCTGTTTCTGTTCTCTAAGAGCTTTATAATACATTGCTTCAAAATCACACTATTTTTCTCATGCTAGATGCTTAATTAACATCTGGAAAATGTATATATCTTACTGAGAATCATGTTCCCCCTAACCAGATGCAGGCTTTTTTTTCCCCCCTCTGTTATAGCTATTAACTTACTAGCCTTTGAGTTTTTGACTTAATGAACGAGAAAAACAGTTTGTCCTTAAATTTAAATCTCAAACTCCCTTACCTTATGTAGACTTATTTCTATATTAATTTGAGATGAATATCTCCACAGACTGGTCTAATGAAATAAGTGTATTATTATTATTATTCTTTCTGGCTCTTCCCAGGAGGAGAAAGCAATTTTCTGGGTTCTCTCAGTGATGTGTCTTACCCCGCTCACAATATCCCCTCTCCCTAACATGTAATCTTTTAGCTTTTTGTTATTGAGATTTTTATAGAATGTACTTTTATGATGTTCTGAGGGCTCTGAATCACAATTGTTGATCTACTTTTATTCCTATTAAACTCTCAGAGGTATATCAGCTACAATTGTGCTTGTCATTCTCCATTCACTGATGGCTGGTAAAAGGTCAGGTTCAATATTAAAAATTCTGCAGATGGAACAGGCACGACTCAGCACTGTCTGGCAGATTTTGAATCACAGGACTGTTTGTGGTCCTTTCTCTCTGCTGACCTCATCTGTGCTCCTTCTCCCCTTTCCCACTGTGTTCCAGCCACACCTGTGTTCTTGGTTTGTTCCCTCTACGTGGCAGATTCAGTCCTGCATGAGGGCCATTGTTCTGGGTGTTCCTTCTGCCTGGAACCTGCTGATCTTTTCAAGGTCTGTTCCTCCATGTTAATCACACCTCAGCTGAAGTGTTATGTCCTTAATAACACTCCCCTTGCTAATCATCCAGAAAGGGATGGCCACACACTTTGAGAAATGTGCCAAGGGAAGGAACAGTGAATTAAAGAGAGGGAAAATCGAACGTTTTAGTATTGTGTGAAAAGATTTTCAAAATCACGAGACATCAGAGCATGCAGATGCCAACAACAATGATCAAATGCACCCTGCTGGTGGGAGCGTGGCACGGTGCATGTTCTGGAAATCAGTCTGGCGTTCGTCAGTCAGATTACTGTTCTCATAGACTCAGACACTGACTCTCTGCTCTTCATCATGTATTTAAAAAAAAATTCTCACATAGCTCAGTAAGGGTTCATGTTTGAGGATGTTCCTTTCAGTATTATTTAGACCACTGGATTGTTGGGAGCAAGCTTGGAGTCCATTAATGGATTAGAGGATAAGTAAATATAGTAAAAGTGTGGCTGATGCACATCAGAAAGTATGTACAGAGGTTATAAGCCACAAGTAAAAGGCATAATATGGAGAGACCTTAAAATAGTGCCTGCTTTAAAAAAAAATAAGAATTAGGTATTTAACACAGTATCATTTATGAAAAACATAAACCAAATTTCTGAGAATGTTCTGGATTTTGATCTGAGTGATAGTTGCACAGATATATGCATATATAAAAGCTCACCAAGCTGCACACTTAAAATGGTGCACTCTACATATGAATGTTAAACCGCAACTCGGAATTAGAAACATGAACCCTATTCTTGTCTACCTGCCCAAAGTAGTTCTCCTGAGTTGATTTTTATGACATGAACCTTCTAACATTGTTTACATAGCCACTGTCATCATTTGATACTTTTCCAGTATCTATTTATGTTTGTTCCTTAAAGCACTCTCTCTCACTCCTAGAATGTAAGCTCCCCAAGACCAGAGAATTCCTCTCACTTGTCTGTTCCAACATAACTCACACATGTAATGGCAATGAATTCTGTCTCGTTCTGCTATGCAGTATCCTCTCTACCTAATATCTAATATTGCGGCTTTTTGTTGTTGAGGTTTTTTCAGAATGTGCTTTTGTGATATTCTAAGGGTTTAGTAGTTGCTGAATGAATGCTGAAGGAAGGAAGAAAAAAGGAAGGAAAAAAGGTGAAGGAGGGAGGGAGGTGTAAGTGGAGCAAGCAAGAGCCATGGGCATTCTTCCCTTGCCTTGTCTCCTCCCATTTACAACATCAGTAGCCTTCATTGGTCTAACCATGGCCCCTGTCTGTTGGAGTCATGCCCTTTAATGTCTCCTGCCCTCAGTTAAATACTCAACATTGCCAGCCCCTGGTTTAGATTCTCTGTCCTTCCCCGCCCCCCACCCTTATTCCCTCTTTTCCATTCCTTCTCGTACCTTCTTTGTCATTCCAGGGCCTGTCTCTACTTCTTACATGAGGAAAGTCAGTAACAATGCTCATTGAAATTAAAAGGCAGTATGTTAAGAATCTAAGTACCAGAGTGCAAAATAATAATAATAATAAATATAATATTATGATATAATAATAATATAATAAAAGCTGGGGCACCTGGGTGACTCAGTCAGTTAAGCGTCTGACTCTGGCTTTCAGCTCAGGTCATGATCTCATGATCCTGAGTTTAATCTGGGCTCCATGCTCAGTGAGGAGTCTGCTTCAGATTCTCCTGATCCCTCTCCCTGTCCCTCCCCCGCTCTCTCTCTCTCTCTCTCTCTCTCTAAAATAAATAAATAAATCTTTAAAAGTAAATAAGTGTTATATGCCAACAATGAATCATGGAACACTACATCAAAAACTAATGATGTAATGTATGGTGATTAACATAACATAATAAAATTTAAAAAAAGGAAAAAATGTAATAGCTAACATTTTCTGAGCACTCAGTCTATGCCACTGAGCTATATTTAGCTATTTAATGTTCACAACAACTCTATAAAAGCCAGAGAGATTATTTTCCCCATTTAGCAGATGAGAACCCGAGGCTCAGTCAGTCACATGGTTGATGGGCAGTAGAGTCAGATCCGTTTATGCTTTTGAGCGCTCCTGTCTCCCAGCCCAGAAAACACCTATTTATAGAATGTCTGCAGTCTTGGCAATTTTGCTTCTTTCTGAGTATTGTGCTTCATCTCTTCTGTCATCTGAGACGGTATCATGGTAAAGAGGAAGCATGTCGTTAGGGAAAGCATGGATTATTCAGGTGGAGCCTGTTTCCGTGAAGCAGGGAGGCCCACTTCAGCGTAAATCTCAAGATGATCGTAATGTTTTATCAGGCTGCCAAACTGAAAGTTATTAAAACACCTTCATTCATATTAGAGGCTGTTCTGTGTTTAATTCCTCCAGTAAGACACATCTGCGGTAATCCATGACTAGAAATGGGTTCTTATTTATACTTCGATAAATAGAGTACTGGCAGAGAAGCTAATAAATGTAAAAGAAAATACCTTCAGAGTGCCTAGTGCCTTTATAATTCTACCTTTTTTCCCTAAATTAACCTTTGTATCATAATTCTGATTGCCCAGTTACATTTGCCCATTTGTGTGAACACTGCTAAGTCTGACTTTTATGGCGACTCCATTACCATCTTTATAATGGCGTGCTTTGCGCTGGACAAGCATCTGCTAGGAGTTCCGTGTGGGCAACATGTGGGTGGGTGGATACTGTTGACCGGGCAGGGTATTGGCCTGACCCGGTTTGCCTGGTGGGCTGTGGCTGGCATGCCCACGTTCCTGTGGACCCCCTGCAGTTCTCCTTCCCTGCTGCGATTTTTGCTTTGCTTACGGCGCCTAACTTCGGGGCTGTGTTTGGAGCTTCCACAGACGTTGAGTCTGTTTGTTTGATTTTGTATATTTCCTATGCAGCTCAAAGCTTTCGAGGGCCTCATGGAAAGAAACACAGAGAACTGTGGAATCATAACCAATTATGCTGCCACGAAATAGCCTTTTCTTCAAAAAGAGCAGACCCTCGGCAGCCAGATAAAGTCTAAAATGGCACGCTGCTAGAGCTGTTTCACATTTTCCTTCTATTTAGTCATACCCTTTAACAAAAGCCAGTGTTTCGGGGCCTGGGTCCCACCCAGGTCAAATACTGCAGGATTTGGAATCCCGCTCTATTAGAGCTCTGAGTCAGCTGTTGGGTAATGCCCCTTAATGAGATCGCTTGACTAACAAATGACATTTTTGTTCTTAAGAGTTCACAGAGTCCTTTTCTGAAGATTGTAGCCTACAGTTCCCTGTGCCATTTAACTGCAGTGAGGGGTAAGGATGATAGGTGACTGGGGGATGAGTTTGAAAGAAGAGAGGGGAAAAAAGGCAAAGGTGTAGTGTTGACTCCTACAAGTCATTATCATGCTGGTTCCCGAGAATCTTAATTACATCTTTCAGAAGCTCATTATTTATTGCAGAGAGAATAATAAAGCTTTCTTCCAAGTCATTAGGTTTGGAATCTAAATTTTAGGCCTTCAATTTCTCTCTTTTATCTTGGCACGTGGAATAGAGCTTGGATTAAAGAGAGAGGGAAGATTGATGGCAAGTCTGAGTTAGTGGGTGCACGACGACTTACATTTCACGAGCTGGGGCTTAGGAATCGGCTGGGTTCCAACCTTGCTTCCCTGCCCTACTCTGTGTGAGATGTCACGTAACTGTTATGGGCCTCGATATTCTCATCTGTATAATGGGAATAATGACTCCTACCTACAATGGGGTGGTATGAACATTTAAAGGAGCTATCAGCATGCAGTGACAAAATGCCTGGCACAAAGTCGTTTCTCATTAAGTAATAGCTGTTATTGTCACTCCGGTGACTTTCTGTGATGTTTTTATTGTAGAATACTCAAAATGTGTCACACTTTTCAAAGCATAGCATAAAGCACAAAAAATTGGCCGTGACCCTTTTGTGAGTTATTTTTAGGTAGCACGTTTATTGATGGAAAATGTTTTTTTGAAGTAGATTTTATGAGGCAGACATATTCTTCCCATTCCACTTTCTCTCATGTAACTAGAAACCTCGTACTTACTGAGCAGTGTGGTAAAATAATTTATAAAATTAATCCAAACTCGTTAATTCAGTGACACTAGCAGGATGATTTTAATTTCATTTAGCCTTCTACAAATATAAAAGCCAATGTAATTCCACAAAGTTTGCCTATAAATATCTAGCATACCATATTTGAGAGATAAAGGTCAATAATTTTAATAATTAAAATTATATTTTTAATATCTTCATTTCTTCTGTCAGTGACTTATGTGTGAAGTCAGTTGAAGCTGCATGCTGACAATATGAATACAAACTGAAAAATTAATCCTTAGTATGGGACAAATGCCAAGAGTATACACATTGATCTCTAATATGGAAAATAGTGGGAATTAGCTTCAATAATCACATTAAAACTTGGTAACTAGCATAAGAGCTGAAGAAAAGAAAGTCTGGTGGAGTAGCTGTCCTTTTCTAAATATGTTTAAGTGATGGCTGAGTCCTTCAAGAATCTCATTCCCCTGATTTTATCCAGGACTTCCTGCCATGTGGACGACAAGAGTGCTTTCTTTGTTGCGGTTGTAAAGGCCAGTCGATTTTCTCTTGCCTGTGTGCCTGTGGGCAATTTTGTGAAATGTCCTGTGAAGACAAATGGATAGAATATATTTTGTATCCAAAGACTATTTTAGCTGCCCCTTAGAATAGAACTTACTGGGAAATACTTGTTAAAATAAATACAATTATTAGCATTGATTTTATACCTTTTTTTGGTAAGAAAGTTTTTAATAAAAATAAATATATTATTGGATTTTAAAAATCTATTTTCTATGTATCTTTGTATCTTATCTTTTTTTAAACAGTTATGAAAACCTTCAAGCTATGATTTTTCTTGCACTGAGTTTTTCAGTCATGTTTAAAATACTTGAAATTCTAAAATCAGTGATGTGACAGCCACTCAGTTGAAGCATATTCTTATCGTAAGAATTATGTAATTAATATTTCAAAAGATGTTTGTCTACCCAATAAACTTCTCATATATTAGGCTATCAATAAATATTTACAGTGTAGACTTTTATTTAAATTCACTTCCCTTTTTAATTTGTCAATATTAGTTTATTTGGTTTTACTATCTCTTACCCACCTTTTGAGATATACTAAGGTAATTTTAAGTCAGTGAATTGGTTTTTATCGGAAACCATCGTGGCACTGAGACAGCTGAATCTCTGGTTACTCAGATAGCCTGTAGTAGACCGTTCTGACACCACTAGCATCCAGCATAGCTGCAACGAGCTGATCATCTGCCTTTGAACATTCTCCCTTTCACCTGAGAATAAGAATTCATCAATTTAAGAAAAGGAGAGAACATTTTTAATTACCAGGACCCCATTTTATATGTATGGCATTAAAATGTTAATTATAAATTGTTTCTTTTCCTGTCTGTGCCATTATGTTTTCATTAGGGTTCAAGAGTGAAGTAGAATGGGGACCTTTTCTCATATTCATTTAATATCTGCATCTCACCCAAAACAATGGCATGGAGATGAGCATTTAATTAACAGCTCTTATGATTTTAAAGGCAGAGCAAGCTCTCAGTATCCTCATAGGGATGTGATGCGATATTTCCATTACTTAAGATTAGAGACAGGAAACTGACGTTTAGAAATGACTGTCACCATTTGGAAATATTTCCAAAAGCAAGGTTAGAACTCCAAGTCATTGAGAGCTTCCAGTGCTGAGCAGAGCAACATACCCACTCCCCCAGCTCACTCAGCACCACCTGTACTGAGAACCCGGCTTTTGCTGCAAACTTAGTTCATCTGATGAATTTAGCAGAAAGGATGCAGTGTTTTATCATGCCTGCACTTTGAATATTTTCAGATTCCAAGTTTGGTCCTATTAGCTCTCTATTCAAATGAGACCAGGTTACTTTTAGAATGCTTACTCTGGCATACATTTTCTCTTGAGAATAAAATTTTAATCCTAATTATTCTGTTTAGTTATTTTATTCTTCTCTGGTTCTTCCAGTTGTTTTGATGAAAGTTTATTCTTGCCGTGTTCCCTTCTCTTTTTATATATAATGGTTTCTATATATCTAGTAGTGTATACCTTAGTATCTCCTAACAGTCCATTAAAACACTTAAAAAACAACTCCCTTCACTCACCCTAGTTGGTTATAGGACTCAAATCTCCATGCACATCATGATTTTAGAGCTTCTCACCATCACCAAAGCATAGAGAATTTGTTTGACACCAGTTTGCCTGGCCCTCCTGACCAGCATCTTAAGCTCTTCCATATGATTTGGTCTGCTCCCTGGTTCTGCCAGAGAAAATTCTATCTTTACTCCTTGAATCTAGGTGGGCTGATTCACTTCAGAGTCCAAGTTAGTCAGCCCTGCCTCTCTGCTTTCTTCACAATGCCTGCATTGTATATATCATATCACCTACCTAATGGAATAAAACAGTAGTCAGTATAAACTCTTTGAGTTTATGTTATCCCCATTATCTTTGCTGTTTATCCTTGTTAAGCAATAGAGAAGTGTTCCTTTGTATCTTTATATATCAGAGGCTGAAAGGAAGTTTGGAGCTACAACAGAACAGTTCCCATGTTCTGTCTACCTGCCCTCATTATAAGTCATCATGCATCCTATAGGGTTGATATCAAATCCATATTACTAAGACTGTTCTCATTACCTTCATGTATTTTCTCTGGTGAACAAATGGTACAGAAACAGATTCTCTAACTGGAATTTGAAAATCTTTCTCTAAAGAGAAGGATAAAATTGATTATTTTTATCAGAGCCCAAGTATGGTAAGTATCTATGAGAAAGAGAAATGAAAATTGCTACAAGGTTGCTTGATCTAAAACATGGTATGCTAAAAAATCTTTGATGTAACACATTCAAATTGGAAACTAGGAAAGCCCTTCATGTCATGCCAGTGGAAGATCAACTAATTGAATTAATAAAGTAAAGAGATGGAAGAAATGAACATGCTCATAAATTTTCCAGAAGGTATGTTGTTGAAATAAAATGTGGTATAAAACAAATATGAGCAACTGCAGGAATTCCCAGAGCCTTCTACAGCATATGGTCTCAAAAAGCGAGAAAAGACAGAAAATAAAAACGCAGTATTGTTTGGGAGAACAAATAGAAGAGGTGATATTGGATTAGGAAGGAATGAAGTTCAGTTTACTTCCGGTTTAAGGAGGATCAGTGAACATTTATATCAGATTAACATTCCTTCGTAAATTTATTCGCAACTTTGATCAAGGCAGACTCTAACGCTCGTACACTGTAGATCTGCATATTTTCTTCTTGGAAAGAAAACCTTTTCATCATATTGGCTGAAGAATACTCACATGATTGCTGTTTTTTCTTTTCACAAGGAAACCTGTCTCCTTTACCAGCAGTGCTTTGTACAAAAATGTTTGAAAGGGGGAGCAGGTGGTTGCTTTGCATGTCTTTGTATTGTTTTAGGTAAATACATTTGGAGCCAAAGAAGGGAATAAAAAGAAAAGGAAGAAAAAGAAAAGCCGGTGCTCTTACAACTTCTATTATAATTTGTTTCTTGTTTGAAAAATATAAAAGGAAAGAAATTAACTGAAGTAGTAAACATAAACTTGACCACTTGACCGCATTTTAGGGACAACTGTCAATAGAACAACATACTTAGATTCTATTAAATACTTGAGCTGGCTTGAAAGGTCATTGTCCTTTTTTACCAACTGAAGATTATGACATGAGCTTCGCAACCTTCTGCATGAGGCACAGATGAGCTCAGTTACTAACTTGGAGTGTAATTAGGATGCCTTTTTTTTAAAAGTCTATCTGCCTCAGTGGACTCCTGTTCTACAATTTTGAAAATCACAATGAAGCCAATGTTCGTTCAATATTTTTATATTAGAACAAGATTCAGATTAAACTCCTAGTGGTCCCCTTAAGAATGACTAGAAGGGTCATTAGTCCATTAGCCAGACACCGAAAAGTGAGCGCTGCATAACACTGGAATACAGTATCAAAGAACTCATAGTTGAAATGCTGCCTTTCACATATTCTCCATCAGCTTGCTCTTCACGGATTGTTACACCTCTGCATTTATTGACCAATACAGTGCACATCTATTAGTTGAATATGATGTGGGTAAACAGGTAACTGGCATGTTGAAACATAAAATAGGGATAAGTAAGACCTTCTAAAGTAGCAATGGTTAAGTCTACTTCTAGAAATTAATAATAGATCAAAAGTTCTTTGTAAAATATAGAGAATCTCACATGACATAAATAGCCATCATTTTGAGGAGCTCATAATGGCAGGGTATGGACGGAATGAGAGCAATATATTATTTTTTTCCTAACTTTTACCTCTTACTGTTCCTTGTACCTGGGTGGTATAAATTGTGAAAAAGTCCCTGAACTAGGGACTTTCAGATACTTCTTTAAGTATTGATCTTTCATTGACCAGAAATCATTCTTGCACTGACTGGGTATACTTATAAAGAGAAAGAAATTGATAGAGAGGGATCAAATATAAAGTAACAACAATATTGGGGATTTGATAAATAAGCCACTTGGTCAACATAGTAAATCTTTAGAAACAAAGGTCAGAAAAGATGATTTCTAAAAAAAGTCAAACACTGAGCAAATGAGAATTTTAACTAGAACAATAGGCTTTTATTTCCTTATGTGTATTTCTCTCTAACATCAGCAGGGTTTGATTCAGGTAAATTATTAAAATCACAGAAAAAGTATGGCAATTTTTTACAGGGTGATAGAGTGATAGATTTTTCCTTGAACATATCTTCATAGCCAAATAGGCAAGGACTAGAAACACTGGAGGCAGAGAAGAAATGTATGTGTAAACACGTGTGTCTATAATTTAGCATAACAAGCAAGTGAACATGATGTAATACAAATGCTATTTTTCAAAGTCCCATCTTTTTTCAAAGCCTACAAACTATTATCTATATTTGACTTGAACCCGAGGCTTCTGTGAAATCTCCTGAGCATATCCCTTAGTGCCTAACGAGGTTGGCATTGATAGAGCCCTACAGATGTGAAGCATGGGAATTACATTTGATGATAGATATTAGGGGGCATTGTTTTTTGTTATCAGGTTTATTGGGGATATTCAGATATAATTGCATATCCTGCCATAATCAAACATTTATATAGTCATTTTTAAAAATCAGGTGACTTTGTACCACTTCAAAAGTATAATTTATAATGAAACCACTACTATTTAAAGTCTATTATTATTCAGAGGAGTTACAGACCACAAAGGGTAAAGATCCATTTTAAAATAAGTTTTTAGATAGTATTAAAATTATTTTGATGAACAGTTTGATGTGCTACTAATGGCAAATGGTAGTATTTTGTGTGTGTGTGTGTGTGTGTGTGTGTGTGTGTGTGAAAGAGAGCTTCCTGAGGACAAATTTATTGTACCCAGTAAGAAGACCCCTGTGATTTGGTAGGGTGACTTCATCTTCTGCTAATAAACACATTCTATTTACCAGTGATAGTGGACATTTTATTCTGCTATAAAAAAAAATCACTCACATGGCAAGAAGAGAAATATCAAGTCCCCATGACGTTCCTTAAGGAAAGAATACAAGAAAATGAGACCTAATGAGGAATGGACAGTTATTGTGATGCTGCTCCTTTATCTACTAGTCCTTAATTACTTCCGTTATTTTTATTGCACATTTTCCCCATCCATAGAGTTCTTTTGCATCATTTGCAACCCAGTGAAGCCCCTGTCTGGAATTAGCTTCTGAGAGTTGATGTGGAAATTTTTTTTAAGATTTTATTTATTTATTTGACAGAGAGAGACAGTGAGAGAGGGAACACAAGCAGGCGGAGTGGGAGAGGGAGAAGCAGGCTCCCCGCTGAGCAGGGAGCCCGATGCGGGACTCGATCCCAGGACCAGGACCCTGGGATCGTGACCTGAGCTGAAGGCAGATGCTTAATGACTGAGCCACCCAGGAGCCCCTTGATGTGGAAATTGTAACCCAAGAGCACTACCTTTGGATCCATTAAAGGGTGGGCTTCCTGTAGTTAGCTTGTACTAGAAAATTTCCATTTTGCAAGGACAGTATAAATTTTGCATATCATTTTAATAGCGAGGCCGGTCAATCAAATTATAATTGGCTCCAATTAGCACTCCCATGAGCTATAGGATTCTTTAGCTTCTCCTAGACTGCACTTTAAAAGGAAAATGTTATTTACTGTCACTGAAGTCATAAAATATGTCCATTATTCAGTATAAGTGATGAGGAAAGTGCAAACCTGGCAAGAGGGATTTGGCATATAGTTAAGATCTGCCCACCAACATACACATGGCATCAAGCGTGGCATTGTGCAAAATGTGCTATTACAAAGCACTTTCTTTTAGCTGCACAAGCAGGTCTTGGCAATGAAACTTGTAGTCATCCGCAGCATTTGGGTTTTGAGCTATCTTAAAATTGCTTTCTAACATTTTCAGAGCCTCGAACTCCTTTGAAAAGCATATTTTTATAATAAAAACAAGGAAGCAGAAAAGAAATTCATTATGTTCCCCAAGTCTCTCTTACCTTAAGATCTGACTCTTATCATTTTGGGGGTTTCTGCCTGAGTTTCATCACTATAGCAATAAGTCCGCATACAACCAAGGGGTCGCAGTAACTGCAGGTTGGGTCTGTGACAAGACAGAATTGCCCTGTCTTCAGAAAACATCACAGTAACTGGCCCATCCTGATTAGGTCTCATTTTCTCTTGGGAAAATTTAAACTACTTTCTTTAACAATGTCATGCTTTCTTAATACCCTGGCCAGAGGAAGTAGGTCAGTAAATGTCTTGCCGATGATTTTGCTCCTTTCCCTTCTCAGTTACCCTGAGTCATTGCCGGACCTCAGAGTTTGAGTGTCATTGAAGTTGGCCCCCACTTGCACGTCCTCATCTTGAGATCTCCTTGGAACAAGGAGATGAGGGTGGGGTCAGTCCACTGAAACAACTTGAATTAAGAATGGGAGAGTGTTGGGGGCGCCTGGGTGGCTCAGTCGTTAAGCGTCTGCCTTCGGCTCAGGTCATGATCTCAGGGCCCTGGGATCGAGCCAGGGCCTCAAGTAGGGCCTCCCTACTCAGCGGAGAGCCTGCTTCTCCCTCTGCCTGCCTACTTGTGATCTCTTGCTCTCTCGCTGTCAAATAAATAAATAAATAAAATCTTAAAAAAAAAAAGAATGGGAGAGTGTTGGTTCTTTGGGAAAAATTTAAAAAGTTCTTCATGAGAAAAAAGAGTGTATGTATCCAAGCAAAAATAAAGAATGGCCTCTAGAGGGCTACTTCACTTTGGTACCACATCAGTTTCAGCAGCCACAGTACCAGGAAAGAGATGAAGGTATTTGTTAGAAGAGCTTCACTGTCATTAAAACTGAAGACAAGGGCACCTGGGTCGCTCAGTCGAGTAGGCTTCCAAATCTTGGTTTTGGCTCAGGTTGCGATCTCAGGGTCCTGGGATCAATCCCTGCATCCGTCGGGTTCTGCGCTCAGCGGGGAGTCTGCTCAAGATTCTCTCTCTCTCCACCCTTCCCCCTGCTCATGGTCTCTCTCTCTCTTTCTCTCTTAAATAAATAAATAAATAAATAAATAAATAAATAAATAAATAAATTTTCTTTAAAAATGAAGACAGAGTCTTGTGGAGTCACGATGTGATCAAAGATGCAGGTACCCACTGAAAATATTCCTCTTTCTGAAAGAAAATGATAGAACCAAAAATGGTGGTCACAGAACACATCAGGAAACTGCATTATCTCTTGAGAGCTTCTGTTATGCAATGGAAATGTCTCATATGTGCTCCCAAAAGGTGGCAGGACTAAAGCAAGAGAGAGGAGTACAGAAGATTTAGGGGACTAACCTAAGCTCTGTGAAGCTTCATGTGGTGGTTAGGACAGTATGACAGCCTTGTAAGGAAGAGAGGTGTAAAAGTAAAGTAAGGCAGGTAAAGATCACCAAACTCATAACTTGGTCCAGGGCTAATACTAACCTAGAACATGAGTCATCAAACTTTCCCTTACAAGTTTAGTCAGATAAATATTTTAGCCTTTATGGGTCATATAGTCTCTGTTGCGGCTCCTCAGCTCTGCTTTTGTAGCATAAAAGCAGCCATGGACAATAACAACTGGATAGGTGTGAGTATGTTCCACAATATTTAGTTTACAAAGCGGGCAGCTTTGTAACTTGACCCCCTCGCTGTACTTTGCCGGCTCCTGACCTAGAATCAGCCGGGAAGTATAAAAGGATGAAGGAGTGTCATTTTTAGGTTGGGTTTTTTTTTTCCTCCCCTCAAAAGTCACACTTGTTAGTACTCTAAATAAAAATAGATTAGGCAGACATTTATAGGCTAACCAAGGAAACTGCAACATATGTAATGTTGCCCTCAACGCAACAACTTACAAAACAGCTTTTGAAAGATAGCACGCAGAAATGTTGGAAAGGTCCATAGATGCCTTCGGCTTTGAGGGTACAGACTTTTCAATCCTAACCATTGACCTTTTGTTCTTTGAACCTTAAATTATCTTCGGTTTTCTACATGGCTCTAGAATTTTGAATATGTACTGTCTCAGATCCTCCATCAGTGGGTGTTGACTCTAAGCTCCGTAGCCAAATTTCCTTCCCAGTTGTCTGAATCAGTGATACAAATCTTGAATGACATCCAGCAAGTTCCCATGACCTTTTAATATGCCTTCTTTTTAAGGTAGGTCAAACTTCCCAGTTGGCACCAGAGAAAATAGCCAAAGTTACTTCTACGATTTTGTTCAACTGCAGTTTTGACAACTTTTCTAGAAAATGCCTATATAAAGGATTACATCTCCCTCATAATAGAATTTCATAATGAAACTAGGAATGAACCCTTAAATGTCAGTAGTATGTGTATTAATGTGTCTACAGGTAAACACTAGAGTGACATATTTCCTGTGAAATTGACTGGCCTTGTACTTAACGTGACCTGGGAAAAAATGTGGCCGGAGGAGCGATGTCATTCGTCACATATTACTTTTTCAGAAAGCAATTTCAGCACTTCATTATCTTAATTTATGGCTCTGATTGGTAAAGCCTCTTTGCTCTCTAATAAAAAGTATTTCACATACCTAATATTAATGTAGAGTTATTAATAGAAAGCCCAGTGGCCAAGCTGTTTTGGCATAATGTGTTTGTGATTTACACCACAGGTTATGAAAGGTTTTGTAAAGTCTAGTTCATTTGAGTATATAAAATTATCACTTTTATGATAGCTTTGTATTTATCATCATACATAAAATGATGTTGAAAAATCTCCAAAGAATGCTGATTTGATGTATATTTTACTTTGCAGTATACAATTAATGTTTCTTGCAAATGCAGATTTTTATGGTAAGTAAACTCAGTATTACAGCAGGTATTTTTTTACTTTATTCAGAATGCAATAAATCACATAATTCTCTAATGTTTTCAGTCAGAGCGATGCCATATATTTTAACATGGTCATGCAGGCAATAAATGAAATAGTGCAGATCTTCTAAGACATAAAAGTTATGTCTCATTCCATCTCAATAAGAAAGTCTGTAAAGAAGGGTAGGTAGGTGCTACAAATTTCTGTTGTAACTGTCATGACTGTATGTACCATATTAAATACAGATTTGATTTCTTTCCATAATTTGTTAAGGGTCTGAATCTTTGTGTGTTTTTTGTTTTGTTTTGTTTTTTAGCGGGGGGAGGGGGAAGGGAGAGAGAGAATCTCAAGCCAACTCCATGCCCCGCGTGGAGCCCAAGGCAGGGCTCAATCTCACGACCCTGAGATCATGACCTGAGCTGAAACCAAGAATCAGAAGCTTAACGGACTGAGCCACCCATGCATCCCAAGGATCTGAATCTTTGTATAAAACAGTAGAACACTAATTCATTTGCTTTGGGGTTGCTGTGATTTGTCATCTCTTTTGGAATACCCCACCCCCTGCCACTGTATTGGTCTTATAATCATTTTGTATAAAATATGATTCTTTCTTAGGCCTTCTAAGTGCAGGCTTTCTCCATTTTTTGGTCTCTGGTCATTTGTTTTTCTCTGCAAATTTTATCTCTACCACTTAGCACTGCACTTGGACTTAATAACGACATCTGATTGTTATCTACTACTATTACTATTTCTACTGGTTTCCTCTTGCTGGTATGGCAAATTACCACAAACGTAGTGGCTTAAAACACCATGGATTTATTATTTTACAATTCTGTAAGTCAGAAGTCCAATACAGGTGTCCCTGACCTAAAATCAAGGTGTCAGATGTTGACAGGGCTGCTGAAGGCTCTGAAGGCTCCAGAGGAGAATCCATTGCCTTGCCTTTTCTAGCTTCTAGAAACCACCTGTTTTCCTTGACTCATGCCTCTTCTTCCAACTTCAGACCAAGACCATAGCATCTTCAAATAGCACTCTCTGGCTGACACCCCTTCCTCTGCAGTCCTCGTTCCTCTTCCCTGATGCTCCTGCTTCCCTCTTACAAGGACTCTAATGATGACCTTCCCCCCACCCCTGATAATCCAAGATAATCTTCCCATCTCAATATCCTTAATTTAATCACATCTGCGAAGACCCTCTTGCCATGTCAGGTAACATATTCAAGATTTCAGAGATCAGGGTGTTGACATATTCTGGGGGTCATGATTCTGCCTGCCGTGCCATTATTAGGCCCAACCTCTCTCCTAAGCTTGTATTTAAAGATCTCACCCACCCATTGGGCATTTCCTTCTAGGTTACCTACCTGAGTCTCAGAATCGATTTACAGTACAACTTCTTCCTTCCCTAAGGTGGCTCTTCCTCCCTCTTTCCTGTTTTTCCTGTTTACCCCAGCTCAAAACATTAGAGTTAAAAGTTTTGTGCTGTTCATCAAAGATCTTTTTTTCTCTTGTATTTGTGAGGATATACTATTTGGAAGAAATAGTGGAGAAAGACCATTGATGGTATTCTGGTTACACTGTATTCCAATGTTAGGCCATGTTACTGCACTTTCAATTCAAAAGTATACACACCATGCTATTAGGATGTGAAGAGAGAGGGAGTGCTGTTGAAAACTCTTTAAGATGTCTTTCTACACCATATAATATACAGGGAGTATACAGTCCACATGATTGTGTGAAGATCACATCTGCAATACGCTTTGGGCGATGGTTCATAAATATAAGCACTTTGTAATTCAAGGGGTACCTGTATGTCGTTCCACGATAGACCCCCAAATCTGCCTGATTATACAGATTCTCAAAGAAGAATGCAGGAGTACTAATTCCTACAAACAGCAGCTTTTCTCCACTGGATTCTCAAATTATGAATGATAGTTTTAGGGCTTCTGCTCAGTAATATAGCCCAGGGGGGATGAAGGTTCTATTGTTTCTTTGTTTGGTGGAGGTCTCAGGATGGGCTTACACAGTTTTCCTCCCCGATGCTGATTTGTCTGGGCTTGTCTGGAGGGTAGGTACTAAGAATCAATTAGGAATGAGTTTGTAAATTTGAAGAACCTGAGGGTGAGGTGAGGGGATTACAAAGTTACTGAAAAGGAGGTCAGTAAAAGAGGTATTTCTTCCAGGTCTAAGGGAAGGGCCCATTTCTGATACAGAGGAGAGTCTGTTACTCAGTTTCAGCAACACTGTGTCAGTTCAAGTCTTCTGAGAAGCGGACCCCAAGATGGGATTAGAGGATCAGACTTGTTACTAAAAAAAAAAAAAAAAAAATTCCTGGAGAAAGTGCCTGTGAAAGATAAATGGGGAGGGAGCAGAAATTGGTAGAGGGAACCTCAGTCTGAGATTCAAGTCTGATATCTTGTGAGCAAAGAGAGGAGAGGAAAACTTTGATAGGAAGAACGCCAGACCACCAGGAAGTTCTGAGAATAGGCGTTATCTGATGGGATGTCTCCAACCAGAGTTGCCCGTGAGGGAAATCCTGCACCAGGGGGAATGGGCCGGCATGAACACCCCAGTGGGCTTCATCCATTAGCTAGAAGCAACCCCAGGAAAGTGCAGCCGCAGCACTCATGGGCTAGCAGGTTTGGAAGCTACCAGTAACTGTGTTCTAGGCATTAAGTTCTCCTGAAGTGAGACCAAATGGGACACTTCCTTGTCTACCACAACCCACCCTTCAATTCATCCGTATTCACTTCTCCATGCTCATTTTGGGAGCAACCTTAAAATGATGATAATTTTGACTTTCTGCTCTTCTAACAGTCCTTCATTACTAGGGTCATATAGGCAAAGCCACCACAATATCTGTATGACAATATCATGATAGTACAATATTTAAATCTTAACAGTATTAATTTGGGATTAGAAAAAATACTACAAGTGGAGCCTTATCACATTTCAGTCTAAATTACATATGTAATATTTGTTCCAAAGTGTTGCATGTACTTATTGATCATGCATTCTCCTTGCTATATAGTATTTCTTACATGAATTTATTCGATTTTAGGTTTTCTGACTCTGAATCTGAGTTCTTTCCACCAGCCATTCTCATTTTAGTATAAACTGGTTTAATAAGGTTGACTTCTTGTTCTTAACACCAGCGGAGGTCTATAACATATATGTTGGGGAGCAGTGGAAGTTTTACACTCACTGGAAAAAAGGGACATTTTTAAATAAAAAATGAAAGGGAAAGGGGCAATCATATTAACTTCATGGATAGAACACTTTGAAAAGCATATTGAGATGGCTTTGCCCTCTTTAAAGCAAGGTGAGGTTACGGGAATTAGGAGATGTTGGCGTGGGACTGGATGCTTAGTGCAGCAGAAGAGCCTAAGGAGCTCAGGCTTCCACAGCTGTCAGTTTCAACAATTGTAGAACTCAGCTTCCCTGACCAGCATTCTTTAACTCTGTGGTTTATTTAGTTCTATTATAAGAGAAAAGCACCATTGGGGTAGGCATGAGGCCAACTGTGGAGTGGACGTTTGAGACACATTTTTTGTTTTGTTTTGTTTTCATACAGTCCAACAAACAACTTTAGATTTCACAACCTATCAGATGACTGATTGAAATGTCATGAGACACTCTACTGATAGGATAGAATGATGTGGAGAGCAGTTCAAGGTTAAAAATCCTGTCTCTAAACGTGCGCACAGTTTGCCATTGAATTGCTAACCTTTGGAATCATCAAACATTCCCATTTGCATTGAAGGCAGAAGGGAGTCAGTCCTGTCTCCTTGCCAACAGGTACTTACCGTGTTCTCTCCCCTGCTTGCTTTTCACATGCTCCTCACTTCATCTGGAGTGCTTTTATCATCCCTGCCTCTCAGAATGTTCTTCTGTCCTTTAAGACCCATTCTTTAGTCATGAGACAATGTCACCTCTCCTTCCTCTGAAATCCAGAGTAACTCTCACTCAGCCCTTTTACATTGTCTCAGTGTTCTTTGTGTACTGACTTACCATCCCCCTTTACCAAAAGAAAAGGCCCTTCACCCCTGGAATTATGCCTTCAATATATTTTGAATTTGTTACTTGCCGAATTTATTTTCATTACATACATTTTCCGAAAATTCTTTTGAAAATTATTACGGTAATGAACCAATATAGTAAGGCTGATGAAATTGTCAAAGACAATAGGACCATGGAAAAGAAGGAATCAAATGAGCCAACCATGGTAACTGTGCTTAAATAACAACTTGCCTCTGAAAAATGCAGGCATCTAGAACAATGCAGGATCGTATTATTTACCCTCATTATCACAGAGTAGAAGAACATTAGTTCCTTTGGAGAAAGTTGGTTTACCTTGACCCTGAGAGTCAAGAAAACTCATATTGGACTTTACATAGAAGATGGTAGCATAGTTGTATCCTTAATTAACTCAATAAATGTTTATTGAGGACTATTAAGTGTCTTTGGATATTTCATTTTGCTAATCGGTGGGGGAGGGTAGTCAGGATAAAAGTTGACATCAGTGTTTACCAAGTGGTGGGAGGACAGAAAACTAAACAGACCATTACATACAAGCAGTAAGTGCTTTAACTGATGTGAGTGTAGAGTTGCTCTAGATAGGAGAATCTACCCTAAGGACAAGGATGAAGGAAGAATTCTCTGAGGAGGCGGTTCCTTATATTTGGAACCACGCTTTGAAAACCATCTGGAAGTTATTGTGGCAAAATGGGGTTTAGTGTTGAAAGGGGGGAGGAAGGCAGAAGAGTGGACAGAGAAGAAGGACACTGCAGGCTTCTAGAGCAGCAAGTGCAAAGACACCCAGGTGCTGAGGCCAAATAAGCAGGGCCTTAACCCTGCATAGTCTCCCATTCAGGTTAAGAAATTTTGCATTATTCCCAAGAAATTGCAGAAAACTGTTATATCAGAAATTGACATGATGAGATTGGTAAATTTGAAAGATCACAGAATGTGTGGTGTGGAGATACAAATTAAAAGGGAGAAAGATGAAGCCAGAGAGACTTGTCAGGAGGTGTCTGGAGTAGTGATAATGATGATGGTAATAACTATTGCTCCCACGAGAATGCTAATCAGCAGTGTCCTCCACCATAATGCAGAATGACCGCAGAATCAATTCACAGAACTCTTTCTCTTCATGACCTGCAATAAAAGCACTGAGCAGTACTTTGTGGTAAAGGCGGTTTTGTGTATTTTTTGGTATAATATGGAAAACTTTCCTTAATGATGGAATTTCTTTTTTTCCCAAATTTTATTAGAACTGTCATATGCTTGGATCTTCAATGAATATCCATCGTTTGTTGAAGAAGACAGTCGGAGATTTGTCTCTCAAGAGACAGGCCACCTCTATATAGCCAAGGTTGAGCCGTCCGATGTGGGTAATTACACATGTGTGGTGACAAGTACAGTGACGAACGCTAGGGTGCTGGGCTCCCCAACTCCTCTGGTGCTACGTTCTGATGGTAGGACATCTTTCAAGGTGCAACTCTAAATGTAAATGTTGTGAATACTAGCAAAAACAAATGGGTTAAAGTGAAAAGTATATCACGAAGAATTATTTCATTTTTTGGGGAACAAAAATATTTGAGTACAGTGATGAGGATTATTTCATTAACCATAGGTCCTTGTACCTAATCCTTCCCAGGACCAGCTTTATAGTTTTCAAGATGAGTGCAAAATACAAATGGCGGATCCATTTTTCAGAAATTACTAAGTATTTCAAGATGTTGATAGGAGACCATTGAACCAAGCATGAGGTTCTCGAGCCTGGGGCTCAGGTTGCATTGTCATGAAGTCACCTTTCCTGATTTCAGCCACCTTGAGGTTCTTCAAGCTGCGGTCATCCTGTTACAGGATATAAAGCATCTCTTAAAATTTTTTTTAAATGTACACTAGAGGGAGGGAGGTGGGGGGATGGGGTAACTGGGTGATAGACATTAAGGAGGCCCCATGATGTAATGAGCCCTGGGTATTATGTAAAACTGACAATTCACTGACCTCTACCTAAGAAACCAATAATAGATTATATGTTAATTAATTGAATTTAAATTTTTAAAAATGGGGAAAAAATTAAATAAATAAATAACTGTACACTAGATTCCCAAAGCTTACTCATTTTATAACTGGAAGGTTGTACTCTTTGACCATCCACTCCCCATTTCCCCCATCCCCAACAGCATAGTGATTATAATTAATAATACTGTATTGATACTTGAAATTTGCTAAGAGAGTAGATCTGACATGTTCTTACCAGAGAATATTTAGAAATTAAAATGGTATCTATGTGAGGTGCTAGATGTGTTAACTTGATTGACATAATCATTTAACAATGTATACATACATTAAATCATCACCTTGTACACAGTAAAAAAAAAAAACAGGTTGTACAGTCTAAATATATGTAATCTTTATTTGCTAATCATACTTCAGTAAAGCTACAAAGAAAAAAGAATGTTTGCTCAACCCCTTCATTGCTATTTCAATGCAATGCACATGAGCTTCAGAGGAAGCAGATTTGTAAGCCTGTAGAACTGCCCCCCTTACACAAAACCATATCTGATACAGCACAATGCCATGACCACATAGGATCTAAGCATTTCTCTCCAGTCAGTTATAACTGAATTTGATCTTTCTCATTTATTAAGTTACTGTTTCTTGTCTCCAGGGTGCCATTTAATAAGTTTAAGATTGGTTTCTCTGCTACCAGGGTACCATTAAGTAAATTCCCTCCCATAATTTTTGCTCTTTAGGATATTTCAGGAAGTCATAATACATTGTATATTTCAGTTTGACTAGAAATGTCCAGATTAAATGCAGAATGAAAAGGTCTCCCATTTTACACAATGTAAAGGGCGTAATGGTTTTCTTGGTAATTTATGAATCATGGAATCCAAGGTCCCTGATGCTTAGTAATGTTGCATGTTTGGCCCAGTTATCTCTGCTTTGAAAAGTACCTAAGGGATGGCTAGTGAGTAATTTAAATCATTAGGGCAACTAGTTCAAAATGGAGCGAAAGAAAGTGTTATGTAAGAAAAATGGGACCATTCCAAAGGAAACGTTGAAACTATTAACCTTGTATTGTGGATTTACAGGTGTGATGGGTGAATATGAACCAAAAATAGAAGTGCAGTTTCCAGAAACTCTTCCAGCAGCTAAAGGTGCAACTGTGAAATTGGAATGTTTTGCTCTTGGAAAGTAAGTTTTATAACATTTACTCCAATGTGCTGAAATAGTTTGCTGTAAAAGATCAAGATAGTTTTTGACAGACTCTTCTTTTCCTTATTTTCTAAAATTTTCTTTCATTTAGAAGCAAAGGAAAAATAAAATATAAGCAAAATGCACATATATAATTTGGGTTGAAACTTTAAAGACAGTTTGCAGAAAATGACTGTACCTGCCTAATTTTATGAACTAGGTTGGTGTTATTTCTTTTGCTTGCTCGTTTGTTGTATTCTGTGTTCAACTTTTTTTTTCTAAATCATGAATTAACTCAAGAAAATGCACAACTTATTTTATTAAAATATCAAGTTAGGTAAATCCTTGTATCAGTTTTATGTAATTGACAACTGGAAATGTTCTGCATTTGATACCTGGTGCCTTTTTGCTCTATCCTAACAAAAGGTTTATTTTGTCAAGCCTAAAATGCATCCAGGCATCTGTTTAAAATAGGAATAACTTGACAATTTTCTTCTTAGTCCTGTACCTCAGATTAATTGGAGGAGAAGTGATGGACTGCCCTTTTCCAGTAAAATTAAACTGAGGAAGTTCAATGGTGTGCTTGAAATCCCCAACTTCCAACAGGAAGATACGGGTTCCTATGAATGCATTGCTGAGAATTCCCGAGGAAGAAATGTCGCCAGAGGGCGTCTCACTTACTATGGTGAGCATCTACTTTGGGCAAATTGGATTTTTAGCTTTTGCTCTCTCAATAAAATGTTGTTGGGCGGTGGGAAATGACGGCAGAATGCCAGTGTGCAACTTGTTCTGTTCTGCGTTTTGTTAAATGAGGATGAATATTTAGGAGGAATTAAAAAGCAGTAACGTTCTGCAGTGGAGTTGGAGACATGACATATTCTATTTGCGTTTTAAAATGATTCATATAAAAATGAATATTTCACTTTTTTTCTACAAGTAATGTTCTGTACACTTGATCATATCAAGGAGCGATCTCCTTTGTGTCTGTCCTCTCCCCTAGGAGATGTGACTTTGTATCTTTCTTAATGATCTTTACTAAGCAGAAAGAAACTGTTGAGGGAGAGAACTTGTAATTACTGCATTAGACAAATCACATCAACTTAGGCTCTTGAGTTCTTCAGTGTTAATTCTCTCCCTTCCAGTAATGTAACTCTGCTGTGTTTGCTTCCTTTAATTTATAATCACATTTGTTTGATTTTATGAACTAGATTGGTGTTTTTATGTTTTATTGTTTTATGAACTAGATTTGATGTACTGTTCAGTTTAGGTAAGGAAAGGATAATAATGCTACCTTTATAGTCTATTGGCATAGAAAAATTAAATTTTCTTTTCAAAATTTGTTTTCAAATCACCTTTATTAAAAAAACGAGGTTTTTTGAAGAAAGCATGATTTAGAAACTATAATTACATGACTTTACAAAATGTACTGTAATATAGTTAAAGATATGTGCTCGGTTAAACTTTCAGTTTAATTGTTAGAAACACTGTAAAATGAGTGGGAATTGACCACTTTTGTGAAAGGCAAATCGCGTTGCATTCTATTTATTTTAGAAAGTGGAAATGGAAACAGTTTGCATACATAAATGTTTTAGGGAGGAAAACATTTGCAAAGACAAATATTAAAATTATAGGGCATTTTATGACCTGCCTCAAAAAATTTGTATTAGTTACGATTAGATTGACACCTGTTCAACTATTGTAAGATTTTAGGATCTGTCAGGAACAAAATGGAGGTTGGGTTTAATATCATGAGTCATTCTGTGTTTTTTAACTCTCTCGTTACATGATTGCATTAGAATACATAGCACCAAGGTGAGGTTCCCCAGGTGTCAAGGTGTACATGCTGGTGGGATAATAAAGAGGTGGGTTGGGGGGCACTTAAGCCATGTGACTGTTAAGCTCTAAAAACACCCAAAGCAAATGCCTTTTTCTCATAGGAGAAAGCTCTAAAGGAGTCTCTCCGAGAAACCATTACTTGACCCAGGGTAAGAAGTGACCATTACAAGAAAACACAAGATATTTCAACTGTCTGAATGTTTCAGCAGGAATGTTTTAGCTCTGTGGAACAGCAACCCTGCCTAAATAATAAACAACTGTATGCCTCATAGGACGAGAAATTCAAAGCTAAGTTGGTGTTCAAGGACCTTATAATCAGGCCCCTGCTCAGTTTCTCTGTGATTTTGGTTCTGCCCTTATCTGTCTTTTCCCTTTCTCTGCATGGTGGTCTCTGGTAGACTCACAAAATGGCTGCCTACAGCGACTAGAACATGAGTCCTTGTTCATTCTTCCTGTCTCCAAAACATCTTGCAATTCCCTTCTCAAATCTCATTGCCCACAAGTTTGTTCCAAAACCAGTCACTAGCAAGGAGAATTGGCTTAAACAACTTAAGAGCCTCTGTTTGGAACAGGGAATATCGTCAGGTTTCCCTAAATTTTATGGACAGTGTGAGGTGATGGAAGAAAGGATAGTTCAAAGAGAAATGGGTGTTATTTTACAAATAAAGAAAGAAGGAAATGGATGCACAACAGACAACCAACATCATCCACTATACTGACTACTGTTTTATTCCATTAGGTAGGTGATATGATATATACCCAAGAAATAAATCAGAAATTAATGAGATCGGGTGTTTCATGAAAGTTACTCTACATTTCTGGCTTAAGACTAGTATATTCCATCAGTGCCATGCAGTTCTCTGGTTATCTGTTCTAATATTTCGTGTAAGAAATAGTCTGATAAAATATTTGGATCTCATATGATAGAATAAGGGGGAAATCACAGTTAACATGGCAGTTGTAATCTCAGGATTGGCTTCAGTCCAGCAAATTTTCCTCCCATTTGGAGAAGAAGAACAGTAGTATTAAGAAGCCAGTGGAATTTTTTGCTAGAAACTTGAGTCTTAGTCAAGGCCTCATGTATGAGTCTCTTTGCAGTCTTATTCCATGAAGGCTGATATTTCATGAAAGAAGAAAATGTGCTTTAATATAAGTGGAGTGAAGTGATTTTGGACTGAACTACACTTCAGACTGGGCACATCATTTAAATAAAAAATAATAGTAATTATACTAAGGTAAAATTTAGACCAGTAGATTTTCTCTGAAAGCTAAATAGCTGTATTTTCATTTCAGTTTCCTTTATTAAAAAAAAAGCAATTTTATGAGATAGGAATGGAAAGACAAATCTTCCCATGGTTGCAATTAAATAGAAATAGATAAACTGTTTCTCCATATGGAGGATGCAAATGTAAATCCCACAGTAGACATCACATGCATAATGCAATGTGAAACCAGTAAGACATCTCACCTCCCAGTTTTGGATCTAAAATGCAAGCTGAGACTTGGCTGAATATACTGTGTATATAGAGTGGCGTTAGTTGTTAAGTGGTATGTTGCTTTCATGTGTAAAAAGAATTTTCCAAATATCTTCTAAAATGTAAGAGAAAATGATAAATCCACTTGATGCCACTGATTTGCATACATAATTTAACGGTGCATGAGCTACTTCTTTTTCATAAAAAATCATGATTCAAATTGAACCAATTTATCCGTCTTTCTCTGCCTTCATTTTAATTCACACGGAGGTTCATAAGATGCTCATTGGTTTGTATTTAATTGAAAGTTATTTCTAACTTGAGGGAAATGTTTTTTTTTCCTCGGCTATAGAAGTTTCCCTTCTACGGATGTTAATTTATAGTGCATAATTAAGACTAGTAGCTGCTGTCATTCATGTAGTAAGTTGTCATCAATTGTGACCTTATGACTCACAAATGCACTTGGAAAGGAGTCTCTTTCGGGTACCTGCATTACCAGCTACTAATACACATCTGAATTATATAATACAGTGCTGGGGCGCCTGGGTGGCTCGGTCATTTAAGCCTCTGACTTTTGATTTCGGCTCAGGTCATGATCTCAGAGTCATGAGATCAAGCCCGGCGTCAGGCTCTGTGCTGGATATGGAGCCTGCTTAAGATTCTCAGATTCTCTCTCTTTCTCCCTCTCCCTCTGTTCCTCCCATCCCCGCTCTCTCCTTCTTTAAAAACAAACAAACAAACAAACAAAAAGACATAATACAGTGCCCAGAATTTTGAAAACAGAGAAGGCATAATGAGTTTGGCTTAGGAAGTGACAGATTGCAACATCCACCCTCAAATCTAGAAATGTTTCCCATATCCACTTAGTAAATAGGGTATTAAATATTATTTTAGCCACTATGCTCATATTAATCCATTGCTCACAGTGTTTATATCTATTTGTAGAAAGTATTTATTTTTTATCTGCTGGGTGGTTTGATTTTTTTTTTCCTTGCAGCAAAGCCTCATTGGGTTCAGCTCATAAAAGATGTAGAAATAGCAGTGGAGGACAGTCTTTTTTGGGAATGCCGGGCAAGTGGTAAGCCCAAACCCTCCTACCGATGGTTGAAAAACGGAGAAGCCCTTGTACTTGAGGTAAGGTAATGAGCCTGGTTAATCCTTCCTCCCTTCGTTTTGTGTTGAATAAATGCCCTCCTCATACCTAGTGCCAAAGTCAACTATTGAGTTTGCACACATTCATTTGAACCTAAAAAGTGGTAAAAGGAGGAAAAATATAAAATCAAGTACCCAGTCTGCCAAGAAGGAAATATTTTCAACAAATGAATTTCATGAGATGATTTTGTGAATTTAGTCTAAAACTGATATTATTATTATTATTATTATTATTATTATTATTATTTGCTTTTGAAATTAGAGAAGACCTGACTTTAATCAAATGTGGAATATAATTTCTTTTTCCCTGTTTGACAACTTGGTATGGCCTCTGGAGACTAAATGCATTGTTACATGGGTACCTTCTTACATGAGTACTTATTTTCTTAATCACTTTCTTTCTTAAGCCATGTAATTTTTGCTCTTTTAAAAAATTATGTACTAAGTCAATTAGGTTCCTTCAAATTTCTATATATAACCTGTCATACTACCTAAAAACCCTTAAAAAATGTATTTTCCAGAACCTTTTCTAATGCACAGAATTTATAATGTCTTTAATTTGCATGACTACAAAAATGGTGAAAACCATTCCAGTTGATGGGATGGAAACATGATACGTTTTTTTAAAGTCTGCAACTTTAACCATAAGGAAAAATGAAATGCCAACAGTATTTTACCTCTTGCTTTGTTATTTATTTTACTGTTAGACATTTGGACTGAAGGGTGTTTATTAGTATTTCTAATGTGTGGCTGTTATGTTAAATCGTCACAGATTTTCAAATTAGGAAATGTTACCATTTCAGGTCAGATTGCCTAATACTCTGAAGAAAATGAAGGAGGTTTGTGTATGATTGAAAGAATAGTGGTTTTCATTTTTCTTTTAAAATGATATATACATTTATATGCAAAAGATTTTTGTTATCACCTAGGAGAGAATACAGATAGAAAATGGTGCCCTTACAATATCGAACCTAAACGTGACTGATTCTGGCATGTTCCAGTGCATCGCAGAAAACAAACATGGTCTCGTCTATTCCAGTGCCGAACTTAAGGTTGTAGGTAAGACTAAGCTTCTCTTGTCATATTTTTTTCTTAAATCCTCTAGAACCAGAAATGTGTACTTCCCCTATTATATTCCTATATTATCTACAGTATTGTAATAATATCATTCAGGGTTTTTCATCAGGGAATGTTTTTTAATGATTTCTAAGGAAAAGCAGCAATTGTGGCCAGAATAAACCTCAGAGGTTGAAGTAGAGAGCAACAGTAACGAAACGGTGTTGACTTAAAACATCCTTATCCAACTCTGATATTACAAACTAAGCAATGCCTTTTAAGAGACTAACTGAATTTGGTGTTTTCTGTTGCTGGGCCAGAAAAGTAAACAGAATTCAAAACAGTACTTTACTGATCCGCAAGGAGTTGCTTTTGTTTTTAGTGACCCTGCTCGAAGCATCCAACATTGGGCATACTGAAGTTTTAATGAACAAGGCTCAACAATTTGAAGTTATGAATTGTTTTCTTCTTCTTGCACTTTAAGTATATGAAAAGATAGAAAATGTTATATCATGTTTAGAGCGGTTATCCAGAAAAACACTTTGAAAGTGGCAAATGCCTGAAAAGAAACCAAAATTGTCAGAGCATAGCATAGTACGACATACATAAGAGAAAAAGAAGAAACAAAATTTATTGCTCCATGCAATTAAAATACAGATTTGGATCTGAGCAGAACATGATCCAGGGCTCAAGCATCATCACCATCATCAGAACCTACATGGTGTTCCCCAACACATTCAGTTTCTATGACCATAGTCAATCTAATGGAAGGAGCACAGCTTTCTGAATTACTCTAATAGAATAATCACCATCTTGCATGTCATTGGCCCTGTGTAGCTGATTTGGGTCACCTACCCATGACTGGTCCAATCCATATGACCCAAAGGTTGGAAGGCCCTGATGGATCTAACTCAGCGGTCCTCAGTCAGGGATGATTTTGCCCCCAAGAAATATTTGGAAATGTTGGGAGACATGTTTGGTTGTCACAATATTGGGGACAGATAGGAGAAGAAAGGAGCCAGTGTGTGTTACTGGCATCATGTGGGTAGAGGCCAGAAAGGCTACCCACAAATAATCCTACAATGTAAATATCCTACAGTGCACAAGACAGCCTCTCACAGCAAATAATTATGCAGCCCCAAATGTCAGGTGCCACACTAAGAAACGCTGGTTTAATGGGAGGTCTCTCATCCCTGATGCCTGGAGGTTAGAAAAATACCATCTGCACTAGGAGGCCTAAAGTCTGGGAAGGGCGGGTCATCAACTGAAAATCTGGCTACTTTTATCCATGACAGAGAGGTGGGGTATTATAACAAAAAGAGAGTGGAATTTGTACATAGTCTTAAGTTGAAGCATTGCTGTATTCTTGTATTAAATTAGCCTTATGAGTGGTAGTTCATTCATGGTAAAGTGGATGATTTCCTACACAACATGTTGTATGAGGCTTTCGTATGGGAAAAATATATGTTAAAATCTATATAATTCAGGGTGCCTGGGTGGCTCAGTCAGTTAAGCGTCTGCCTTTGGCTCAGGTCATGATCCCAGGGTCCTGGGATGGAGCCCTGCATCGGGCTCCTTGCTCAGTGGGGAACCTGCTTTTCCCTCAGCTGCTCCCCCTGTTTGTGCTCTCTCTCCCTCTCAAGTAAATAAATAAAATCATTTTTAAAAAGTTTAAAAAATATATTATGATTCATTCAAATATAAAGGGGTTTTTTTTAGTCAAAGGTATTCTTTTAAGATCTTATGTTTTAAGGCCAGCAACCTCTGGGTAACATATCTTCTTTATCCACCATCTTATATATAACCACATAATATAATTCTCTATATGATCTCCACTTACCAAAAAAATAAATAAATTGTGTTCACTGGAATTTTCCATAAAATGGAGCCTTAGACGTTAGGAGAAATGCACTGTTTGGTTAACATTTTCCACATTTGCAATAAAAGGAAGAGTGATTTTCTGATTAAAGTATCTTTTCATTCAAATGATACATTATTATGTATCTTGAATGTTAAGGTGTTTCAGGATCAGCATTGTGTGCATTAGCAGATATAAGGTTCTCTACATATTATTGTGTTTAATGTCATAACTGTAACATTAATATAATAATTCATATTATATATTTCTCCATCTAAGAAGTTAAACCTAACCATGTGAAAATTTTATAAGAGATCTTGATAATTTTTATGCAAGAGAATAATAATTCAGTATTCAGCCTTCATTCTAAAAACATTTACTGAGTACCTACTGAGTGCCAGACACTGTGCCACGTGCTGAGTCTCGGAGATCACAGGAGAGACTGACTCTGTTGTTGTCTGCATGGAACTAACTTTCAAGAACATTCTATGATAAATGTTTTTCATTTTAATAAGCTCACGATTGAGCTATTTTAAAACTTCACAATAAGCTTTAAAAATTCCTATATAAAATAATCGCCCCAAGATTTAGAACTTCCTAGAAAACACAATAGTAAGAATTAGTTTTTGAGCACTGAAATCCTGTGAGTGGTCCGTTGAATCAAGTACTGATATCTGTGTGCTGGGAAACTTAACAAGTGGTTATAAAGTCAACCTTGGAACCTACAGGAATTTTAAAATATTAAATTCTAATTTATTTAATAAGTAATTATTTATTTAATAAATAATACATTCTCGTTCTCTCTTCTTTCTTGCCTTTCAGCTTCTGCTCCAGATTTTTCAAAGACTCCAATGAAAAAGTTGATTCAGGTGCAGGTGGGCAGCATGGTCAGCTTGGATTGTAAACCTAGAGCCTCCCCCAAACCACTCTGTTCATGGAAGAAAGGAGATATGATCATCCAGGAGAATGAAAGGTATTTTGTTGTCCAAAATAATGGTGATTTGCTTTCTTCTTACTTTCCATGGTGATGTCAAAGTAGGTTTTCAATATGAAATGAGTAGAATATGAGGTGTTGAAAAAGGAAGACAGTAGTATTTTTGGTTCTATAATACTCTTGTGAAGATAGTAAGCAACTTTTGAAATCTATTTTTTTAAGATCTTATTTATTTATTTGAGAGAGACAGAGAGAGAGCATGAGTGGAGAGAGGGGTAGAGGGAGAGGGAGAAGCAGACTCCCCACTGAGCAGGGAGCCCAATGCAGGGCTCGATCCCAGGATCCTGAGATCATGACCCGAGCTGAAGGCAGATTGCACCCCAATTTTTGAAATCTAAAAAGAGTTAGGTATATCAGTTAGATTCTTCCCATACAGACTACCTTATTTTAGCAAGGATTTTCCTCCCCAGTCACCTGTTAAGACTCAAAGTAGAATGATAAAGAAATGTCAGTCCTGGACCCAGGTGAGCCCATATCCTAGGACAAAGAAGAGAAGATATAATGAGAACACATGCCAAATAAATACTAATATTGCTATTGCCTTATATTGAAATAATTTAGCATTCCTGGTATTAGTTTAAGCAAAGGCTTTCTTGGTTTCCTGATTGTTATAACATTTAAAATGAGGAGGAAGAATGAGTTAGCTTAAAGGTACCACTTGTAGAGCCAGACTGCCTGGGTTCAATTTGTTCTGCCTTTTACTTGCTCAATGAAAATCTTTATTTCCATGTCTCATTTTCTTATTTTAAAAAGATTATTTATTCTAAAGAGAGAGAGAGAGAGAGCAAGCACAAGTGGGGGGGGGGGGCAGCAGGAGAGGGAGAGAGAATCCTCAAGCAGACTCCCTGCTCAGCATGGAGCCCAACACAGGGCTCCATCCCAGGACCCTGAGATTACTACCAGACCAGAAATCAAGAGCTAGCCGCTTAACCGACTGCACCACCCAGGCGCCCTGTGGATGATGATGTTAGTATTTATGGGGATTGTTAGCTAGATGAACTACATAAATATCTATACAGCACTTAGGTCATTACCTGGCAGTGAGTAAAGGTAAGTATTAGCTATTATTATTTATTGAGGATTTAACTATATGCCAGGTATTATGCTCAGAGCTTACAATAAATAGATTATTGACCCCAAAGATGTCCACGTCCTTAACCCGTAAACCTATGATTATGTGACATACATGACAAAAAGTAATTAAAGTTGAAGATGGAATTAAAGTTCCTAAGCAGATGACTTCAAAATAGGGAGATTATCCTGGATTATCTGGGTAAGTTGACAGTAATCACCTGAACAGTTATAAGGGGAAGAGGAAGGCAGAAGTGTTTGTCAGAGATGTATGATAATCAAGGATGAGACAGGAGAGATTTCAGACTTCAGTGGGACTTCAGTTGGTATTTCTGGCTTTGAAGATGGTGGAAGGGAGCCATGAGCAAAGGATTTTGGACGACTCTCTAAGGTGGGAACAGCCCTCAGTTGACAGCCAGTAAAGAAAGAGAGACCTTAGTCCCATAGCCACAATGAACTGAATTCTACCAACAACCTCAAGGAGCATTTACTAATTCTGAGCCTTCCCAAGGAACATAGCCCAGACAATACCTTGATTTTGGTCCAGTGATACCCGTACTGGACTTCTGACTTCCAGAACTTATATAATAATAAGTTTGTGTTATTGTAGGCCAAATTACTAAACTTAACAGTAATTTATTATAGAAGCAAGAGGAAATTGATACACAACTCTACACTCATTATCTCTTTTAAACATCTTTGGAACTCTGATGTGTTATAGATCATATTATGATATCCATTTTACTAATGAGAAAAACAAACTTAGATTATATAATTATATAATAAGTCACATAGCCAGGATTTTAATCCCTGTCTGTTTGACTGTAAACATAACCACGAAGCATTTTCAATGCCACATTTTCTATAGGAAGCCCAGAATTTTAGAGGTGGTCTTTTTAACCTTTGCAGTCACGGAGTCCAAATTACTCTTTTTGGAGATGAGGGAAAACAAACAATAAAACCATAGGCCAAGAAGTGTGGATTTACTTTTTCAAAATTACAAAATCATATTGCAGACAGCCAAGTTGAACTGCTTGTATATTACTTAGGCACCAAGGTATTTTTGTGAGTTGGTATGACTACACAGTTTGCAGTTCCTCCAGTATTTAATGGGAGACATTTCCATTAAAAGGCAGCCACAGCAGGATGACAGGGCAAAGTTGTGAACTGAGCCTCACAGAATAGATTTCTGGAGCAGGAAGTTAATTAGTGATTTGGGGTTTAATTTTGTAAACCAGTTGAAACAAGTGTAGGCTTGTGGCACAAATTAGTTAATTGTGGCTGTATTGGAAGTGAAGTCTTCTTATATAACGGCTTTTTGTGTTCAAAAAAGTTTTAAATAGTTTTAACTGTGTGCATAAATCAAATAGTGGTTAAATCCCAAGGACTTCAGTGCTTTACACAGGAATAAACCCACTTGTCCTCACAGTAGTGCCTATAGGAGGCAGAGGATTTTAATCTTAATTTTGAAAGTGGATAAGAAGATTTAAGAGTTTTAGCTACAGGGATGCAAGGAGGGATTTACTCCCACATTATAGAGTAACGGGGTAATGCAGGAGAAAGGAGTATAAATTCCAGAATCTGATCTGGGATTTCTGACTTAACCACTTACTACCTTGGTGCCATTAGGTCCATTATGTAACACATTTGAATCTTACTTTCCTCACTCATAAAAGAGATCATAATTCCTACCTTACATAGTTGCTAGATAGTGAGCACTTAGCATAATGTCTGAAATTTGCAGATATACCAATGAGTAAGAATAAAGATATATTACAAATAAAATGTTGAAAGTAACAGTGACTGAGAAAGACAGAAGCTTTTTGCTTTTTAGTTGGGTGGCTCATTAGCTGATCTACGCTCTCTAAAGGTGGGCAGTTAGGACTACCTGGAATCCACAGTTATCAGGGATCCAGACCCCTTTTATCTTGCTGCTCCACTCTCTTCATATCCTGAATCAAGATGGCTCCCTGGGCTTCAACTTCTCTGTGTCATCTCCCAGTAACAGGAAGGAGGAAGATAGAAATCAGAAAATTCTTTCCCTTTTTAGGAACTTTCCAGAAGTCCCATACAATAATTTCTTTGATGCCTTACAGGGCAGAAATTAATTCCTAGGCCAAACTTAAATGCAAGGGAGGCTGAGGAATATGGGTTTTTTGTTGTTGTTTTTATTTTGGTGGGCACGTATGTATCCAGTGAGAAATTGGGATGATTTCTTTTTAATTGGGATTATGTTTAAGTAGAAAAAGGAAGATGGTTTACTCTAGCAATGTATCATGTTCATAAATGTTACTTCTGTCCATTTGAGGACTACTGACCTCCATTTCGTTTTAAATATTTTCAACATCTCTTCTATGAATAAGGAAACTTTGACGTATAAAAATAGGGTTAAAAAGAGGAAACATGTTTAAGAAGAGGGTCCATAGTGTTGCAGTCCCTCCCAAGTATCTTAGTCTGAGCTTTTATAGCACAGTACCATAAACCAAGTGGTTTATTAAATTTATTTCCCACACTCTGGGCATGGTAGTCTGAGATCAGGGTGCCAGATTGGTCAAATTCTGATAAGGGACTTCTTTTGGGTTTCAGGTGGCAATCTTCTTATATCCTCACATGGCAGAGAGCAAGAGAGCTCTCAGGGGTCTCATAAAGGCACTAATCCCATTCATGAGCAACCCCCCCAACCTCGGCTCATGACCTAATCACCTCCCAATGGCCCTACCTCCTAATACCATCACACTGGGGATTAGGGTTTAACATATGAATTTTGGGGAGTCTCAAACATTCAGTACATAGTACCAAGTCTGGGGGTTTGGATTTTGCTTTTATCTATTTGGACAGCAAAAGCACTGATGAGCCAGAGCCTTGATACTCAGGGGAAAGGCTGCTAGAAGCAATTATTGAACAAATTGTACTTTTGAATCTTCTCCAAGTTCATGTGAAATCAGAGTCGGCCTCAGCCATCACTTGGCTGCGAAAGCCCCATGTCTGTCCCTCTTGACTTGGTCTACAGTCTTAAGCCAAATTAGGGAAGCACCTTAAATGACAGATTTATTGTGGTTGTTCAGTCATTGGCTGTTCCAACTTAAAACATGCAGATTCAAATCTCATTTGGGGGACAAATGAATTTATTGACACATTTGAAAATACAAGAGAAGACAAAATTTTTATAGGGTATTTATGGCACGATTTTAAATACACTGGCTTTTTAAGTTTGTTTTTTATATGAACTTGGGTTCGTCAGTGAATGAGAAACTTGTAAGTAGGAAAGCTTTCTCCACCCTAGTGTAGGGAATGCTGATGGCAAATAAACTTGATTAAGCCAATACATACATATACTTTATTATGTAAAGCCTAAATCAGGAAAAAACTAAAGTCAAATTAGGAAAAAAATTCTAAGGATTAAAGGTGTCCTAAACATTATATAAACTAATAAATATGTCTACTATGTAAATCACACAGTGCATTTGAACAATTATAATCAACCTGGTTTGTAAGTTTTTATATCAGCGCAATAACAGCTTTGTAATTAATGCATCAGTGATAGTAATGGGGATCTAAGTCAGTGAGACACCTAAAGAACAGAATCATTTAGAAGAAATCAGTGTTATTGCTTTGAGGTCGAGAGAGCATTTCAAGCTAAGGTAATAAAGGAATGACTTCCCAGCAGAGGTCTTAGAAAAGCTGTTCTGAATAGATTATAAGAGCTTATAATACAAATAGTGATTCCTGAGGTCTCAAAATCAAGTGCTCATTCATTCATTGGAAAATATTTTGAGTACCTACCCTGTGCTAGGCACCAGATATTTAATTTTTATCAGACAAATTCATCCTCTTGTTTGTACTTTTCAGGGTATATAGACAAGCAACACAGAGCAGTTACAATAAAACTCAACTGGGAAACTACAGTATGTTCAGTGATTACCAAAGAAGACCCCATCTACAAATGCGGGATCTGAGCAGGCTTTCTGGAGAATGTAATATGTACAGCAAGACTTGAAAGATGACTAGAGTTTACTGAAGAAGAATGCTTCAGGCACCAGAGCATGTGTAAAGGCACAGGGCAAAGGGTGGCTTAGGAACTTGAGTAGCTTCAGTTTACTTCAAGTGTAAAGTGCCTTGTGAAGGCGGATGCAGACAGAGTGGGGCTGTAGAGGTGAGCAGGAATCTTACTGGGAATCACATGTAAGCCAAATCAAGAAGCTTGGGCCTTATTTCAGGTGCTCAGAAGCAACAGAGTAAAATCAAAGCAGCAGAATTAGAAGATCAAATTTAATTTTGATTATGTTCTTTAAAAAAAATACAATGGTGGCAAAGGGGAACATGGGTTGGAGTGGCAGAAAGACTTGAGGCAAGAACCTCAATTAGTAAAAATTCACCAGTCTGAACAAGAGAGTATGATAGCCTGAACTAAAGAAATGGTAATGAGAAGGGAGAGAAATATTGAGGAATTAGAGAAGGGAAAGTCCACAGGACCTAGGAGTTGATTAGATTAATGATTTGAAGAAAAGGTAAGAGTCAAGGATGAATTCTAAATTTCTAGCTTAGACATCAGGGAGCATGGTAGACCTATTCAGTGAGACAAGCAACATTACAGAAAAAATAGGAGTAAGCACATATGTAAGTGCTGTTGGGGATTGTTGGTGTTTGAAGTGTTTGTTGAAAACCCAACTAGATATATGAGCATATAAAGGTTGACTAAATGAATCTGGAACTCAGGAGAAAGTCTTGAGCAACAGATAGACATTTAGTTGTTCTGAGCATGACATGGTAGCTGAAACCATGGCACTGAATAAAATTGTCTTAGAAGGTACGGAGCATTAAATGGTAGAGGGTCAATACCTTATCCCTGAAGCTGATGGAAGCTTAAGTTGTGGGATAGAGGAAGCCTGTTTTTATAGTCTTAGATAAATGGCTTACAGTCATAATTTGTAAGTAATCAATTTACTAAATAAAGGTCAGTTTTTTTTTTTAAGATTTTTTATTTATTTAACAGAGAGAGACACAGCAAGAGAGGGAACACAAGCAGGGGGAGTGGGAGAGGGAGAAGCAGGCTTCCCGCGGAGCAGGGAGCCCGTCGCGGGGCTCGATCCCAGGCCCCTGGGATCATGACCTGAGCCGAAGGCAGACGCTTAAGGACTAAGCCACTCAGGCACCCCTAAATAAAGGTCAATATTAAGTCACCTGGTATGCAAATATTCTGATCTTTGAAATTACTAGCGTCAGTACTGACAAAGTTGTTGTTGTTTGCTTTTTTTTTTGTTTTGTTTCGTATTTGTATCATCCACTACTGAGAAAAGTTATTGTGCTTTTTTCCCCCAGGCAAGAAACAGGTTTTCTGAATAAACAGAAACGCCCTGCCCCTTTGAGTGTTCAGTGGTAGTACACCAGCTGCCAGTGTTTTAGTGTTCTTTTATTCATTCATTCATTTGCTTATAATCCACATATTTTCAAAAAAGACTGAAATTGAAATAGGATGTTTTTTCTCCTTTAAGCAAAGCAAAATTGGAAAAGACTCTAGAGAATGCAAGCAGGCATGGTATTCAAGAAGAAATAGCCAGTTGGCATATTTTAAAGAATGTTTAGCTTTTCTCTATCGCTTAGTGGTACTTACAATGCATTAACCAATTATTTTTAAAAATGGGGCTTTCAGTTGAATGCTATTACTTATAATAGTAAATATTTTATTGCAATAGCCTCAATTTGAAAGAGAGTCAAAGAATGGCCCATTACTTCTAATTAAACACATTAAAATTGTTTCAACTGTTCTAGGCAGCATTTAATATTATAGAAATTCAAATGCTTTTTAAAGAAAGAAATAGTAAAGATTTTTTTCCAAATATTAATAGCCATAATCCACACAATGCTTTTGAAATGTATTAACCAATTCTTAACATGCTTCTTACATATAGTTAGAAACTGGCTTTTAAAATGGAGCGAGAATTATATTCTGTATAATTCCATTTATATGACCGCTGAAAAAGCACAGCCTTCGGGACAGAAAACAGCAGTCACTGTTGCTAGAGTGGGTGGAGGGGTTGACTGTTTAGGGATATGGGGGAACTTTTAGGGGTGAGGGAGTTGTTCTAGATCTTGATCGTAACAGTGGCTACATGACCACATTGACTTATTAAAACTCACAGAACTGCATACCAAAAAGGGTGAATTACACTATATATAAAATATACTTTAATTTCTTAAGCAAAAATTTACATGCACTCTTACATTCACCTCATCCTGAATTCATGAGTAGCTTCATAAAGGAATTGAAAGGCTCAAGAAATGCTCCCAACAGGTCACTTTGGCTCCCGTGAAACACTGAGCATTTCCACGACAGCACTGAGAAACAGAATCGAAACTTTTGCCAGGAACCAGAATAATTTTGTCAGAGCAAGAACCACTTGGCATTTCCACCCCTTGATACTCCTAGTCACCACAGTCTTGCTCTGTAAAGATGTGTCCAGGAGCTCTGTTACTACCAGCGAATCTGTTAGATGGCCCTTCTCTTGTCTCAAGCTCTTAGATGAAGAACAAGGATTCCTTTGCCAAAGTTCTGTCTCCGTCCCTTCCGCATTCCCCCACATTTCTTGGCTCCTCTCTCTCTTATCACAGTAGAGTCTGTTTTTTTGTTTGTTTTGTTTTGTTTTTTGTTTGTTTCATACTGTTCAAAATGCTGCTTCCTTCTCTGCCTTCTGTTGCCCCCTTTCACCCAAGGAGCTGGATTCTGTCATCCTCCCTTTCATTCCCAGTCTACCTGTCTAAACAGCTGTGACCTCACAACTACCTGAGAGATGTAGAAGCTCAGTGCAAAGTTTCAGTTAATCTACCCTTGGGCAAACAGCTAAGATCTCAGGTAATTCTTCACCCCTGTACCTTTAGCTCCAAACTAATCTTGAACTGGTGAACTTAGAAGATCAAAGGAGAATTTTATTTGATTTGTGTGTTGTTGCCCCTTTCAGGACTTAGATATTATTGAATAGAGATCAACGTGCCTGCTCCCTATCTATAGGGAAGGTATTTATGTAGTTCAGTAATTTGTCTTTATTCAGTGGTGGGGGCTGTCCACAGCACTGGGAATGCACAGATGAATAAAAACAGCAAGAGCACTTAAAGAGCACACTCATAGTCTATTCAGAGTTTGGAAAAGTTAGCCATCAGTTACACTGGGATAAACTATATGATCAAGGGAACCATATAATTAATTCTATAAACTGAGACATTTTGAAAGAGAAAGTGGGCACTGCTAGCAATTACCTACAAGACAACACATATAAACTGTACTGGTCTGAGGAAACTGGACACTGCCACCTTGTCTATAATAGAGGTGTACAGAAGCTGGTAAGAAGTACAGAAAAGAGATGCTGTCTCAGCTTTGGGAACTGGGAAAGCAGCTCCATAGAAGGAGAGGGATCTCAAAGGAAGCAACCCTAGAGCTATGTTTTGAAAGATCTATAAAATCTAATGGAGCAAAAGAGTAGAGAAAACACCATCTGAACAAAATGGTGGATGGCATAGACAGAGGTGGAACTGGGTATTTATTCCAATTGTGTCTGTGCTAAAGTTCATATATGATAAGGAAAATGAGAAGGCCTGACCTGAGTTATTTTCTGGGTAAAGCACCATCTCTCTCTTTCAAAGGAGGTGAATATCGGAAGATCATTTTTATTAAAGGGGAAATTGAGATACCTGAGTAAGTATACAACAGTCTCAGAGAGTAGAGAGCAGCCCCCTTCCCTGTCTGGGTTCCGTAACCCACACCGCCATTTCTCTCATGCTTCCAGCTGTAAAGAGAAGAGAAAAGAGTACATTTGCCCCTTACATCCCATATCCTATGAGAAGATTAAGCTAGTATTTAACAGTGAAGTTAATCAAGAGAGGAATCAGTGCAATCCAGACTTTTGGGTTGGGATAGGGCTCTTGAGAAGCCATGCTAATCACTTCCTCTCTGCCATCCCCCACCCTTCAACCACCAGAACATGCCTATGGAGCTTCTCCCATTAACCACAGACATCTAAGTTTCTGAGTATGTATTTGTATGATTATTGACATGAATCATTTATGCATAATTGGCATGCAGCATACTAAGTACTGTGCACGTTATTCACTGTGTCGGATGAACCAAAGTATAGGTTTGATTTCCTCCTTGACTTAATTTTAACACGTGGAGAGAGCAAAGCATCAGAATCAGAAAGGTGTGGGTTAAATCTTGGCTCTTTCACTTACCATGTAGGTGGAGCTAGGCACGTTAGTTAAGCTCTGAGTCTTGTTTCCTTATTTGTGAAATGGGGCCTTATTGCAGAGTTAACCAGTCTGTTAGGTGGCATTTGCTTGGCACATACTCTTAGCAAAGGTTGGACAAAAGTACTGACCTTCCCTGACAAGCAAAGAAAGGACGAGATTTCCTTTGGAAAAATGATGTCCACCTCTGTCCCTGCTCCATTTCTCTCACATTTCTTTATCTCAGGGGACTCAAGTTGCAAAGATAAAAATAAGATAGTGTGTGTGTGAAGCATCTTCTATCGTGGCTTCTAGATATGCTCTCAGGAAAAAGCACCCGTTGCTGTTCATGTTGCTTTTAATATTAACTGTTTTCATCGTGTTGCTCAGGTACTTTAGGAGTAACGAGACTGGGTTAAAAAGAAATGTGAGTAAAGACTTTTGTTTTTTACAACTCTCAACTGAGTTTTTCATTATTTAAACCTTAAATAAATAAATTTTATCTAAATGTTATTAAAGAAAATGGCTTTTTTTAAGATTTTATTTATTTGAGAGAAAGAGAGGGAGAGAGAAAAGACGAGTGGGGGGAGGGGCAGAGCAAGGAAAGGGACAAGCAGACTCCCCGCTGGGAGGAAAAATATATTAAAGCTATTGTAGAAATCTGTATTATCATCACATACTCTCTTTGCTTTTTTTCCTGCTAATATATTTGAGATAGGAAAAATCAGATGCTTTCTCTCAGAGTAAGAATATTGACTCTTTTAACACTATCAAGTTAGAGGACAGGACAGGGGGGCATACCGTTGCGTTTTGATTAAATTTTAAGAGAAAGGAGAAAGAGACAGAATTCTCATTTCATCCTGCGTTTTTTGCTTTTGTAATTTCCATGGCTGGAATATCTTTTCTTCTCAACCTAGAAAACCCAAATTCATCACTCAAAGTCCAGCTTATTGTTACTCATGGTGGGAAGCCTTCCCCCAAGCCCAGTGTGCGAGATTAATTGCTCTTTCTTCTGCTTTACCCTTGTGGTTTCTTTATCAAGTGGTATCATCTAACACAGTGTATTATAACGATTTGTGCAGAAGGCCATCTTACCTGGGTTCTCAAAGAGCCTTTTGCTTATCTTTCCCGGTAGCCTCAGACTCTGCTCCATACATGTTTCTTCATTTCAACATTCATTTATTCCTCAAATATTTATTTAACATCTACTGTTCCCATTAACTATTGCTGCATAACAAATCACCCTGAAAGCCAATGGTGTAAAAACAGTCACTTTAGGGCGCCTGGGTGGCTCAGATAGTTAAGCGTCTGCCTTCGGCTCAGGTCATGATCCCAGGGTCCTGGGATCGAGTCCCACATCGGGCTCCCTGCTCCTTGGGAGCCTGCTTCTCCCTCTGCTTCTCTCTCTCTCCCTGTGTCTCTTATGAATAAATAAATAAAATCTTAAAAAAAAAAGCAGTCACTTTATTAGATTTCAGTTTTGTGGGTCAGAAATTGGGAAAAGGCTCTGCCAAGCTTGACTAGGTATTAGCTCAGCTTGTCTCCCATGACTTAGGTAATAACTAGAGCCAGAACAGCCAGGAGCTGGCTACGCCCTGCATTCTCTTTGGCAGTGCCAAGGTCTTTCCATTTGGTTTGTCCATGTGGGCTAGTTTGTGCTTCCTCACAGCATGGTGGCTCTAGGGAGTTGAAATGCTTACAAGGCAGCTAATGGGTTCACCAGTGAATATTCAAGGTAGCAAGATGGAAGGTGAGTCAACACTCCACTTTTCTAGCATTACACTGGTTATTAAGGAATCACTAAGCTAACCAGATTCACAGGGAATGGAATTAGACTCTACCTCTTGATGAGACAGTAGCAGGATTCCAGGAGAGCAGGTGGGATGGGAAATCTAACTTTGGCCACCTTTGGGAAGTGCAATCTGGGACACCTCCCACATGCCATGCATTACCCTGGGCTCTGAGGAAACCACATGAACAAGGCATTGGTCCCTTCCTCGTGGGACTTGCAGAAGGGAAATGCAGATTGCACATAAGTTGAAAAGACCTCATAGAAATTGCAAAAGGGAGAGGCAGAGTACATATAAATTAAAAAGATAATTTCTTTAGCCATAAAGAAAAATATATATAATTATATAGAGTTTTATTTAAAAAAAAAAAGGCCTCATTAAGGAAGTAACTTTGGGGCAGAAAACTAAATGGTAAGAAGCAATGGATCATGTCAAGAATTGGGAGAAGTTGCCTTCCAGGAAGACATCCCAATAAGAACAAAGGCCCAGAGATGGGAATGAGATTGACAGATTTGAGAATCAGGAGGAAACCAGTGTCACTAAAGTATCATGTGTGGGTCAGGAGAGGAACAAAATATAAAGCCTCAGGAAAAAAAAATAAACAAGTAAATGAAATACGAAGTCTCAGAGATGGAATTCTTAAAGACCATGATAGAAATGTTGGATTTTATTTTAAATAGAATAAGAATCATTGGAGGTCTTAAGGCAGGGATGTGACATGATCTGGTTAAAAGAGAACTCTAGCTGAAGGATGGAGAATGGGTCAGAGAGAGAAAGGAAGGGAGCACAAGTCTGGTTAGGGAGCAGTTTGTAGTTGGCAGGACAAGAGTGACTGGAGGCTTGATTTAGGGTAACAGTGGGTGAAATGGAGAAAAAAAAAGATACCATGTATTTTGAAGGTAGAGTTGGATAAATTTGTGCCTTATAGTTATAAAAAATTTCCTACCAAATGATCACATTTATTGGTTAGTTTTGCATGTCCTATAGGTATATGCCCCTCAGCCATTAGATTGTAAGTCTTCGAAGGGGCTAGTTCTTACTCTTATTTTCCAAAACACTTAGTGCAATTTAAGTCCTCAAAAAATACTTGTTGAAGTGAATATCATTCTTTTTTGAGCAGTTTCCATTTCTTTAAAATACCTATAATCACTTTTTCTTTGCTTTGCTTTTTTTTTAAGTCAGCTCCACACCCAGCATGGAGCCCAATGTGGAGCTTGAACTCACAACCCTGAGATGAAGACCTAAGCTGAGATCAGCAGTCAGGTGCTTAACTGACTGAGCCATCCAGGCGCCTATAATTTTCTTATTTAATTTACAACACAGTTTCTTTAAAATACAAAAATTGGCTTTTTAAATAAATTTCTACTTGAAGCTTCCTATTGAAAATAAAAAAGTTCCTTATTTTAATTCTTCCCCTCCCTGAACCTCTAACAGAAGTAGGGGTAGATAGTTGGGTGGATGGATGGATGGTTGAATGGATGATTAGGTGAGGTACCATTGCACTTTCATAAAAAAAGGAATAAACATGTGTTTCAGTAGTGATGGTTGCTGCCTCCCACATTTTGATGCTGGAAGGTGTTATTCATAATTTATGATCTGTTATATAAGTTCTAATGAGTTGGTACACTGAGTTAAATTTCTTACTGCCTAACAAAAACAATTGATTTTGCGCTTTGACCTGTTTTCCGCTTCCTGATCTTATTTGTGATATTTTTAAATTCTTTTTTATTTTATTTTATTATGTTATGTTAATCACCATACATTACATCATTAGTTTTTGATGTAGTGTTCCATGATTCATTGTTTGTGTATAACACCCAGTGCTCCATGCAATACATGCCCTCTTTAATACCCATCACCAGGCTAACCCATACCCCACACCCTCTCCCCTCTAGAACCCTCAGTTTGTTTTTCAGAGTCCATCGTCTCTCATGGTTCATCTCCCCCTCCAATTTTTCCCCCTTCATTTTTCCCTTCCTACTATCTTCTTTTTTTAACATATAATGTATGGTTTGTTTCAGAGGTACAGGTCTGTGATTCAACAGTCTTACACAATTCACAGCGCTCACCATAGCACATACCCTCCCCAATGTCTATCACCCAGCCACCCCCTCCCTCCCACCCCCCACCCCTCCAGCAACCCTCAGTTTGTTTCCTGAGATTAAGAATTCCTCATATCAGTGAGATCATATGATACATGTCTTAATGATTTCATTGCTAGAGCAGTTTCTATAAGAAGATGAAAGTGTTTGACCCTTTGTGAGTATGTAGTCCTGAAAAAAAATCTAAAATTGAGGTTGAATATACAAAAATCTATCTTGTTTGGGAAAAAATTATTTCCTGACCTTTTACATTCAAATGCTGAATAAAGAGGTGTGTTTAACTTTACCTTTAAGATCTTATTAGGCTCTTTATTTTCCACAGTATTTATTAATTTAATTTACTTAATTGAGAAAATGGTAGTATTTTAAAACTTGATACAAATTATATGTTTTTCTAGGTACTTAAAAATATTGATACCCCCGCTGTATTTATTATTTATTATTTCTTTATTACTTTAGCCTCATTTTAATAACTTGATGTCTCCTAGTTTATTTCATTTACTTGTATCATGTCTCATTCCTAAAAGAACTTGAGACAATTTATTGAAATACACACAAAGTACACACTGGGGAGAAAAAATTGTGGAGGAAAAAAAGATGCCAACATTCCACTTGCCCAGAATGTAAGTTATATAAATTAGGACAGCCTAAATTCTTACCAGGGTATCCTTACTGCCTTTTAGAGCATGATCCATAGTACATGTTCAATAAATCGTTGTTGGATGAGTATCTGAGGGAAGTTTACAAAACATAACCCAATGGATCCATTCATGTATTTGAGTTGCATGATTTTGGCTCAGAGCTTTTTGCTAAAAATAAGCAGACAAAAATACTGCCAGTTACACAATCCTTGAGGTCCATAAGGTGAAATGAAAACATTTGACAAGGAGATATGCAGCTCTCCCTAGGAATAAAAATGCGAATGTGTATATCCAAATCCAATGGATTTTAATGAAGAAAACATTGAGTGATGTAGTACTAACAGTCCACATTCTTAAAATAAAACACAATGACTTCTTGGGGCGCTTGGGTGGCTCATTCGGTTAAGCGTCTGCCTTTGGCTCAGGTCGTGATCCCAGGGTCCTGGAATGGAGCGCTGCATTGGGCTCCCTGCTCAGCTGGCAGTCTGCTTTTCCCTCTCCCTGTGACCTTCCCCCCAACTCATTCTCTCTCTCTCTCTCTCTCTCAAATGATTAGATTTAAAAAAATCTTTAATAAAACCCAATGACTTCTCAATGAGTATTAAAGATTTCTTTTTCTTATTCTTTGCAATCCAAGCATAACTTTGAGTATTAAGACTTAAGGCTCTTGAGAAAGGGGTAGACCACATTCTTCTAACTAATTTTCCATGTGTATTATTTCTCACATGTATGATTTAGTGAGCTTGAAATAGAAATTATTTCAGGGTTATGTTTGCTGTCAAGAATGTAGGGTACTCAAGGAAGGGCTACTGTGAAAATGAAGAGTCAGTGCTTATAAAGAGTCAATTGAACTAATATTAAGGTTTATATCATCTGATTAAAGGTGTGGTGGTTCACCAGAACCTGTGTGAGTAGACAGTGATCACACCTCTGCCTGGAGGAGGGACAAGAAAGTGCAGATTATTAGGACTGAGATTTTTCTCAGAAAATAGTTTGGAACCCACCCCAGATTATGAATGAATGTGTGGCCTAAGACTCTACATTCTTGAGGGGTGCAACATTAACTACTCTTTCTTTTTTAAGCCAGGTGATAGTTGACACACAATGTTACATTAGTTTCAGGTGTGCAACATAGTGATTCCACAAGTCTTTGTTACCCTACGCTCATCACAAGTGTAGCTACCATCTGTCACCATATAATGCTATAACAATACAATTTACTATATGCCTTATACCGTGCCTTTCACCCCTGTGATTTACACCTTTCATAATTGGAAACCTGTACCTCCCACTCACCTTCACTCATTTTGCCCTTCCTTCCATACCCCTCCCCTCTGGCAACCACAAGTTTGTTCTCAGTATTTACATTACCACTCTATTTTTGTGCAAGATAATTTTTAAAGAGCTAGTCACCAAATGTACACAGTCATCATGAAGGAAAATCTTAATAAGGTGCATCTAAAAAGGCTAGCACTGAAGCATTCAAGACAAAAAGTTTTCGAGCACAGTCTTATTATCATTGGGTGAGTAGGGTTGCTAGCAGGAGTTGCCAATCTGATGTCCACAAAACCTTAGATAATTCAACTTGGATTGTATCACATTTGTTGTCATTGTGTTATATGTCTGTGTATTTGTTCTGCATAGAGTTCTCATACTTTTCAAATATTCAAAGAACTCTGTATCCCAGCAAGTTTAGTTACACTGCAGAAGTAAATGGCCACTTATACATTGATGAATATCTAAAATAGATGATGTTGGAATTGGGATAATGGGACCAGAACCATCCTTTCATACAAGAACACAATATCAAGGCAGATGTTTTTGGGCCATTCTTGATTTGTAATAAAACCTTGTCCTCCCTGTATAGAAGATTGTTTCTGAACCCATCACATTGGTTAAGATAACAATATATATTGAAAAAATACTATGTACATGACACCAATTTGTGGTTGCTCATATCCTTTAGGGATTTGGGAACTGTAGCTAAGGACTAATTCAAGGACATCAGCCAGAATTATTAGATAAGTTGCAGAAACTGACTCAGGGATGGACAGAAAACTGAGTGGCTCCAGAAATCCTGGCAGAAGGGATTGCACCATCTTCTCAGAGAAAGTGCTGGAATGAATGAACTAAGCATCATTTTTGTCTTTATTTCACAAATTAAAGTTGAAGGAGGGAGAATCCAATAGGCATAGTTTAGAATACTGTTACTCAAAGTGTGGTTCCCAGGGGTGCCTGGGTGGCTTCAGTTGATTAAGCATCCAACTCTTGATTTTGGCTCAGGTCATGATCGGAGTTCGGAGATGGAGCCCCGCATCGGGGTCCCCTCCTTTCTCTTTGGTATCTGCCTTCCTATAGAGAATGAATGTATTTTGATGTTCTTTTTACCATGCCCTACCTTACGGGAAGGGCCTGGGGTTGTACACTTGAGCCAGGGTGCTTAGGTGTGTCTAATTCAGGGATGAAATACCAGAAAACCATGCTGCTCACTTAAGCAGTTTTGAATCAGCTTTCTATATAGTATAAGTAATAGAACTGACATTTTGATTTTCATTGATTTTACTTATGAGTCTATCTCTCAAGCAGGAAAGAATAGTGTCAAATATGGCACTGCTTTGAACCTTAAGAAGTATTCCCTTTGAGGTTTTCTTTTAAATACATGAGCCATTAGAGAGTTAATTGTCTTGTTTGGTTTACTCCCTCATACATAGGAATATTTATCATTTTTGCAGATACTTCATTATATAAGGATTTAAATGTTTCAAATGGATTACCTCGGCCTCATGAATTACTTAGATGGTAGTTTGATATAATAATTCGAATTGGAAATTCCCCTTTAAGGGCCTTTTGCCCTATTGGCTTGAGTCCATTTTAGAAGAAACACTGTTGCATCACTGTTGTCACAAAAATTGAGCTCCAGATTTATTTGTCATGATAGACATGCTTTTGGAAAGGTTTTATAAAAGTAATGATTATGTTCCTTTACCATTGATTCTCTTCTTATGAATATGAAGAAATGTTAATTGTTGTGGAAAAAGTACATCTCTCTAGGACCTCAGATGCCTTTTCCATGTAATCTGTGTGTACAACAAAATAACAACGCCGCGTATTATTAGCCTAGTGCTTACTCAAAAATAGGATAATTAACTGCTGAATCTTCTCTGCTCTGCCTCTCTTTTTCTTGGAGATTTTCCAACCAATAAATCACTAACCTAACGCCGCTGAATTTATAAGATGAAAGCCCAAAATGGTATAGTTAAAAGAATGAAAATTCTAATATAATTTTCCTAAATAGTGTGTGTACATTATCTTTGAACTCAAGGGGCAGGAGTTCTTTTGCCAAGCCTTTGGGACTGAGAGGGAGCTACAAACAAGAACATACACTCTGTGCTCTTTTTTACTGACACTTATTTTTCTCATGCATTTTCATCAATTTATATTTGCTTTTCTTAACTGTCATTATTTATCCTGTAATATATGCATTGTGAGTACTTTTCTCTTACGGCTAATTGTAAACATCCATCTCTTCGAATATGTACTCAGAAAGTGAAGTCCAAAATAGCGTTGTTATTTTCTATACAGCAGTTTAATCATTACGATCTCATGTGATTTCATCTCCACTGAGATGTGCTTCCTGAGAAAATGTAGAGTTGTGGCATGTTTGTTAAAATTCAAGTTGAATAAATTACCGTAATATTCAGAACATAGGCAAGGGTAAAACAATATATTCAGAAATTTTGCCTCGCATGCATAATATACCACACTGTTCCCATTCGAAAACATACTGTGTTACTGTGATGGTTATATGTCATCATAAAGTACAGGTCAGTCTTGGCTAGGTAACAGTCAACTTTCTGAACAGACAGCTTTTCTTAACAGTCATAAATTCAGTGCCATCACTGATTTACAGAATGGACCATTCAAGCAGCATGGAGCAATTAAGTTTACTTATCCCAAACTAACCATAGATGGCACAGAATTAAGTAAAATAATTAACCTCTTTTACTATGAAAGGAAAGCCTGATAAAAGAAGATACATAAAGGTATATTATCAAACCAATCAAAGAGTCAAAAATGCCACAGTGATTTAAATTCTACATTTTTCAAAGGAAACTGGAGTCCCACATTTCTGAATGTTAATCTCATAAATCTTTGTTTAACTTTTGTGCCAAGACTTAGAGACACTCATTGTTATCTACATTTTCAGCTCTATCCATTTGCAGGAAAACGTGTTCCCAGAAAGCTTAGAAAGCAATTTCATTTATACTGAAGTAGTATAAAATTTTCACTTTGGATCTCTGTAGGGAAGCATGGGTTATTGAAGGTTTTCTTTTGAGAAACAATTACTCCATCCATTTACTGAATATTGTTTATTTTTATGTTGTGTGAAATGCCCTGTGGGCTTCTTAGATCTTACTGGAAGAACCAATTTAGGAAGAAAATACCCAATTAGCTCAAAATTTTACAATGTACAGAGTTTGCATTCTTTGAGAGTCAATATGTTTGTTTTGGAGTCTGTGTGATTCCTAAGTTATTAGCCTTGCTTTGGAAACTATGCCTCATCTTGGCATAGTCATGAAGATAGGTTTGCTCATTTAAGCTATTAAACCTCATGCACCAAAGGTTTTGTAGTTCTTCCAATATCCCTAATAGTTCTATATTTGTAGTGGAAGGTTCACTTCACTGTTAAACTAATTCATAGCATGTGAAGATATCTAAAATTGCCTCTCTCTGTTCTGTGATATCCAAATCAGAAGGTCTGAGCTTCGAGTGAATATTTGTTCGGTCAACCAGAGACATTTTTACTTTGGTTGCTAATCTTGGAAGGGGTCAGTTGCTCAGCTTCCTGGAGCTTCTAATTCTACCTCCAGCCTCTATCTCAAAGCAGATGAGATTACCTCACTTCAAATATCTTTAAGACCTTCTGATAACCATCTCCTACCTTGCTTGCTTTACATATTAAGATCTCCAGCAAAGTTGCATTTTTTTTCTTTGACTAGTAAAGGTAGGTAAAATTTATTGAGCAAGGCTACGGGTCAAATCCTATCCTCTTTGAGGGTCATGGCCCTAAATTTTTACAGATAGGATTAGCAAACAAAATGGGTCAGGAACATCACCCTTCTTTGTACTCATTCAGAGACTTTTCTCTCTCTCTCTCTCTCCCTCTCTTTTTTAAATTTAATTTTATTTATTTATTTGAGTGAGAGAGAGAGCAGGGGCAGAGGGAAAGGGAGAAGCAGACTCCCCTGCTGAGCAGGGAGCCCGATGCGGGGCTCGATCCCAGGATCTAGAGATCATCACTGGAGCCGAAGGCAGGCGCTTCACCGACTGAGCCACCCAGGCGCCCCAGAGACTTTTCTCGATAACTTTTCTCTCACTCTCTTTGTCTCCTTTCCTCCTTCCTTTTCTCCCCATCTTTATCTTCAGTCTCTCCCACTTTCTTAACTTCTTTCTTCGTAGTAAAAGTACATTTGTAGTCCTCCTATCCTAGGAATTTCTAAATTCTCTTCATCCTTCTTCTGTTGTCTCAGCTTTCTTTTTTTCACATATATATTTACACAATTGACCCTTGAACAACATGGGGGTTAAGGGTGCCAACCCCATGCAAAGTGGAAAATTCAGTGTAACTTTTGATTCCCCAAAAACTTAACTAAGAGCCTACTATTGATTGGAAGCCTTACCAATAGCTTAATCAATTAACACACGTTTTGTATGTGATATGTATTATATACTATATTATTATAGTAAAGTAAGCTAGAGAAAAGAAAGTATTATTAAGAAAATCATAAGAAAGACAAAAAAAATTTTCAATACTGTATTTAAAAAATCTGTGAATAAGTGGACCCATGCAGTTCAAACACGGGTTTCACAGGTCAACCATACACATACACATGTGCATAAACATAAATACACATATATATGTGTATATGTATATACATGTGTATGTGTATAATAGTCTGCACACTTTCTGAATTTATTTTCTTGTAATTTCTAAAATCCTCAGTGCCTTGCAACCTGCCTTCACTAATCCCAGTTCTTCTGTAGTGACTCTCTAGAGGCATACAATCATTTGTTCATTCAACAAGTATCAATTTTGAACATTTACTCTATGTCAGGAATGGTTCAAGGCTCTAGGAATTTAGTGGTGAGTAAATCAGACACTATCTAGACACTCTCCCTACTTCCAGAGAGCTTACAGTCTCTGAGCTTACTAGAGGAGAAAATTAGTCAAATAAGCACAAAAATGTGGAATTGGCCAGTTGTCAAATGCTATAAAGCAGGCACAGACGATGTATCATCACTTACAGGAACATCTCATTTGACCCATGGTTCAGGGAAGTGGCCAAAATCTGAAGGTTCAGTACCCATTAACCAGACATAGGGGACAGTGTTCACAAAGGCTCCAAGACAAGAGGAAGCATAAAAGCATTTAAAAGAAAGTATGTGTGACTGGGAAAAAGCAAACAAGGAGTAGAATTCATGGGGTTTCACGAAATTAGAGAGAGGTAGGGTCCCAATGAGAAAATACGGCTCAGGCTTAGGATATAATCATTTTTCTTCTATAGGCAATGTGATGCCAGAGAAGCGGTCTAAGCCAGGATTGGGGGTTATGGCGAATTACATGATCAGACTTACATTTCTTTCAGGTTACTCCTCGTGTTTCTCAAACCAGTCTCCATATGCAAGGTGTTTGGTTTGCTTGTGTCCCTCTGCTGGGTCTCTTCTTTCCGTTATCATTGCACACTACTTAAGAAAACCTTTGTTTTCTGAGAAGCTAAGGTACAGAGATTTTCTTCAATGATCTCTTTGAGAAGTGATCAGCAGACATTTCATACCCATCAAAGTGGTCAGGGTTCCATGAGGGAAATCAGATATAACACCTTTTTCACAGCTACCTAGGAAAGTTCTTGGCATTTGTAACCCTTGTACTTTACTCCTCAAATTAAAATACAATGTTCTGTGTTCCCTGATTAGCTTTCAAGGCCATTGTTCTCAAACCCTTTTGTTTCAAACATACCTTGACATATTAAAAAAAAAAAAATCACATGAGCAACAAATATTCATGGATACTCTACCCAGGATGATGAGCAGGTCTCTGTGTGCTGGCTCTAATTCCACCACTTTCTCACTCAAGAAAATGAAAGTAGGATTTGAGTGAAAGTGAATCACAGGTCATCAAAGGAATATATATATATGTAATATAAAATACATTAAAAATTAACAAGTCAGGAGACAACAAATGTTGGCAAAGATGCGTAGAAAGGGGAACCCTCTTACACTTTTGGTAGGAATGCAAGCTGGTGCAGCCACTCTGGAAAACAGTATGGAGGTTCCTCAAGATGTCAAAAATAGAGCTACCCTATGACCCAGCAATTGCACTACTAGGTATTTACCCCAAAGATACAGAAGTAGTGAAAAGAAGGGGCACATGCACCCCAATGTTCATAGCAGCAATGTCCACAATAGCCAAACTGTGGAAGGAGCGAGATGCCCTTCAACAGATGAATGGATAAAGAAGATGTGGTACATATACACAATGGAATATTACTCAGCCATCAGAAAGGATGAATACTCACCATTTGCATTGACATGGTTGGAACTGGAGGGGATTATGTTAAGTGAAGTAAGTCAAACAGAGGAAGACAATTATCATACGGTTTCACTCATATGTGGAACATAAGTAATAGCACAGAGGACCATAGGGGAAGGAGAGAATCCAAAGGGGGAGAAATCAGAGAGGGAGATGAACCATGAAAGACTATGGACCCCGAGATACAATCTGGGAGTGTCAGAGGGGAGGAGGATGGGGGGAGGGGGTAACAGGGTGATGGGTATTGAGGAGGGTACATGCTGTGATGAGCACTGGGTATTATACTTAACTAATGAATCATTGAACACTACATCAAAAACTAATGATGTACTATACAGTGGCTACCTGAACATAATAAAAAATACATTAAAAATACATATGTGTAATATAAAATATGTATCTTGTATATTTTGATACATAAACTCAGACTAATCACACTTTTGACACTCACCTCCAAATCTTGCATCAAGCAGGATAATAATTAGAAACTGAGTTGAGATCGTCCACTATAGTCTGATGCCCTTAGCATCCTTCCTGTCTATTGTAGAGCCTAAAAGTTAGAAACACTTACTGATCATGGTTTACATATATCATGTCATGCTGACACTGGGGTTGGAAATCTTTTTAAAGAAGTTGACCTTGTCTTTAGATAGATATGACATTCACATACCAAAGATATGAATCATACAAGATAAAAAGCATCCTAAGTGTTAAATGTATGGTATGAGTAGTAAAGATTTTAGGAATTCAAGGAAAGGGGAAATAATTATGGGTAGACAAGATGGGCAATTAAGATTCATGGATCTGATTAATGACAGGTAAACCCTTTCTCATTCTTCTTTCTCATTTCAAATGATACCTCTTCTAAGAGGCATTTCTGAGGCAGCCTATCATGGAAACACTCCTTATAGCTATTACTCTTTGTCGTATCACCCTGTTCGTCTCCTTCAGAATACTTCTCCAATATCTGAGCATGGTTATTTATTGTCTGTGTTGCTCAGTAGACTGTTAACTTCCAGGAAGGTGGAGACTTTCTATCTTGTTCACACTATAATCCCAGAGAGTCTCATAATGCCTAGCACATGTAAGACACTCATTTGTATTTCCTTAATTAATTAGTTAGGTACAAAAGCTTTAAGTACTTTAAGCATATGCTCAGAAAATCTAATGTAAGGTTCATTTGTACTGCCCAGATTCCTTGCAATAGCTCACAGGTGACCATGAACGTATTATTTTGCAAAATTTGAATTTATATTGGGTAAAACGTGACTCTCCCAAGTTCATTATGAAAGGAAAGAGAGTTGTTGTTTCAAAGTTAAGGGAATTCATGTCATGTCTATTTTCTATTTTCTCCAAATGGATAAGGCTAGCCCATCATGAACAATCTACCTCACCATATATTTTTAGAAGACATTTCACATTTATTTGATAAAGTCGTCCCTGAAAGTAGGTGTAATGTTAAATAATGCTGTTAAGTAATGCTGCATAAAAATGTCAAGAAAAGTTCAAATTGGTAGAGCATCTTTTCTTACTCTGTGTGTGTGTGTGTGTGTGTGTGTGTGTGTGTGTAAATTTTCTTTTAGTGTTCTTTATTCCCAAGAAGGCTAAGGACTGGTTTATCTAGCCATAGAAATCCTAGCTCAAGGCAATACTTCTATTTAAAAATTGCTATTTATTTGGGAAAAATGACTATTATACACTTATTTGTCTAATTTTATTTCTCTTTAGAATTTCTTTTTTAAAAGATGGAGGACTTAAAATAGCCAATGTGACTAAAGCTGATGTTGGAACTTACACCTGCACAGCAGAAAACCAGTTTGGAAAAGCAAATGGCACAACGCACTTGGTTGTTACAGGTAGGTATATATAAAGATTGCCTTATGTAGAGATGAACTGTATGGTATGTTATTAAGATCAAAGAAAAAAACAGACTTTTTACAATATGCAGTGCACTGTGAAGGTAGAACCTGTTTGCACTGTTATTTTTAACAGGTAGAAGTCAAGAGAACAGTTCTTAATCTTTCTTCACACACCACAGTGTGCACCAAGGAACACAATAGTTACGTGCTGGTATAATGGGCAGAAGAATTACAAATACATATGCTGATGATAACTTTTATGCTATTCCATTTTGTCAGATCTTTTGAATGCACTCTTTCACATTATCATTGATATTTTCTGGAGATGTTTAAGCCCATGGAATAATCTTTGCCATCAATGAGAGTTGTGAATATAGGTTGTTTATTTATTCATTCAAGAAAAAAATGAATACCTACTACGTATCAGGTTCTTGACCTATGTTGGCAAACAAAGTGACAAAGATGCTGCCCTCATGAATCTTACCTTCTACCAGAGGTAGAAAGAAAACATGCAGTAGGAATAAAAGATAGGAAATTATTAGAAGGAAAAAATTGCAAACAATTGAGAAAATACAGAGTAGTGTATGGTAGAGGTAGGCTGGAGCAGAAGCACTGTGAATGAAGTAGGCCCGGTGAGAAAGGGAGGTTTAAACAAATATTTCATGGAGAGGGTGGAGTTAACTAATAGATTCCTTGGGGATAATCATGGAGGAGCTTTGTAGACCTCGTTTGGACTTTAGCTTTTAGTTGGAGTGAGAAGTGGAGGCTGGTGCAAATCAATAGAGGAGTGGCATGATGTGAAATGCATTTTTAAAGGTTTAGTCTAGCTGCTCTAATGACAACAGACTGTGCAGAATCAAGAGTAGAAGTGGGAGAGATCTCAGAAGACCACGGCTACAAACCAGGCTGGAGATGATAATACCCAAGTGAATTGATGGGAAAGGATCAGATTCTGTAAATACTCTGCTTGTAGACTCAACAGGAGTTGCTGATGAGTTGGATGTGAGGCCCAAGAGAAAGGAGACAAGGACAGTTGCAGGGCATTTGGCAAATAATAGAAAGAATGACAGTCAAAACAACTGAGATGGCAAGGTTGCAAAGTTTGGGAAAAGGTAGACCAGGAGTTCAGTTTGGATGTGTTAAGTATGAAATATTCATTAGGCTCTATTTGTGTAAAGCAGACCACAGTATTCTGGCACTAGCAACAAACCCAACCTTTCAGTGGGTTAAAATAGCAAATACTTACTTTTTGCTTATACAGCAAGTTCGTGGTAGGTCAGCCATACTGTCTTCATTCAGGAATAAAGGGTCCCAGTGCCTCCACCATCTGGCATATTGCCTGTCACAGGGGAAGAAGAAAGACTACACATCAGTTAGTCTCTTAGTTCTTCCAGGCTTCTGCCTGTCTGTGCCACACATAACTCCATCTTACATTTCTTTGGCCAAGCATTAACATTTGGTTATGCCTGAATTCAAAGGTGCTGATAATTTAATCCTACTGTATGTGTTTAAGGAAATTATGATGAACAATAATATCTATCATAACACCCAAGTAGGTGTCCCGGAGAGGTGGTTGGATATATGAATCTGGGTTTGGGGAGAGAGATGAAGAATAGAGATACACATTTGGGAGTTGTTAGCATATGGATATATACTTGAAAAGAAAAGACTAGCTAAAGTCACCCACAGAGTGAGTGAAGACAGAGAATAAGAAAAACCAAGGACTGAGCTTGAAGCAGTCTAACATTATGAGATTTAGGAAGAGACGAGGAAACAGATAAGGAGTAACAGGCATGGATGGTTCTAGAAAACAGAGAGAATTTGGTGTCCCAGAAACTAAGCAAAGAAAGTGAACTGACAGGAAGACAATGATCAAGGGTAGCAAATGCTGCTGAGAGGTCAATTAAGTAAGGTGAGATTGGAAAATGTGCCATTGGTTTGCAGCAGGGTGATTACTGGGAACCTTGACAAAAGCACATGGGTTGGAGGGAGCCAGAGGCTAACTGGAGTGGATTAAAGAGGGAATTTACTAGAGGAATTGTAGACAACATACATAAATGATTCTTTTGAAGACTTTTGCTGCAACATGGAGTCAACAAATGAGGAGCAACAATAGAAAAGTGGGGTCATAAGAAGTTTAATTCACGGGAGGACTGTTATGAGGATAGGGAGAAGGAAGTGTACATGGGGACATCGGGGGTAAAACACATTAACATTTTAACTTAGTATCCGTCTTATAGTACCTGTTCTAAATGTCTTTTGTGTGGTCTTTCGAGTGTTTGGGTCTATTTAAATTTTGGTAGCAATGCATTTTTGGGTCATTCAAAGTCAGTGAGAATCCAGTGGTTTCTATTTCTACCCCTGTATTTCACAAAGCAATAAAAATAAGTTCAAATTGATTTTGTAGTAGCATTATAACTCTTATTTATAGGTGAATTTAATTTTTAACTGATAAATTCTATAAATTCGGATATCCTAATTCTTTTAACAGGAATTTGTGGATCCAGTGAAATACATTATCTATATTCATCTTGAAGACTTTTAATCATGTACCCTAAATGTTAGATTAACCATCAGCTTGTGAAAATGCTTTCATCAAAATAAAAATGCTACTAACATTTTACTTAAACCTTTCTTGTTTCCTTAATAGAACCAACACGAATCACTTTGGCACCATCCAACATGGATGTCTCGGTTGGTGAAAGTGTCATTTTGCCCTGCCAAGTGCAGCATGACCCCCTATTAGACATCATGTTCACCTGGTATTTCAATGGGGCCCTCACCGATTTTAAGAAAGATGGATCTCACTTTGAGAAAGTCGGTGGGGTAAGTTGTGCCACTTTCCTCCTGCTATTTATATCACCTGTGGCTCTAACACATTGTCCCTAAAAAAACATCTGGCCCATATATGATGCTCAAGAAATGTTGTTCTGTGAGTAAATCTGCATTCCCAATTCTGTTGTGATCAAATTTTATTACTGCCATTACCACAAAATGAACACAGTTACTTCAACCTATAAATTATAATTTTAATTAAAATTGATGTTTGTTTTATTTATATTAAATAGATGATTATACATAAGACCATGATAATTTTGTCATTAGTACCCTATGGGAGGGAAAGTTTTCTTATACAGGTGTCAGGTTTCAACATAACATATTTATTATGAAATTAAAACAAGTCACATTTGCTAAATGCCTCCTTTATGTCAAGCCAAGAGCTTTATCCGCATTAATCCTCAATGTCGCTCTGGGCATTAGCAGTGAGAATTTTCATTTTACAAATACACAGACTAAGGATTTGAAATATTTACTGACTTGTCCAGGGTCACTGAGCTAGTTAGTGTGGACCTAGATTCAAGCCTAAATCTTTATGTGCTCAAAACACAAATGTTTTCTTATGTCCCATTCTGTCTCCTCATTTGTGATAGTTCTATGTGAGGAAGAATTACAGATTTCAAGGAAGAACCAACACTTTGAGGAGAACCGTTAAGAAGTGACTCAATGTTGATGAGCCACACAAACTAAGAGCAGACCCTACAGCTGGTCACATAACTATGAATCCAGAATCACAAGGCCAGTTGCCCTCGGAGGCCTGTTCGCATTGACTTAGGAATAGCTTCATTCTGTTTAGCTAAGATGTCAGTGGTGTATAGTAGAGTTCAAGGTTTTTCCTTTGGATGAAAAAAAAAATAAAAATAAAAACAAAAGATGGCCTGATGGACAACTCAGTTTTATTCATTTGACAAAGATTTCATATTAAATGTAAGGTATACACCCAGGTATATTAACCTACTAGGATCAGGTGCAACTTAAAAGGATAATGTTATGATTTCAGTTGTGTGCCCCCACCCCCCCGCCAAAAAAAGATTTGTTCAAGTCCTAAAGCCTAATTCTGAAATGATAGAATATGTTGATTTCTGCCCCTGGGTCCTGCCACAGAGCTCCTAAAACCGTTGGAATTTCCTGGGTATAGTAATGCTTTTCTTCTAATGAGGTGTCTCTCTGTGGGCTTCGGAATAGCTTGAGGATGAAGACTGGTCACCAGAAAAACCATGATTAGAAGCTTGGAAATTTTAGCTCTTATCACTCATTCTCTGAGAAGGGGAGAGGAGCTAGAGATTGAATTCATAATTGATCAGGCCTAAGTGATGAAGCTTCCATAAAAATCCCAAAAGTTTGGGGTTTTATAAGTTGGTGAACACAACTATATGCTGGGAGGGTGGCACACCTCACCCTCTGTACCTCTTCATCTGGCCATTCATCTGCATCCTTTCTTCTGATGTATGTAAATAAATGTTTCCCTGAGTTCTGTGAGCCGTACTAGCAAATGATTGAACCCAAGCAGAGGGTCATGGGAACCCCAGTTTACAGCCAGTTGATCAAAGGTTCAGGTGACAGTCTGAGCCTTGTGATTGGTATCTAAAGTGGGGGCAGTCCTCTGGGACCAAGCTCTTAACTCATGGTATCTGATGCTGATTCCAGGCAGATAGTGTCAGTACTGAATTATAGGACATCCGACTTGTGTCAGAGGATCCTTGATGTGGAGAACACACACACATCTGGTATCAGAAGTGTTGTAGTGTGTTCTGAGTATAAGTGTGGTCACTGGCAGTAAAGGAGATGCAGAAATTTTTTTAGTTACCTCAATACCTCAGAGAGTGACCTTATTTGAAATTAGGGTTGTTGCAGATGCACTTAGTTAAGTTACAGTGACATCATAATGGAGTGGAATGGGGCCTAATCCAATATGACTGATGTTCTTATAAAAAGAGAGAGATTTGTTGAAGGGGATAAAGGAGAGTACAGTGTCATTGCCATTTCTATTTTCTTTCGTCTGGCTTATCCATTTTAGAAGTTCTAGTTTCTCCAATTATTCTGACTGATTCGAGGCTTTCGAGAACTTCACCAATTGCTACAACCTATTAGCATTTCTTTCACTATTACTTTAAATGCCCTTTAAAAAAGTCACAGATTTCTATCACAATAGGAAAAGGCATACACTAGTATTCTCAGCCAACTATACTCCATATGTAGGGTTTGTCATTTGCCTTTCTTTGGAGGGAAGGCAAAAGAAAAGACAAAAAACTAGAATGTTCCCTTCATAAAGTCCTCTTATCCAGTCTGGAAACGGCTTCTCCTCTACCTCAGCTCTTGTCATAACCTTAATTCTTAGATAAAGAATCTTATGTGAAACATTAGTTACCTTTGCTGTCTAATGTAGATAATTGTGTTTGTGATTTATCTGCTGGATATTAAATTACTGATGGTGTTTTATCCAATACAGTGTCCTCCATCTTAACCTAATGCTAAAGAAATACATAATGAGAGACTAGAAACCCAAAGTAGTTTGATTTTAATATTCATCAAGCATTCTTTTTATTTAAAGTTTGTTTATTTATGCCATCTCTACTCCCAACATGGGGCTCAAACTCACAACCCCAAGATGAAGAGTTGCATGCTCTTCCAACTCAGCCAGCCAGGCGCCGCTCATTAAACATTCTTAAAAGAAGTGCTCACTTTAGACTGAGCTAGATTACTGCTTTCTGTAAGAGGAGCTTGGAGTTAGGAATGTTTGAGGTTTTAATGTAATTTACCTGCCCCTGCCTTGCCTATAGGTCCTATATAAAGTCATCTTTTCACCAGAGTCAGGTATCTGAAACATGACTTTTCATAAATTAATTGTATCACCTGCCAATTCTGTTCTTTTTCTAGCATGCTAGTTCATGGCCTGTGAATTTTTTTTACTGACTTGTGCCATTAGTAACTTAACATTCTCTCATCAGTATAAAACGGGAAGCCATACATGATGACATTAACCTTAAACATGGGCAATTAAGTAAATTGGTTTTCCGTTGCATGAGGAGGGAATCACGTAACAAGTCTTGTCCTCTGATTATATATTCATTGCAGCATTCACATTAATACCTAGAAAAGTCTGCTTCTCTTTTATCCAGTATGTTCCTAGGTATATCCCCTAGTTTCAAAAGCAGCAAAATGTGACTTGGAAAGTTGCCAAGAAAGGTGGCTAGTGAGAACTCTGTTTTTAAGGGGGGAGGGGTAATTTATAATTGGGAAATCTAGCTCAGAGATTTTAACTGATTCAACCAGTTGTCACTGGGACTATACAAGAGGGTATATTGGACCATACATTGAGTAGTCAATACTTAATTCATTTATTGTAAAAAAAAAAAAAAAAAAAAAACCTTTTGGGAAAAATCCACAAGTTCAAAAAGCTCTTATAGTTTAGATCCGATCTATTGTGTATCTTTGAACATCATGTCAGTCACAGGTTTCTGCACGGTTATACATTCAGAAAAGCTAAATAAACCAAGTGACTAAAGCAAATTGGCATATCACAGGGGAGAGGTATGGGTCCAGAGACAAGCTTCAGCCTGTACCCATGGGACGAATCAAAGTTGTACAAATAAATCAGCAGTAAAAGAATTCCAGTTAAGTCCAGTGTTTGCCACACAAATCTCAGTTGCAGGCATGTTGTGGGGTAACTGGAAAAACAGAGATTTGTGTTCAGATATGTATGAGCTCTAGGTTCTGTTGGTACTGCATGATGCCATGGGTGAGTCACTTAACTTTTCTTCCCTCATTTTCTGGTCTCTTTTCACATCAGTTTTTAGTATTTGCTGTGTTCCCTCCCACCATGGAAGTTTGCACACATTGGTCTCTTCTGGAACACTTTTATCTCTCCATTTCACTATGTCTACATATCTTTATATATATATATATAAAGATATGTAGTTATATATATAAAGCTATATATATAAAGCTATATATATATAAAGCTGTATATATAGCTTGATTCCCAGCTCTCAGTGGTAGAAAAGAATATCTTTAAAAGTAATCCTTTGTGTGTAATAACACAATTGCGGTCACTTTAACTTGATTTGTTTCATAGAATTATCAGGGTCTGAGGACTAAAAGTTTGAAAAATATATATATATATATATATATATATATATATATAGTAATGTATGTAAGTAAGAATGTATATATTCATATGTATACACTTTTGTTTCATATAAATGCAGTTTTAAGAAGAGACATAGGCTTGGGGTGCCTGAGTAACTCAGTTGGTTAAGCGTCGACTCTTGATTTCAGCTCAGGTCATGATCTCTCAGGGTTGTGAGACTGAGCTCCATGTCAGTCTCTGTGCTGGGCGTGGAGCCTGCTTAAGATTCTCTCTCTCCCGATCCCTCTGCCTCTCTCTCCAACTCAAAAAAAAAAAGAAGAAGAGACATAGTCTCAGCAATATGTATACAGTAGCATTCTCTTATACTCATATTTAACCAACAGAATTCCACTACATGTACCCAGTCAAAATATAAAAAAATAATAGAGGGAAAGGAGAGAGATTCCATCATTCATCCCGGTAAAACATCTTTCTCTATTTTTAAATATACCTTAGCTTCCACTAACAGGATGAAAGAGATAATAGCCCACAGTTCAAGAGAAACAGAAGAACATCACGAGCTAGGACCTAAGTATCAGGGGCCTAGCAATTTAAATATAATTTTTAGAACATTCAAGGACAATTTTGACTTGCCTAATAAGCTACCTTTGGGACTGAGATATATTATATGATGGGGGATCACTATAAATAGAAACCTTCAAACCGAAACATACCAAGAGTTCAGTGTGTATTGTAATGGGTGTTTAAATGGATATGCTTTGATAAACTTGATGGGGTGTAGGTGCTTTAGAAATGAAGAATGTATAGAGCCAAGCTGTACAGCTTTACAAACATTTTGTGGAATTGCATCTATGATGAATTAGAATGTGTGTGGATAAAAGTCACTGGAAGCAATAAGAGGTTTAGCGGTGACTGGTTTAGCAGTGACTGCCATCCATTTGAGTGGCTGACTTCAGGGTGATTTATCTCCCACGGCCCAGGCTCACTCTTGTTATGGCAGCTCCTCATGAGCCTCGGGATTTGATGCATTTCCCAGCTCTCAGTGGTAGAAAAGAATATCTTTAAAAGTAATCCTTTGTGTGTAATAACACAATTGTGGTCACTTTAACTTGATTTGTTTCATAGAATTATCAGGGTCTGAGGACTAAAAGTTTGAAAATAACAGTTTTTTTATAATACAACACTGTTTAAAAAAGGTTTTATGTGCATTTTATTGATTGATTGTGGCGGGGGTGCGGGGGGAATAGGCAGAGAGATAGGGAGAGAGAGAATCTCAAGCAGGTGCCACACCCAGCGTGGAGCCCAATGTGGGGCTGTATCCCACAACCCAGAGATCATGACCTGAGCCGAAATCAAGAGTCTGACACCCAAACTGAGTGAGCCACCCAGGTGCCCCTGTATGTGCATTTTAAATACAGATCTGAGGCAAAACACTCTTCCAAACACTAGTTGTGGTGATACTCTGAGTTTTTAAGCATCTCCTACTTGGAGGGTCTTATAAATTTTCTATGTTTTCCAAATTCAAAGCATCACCTGACTTGGAATGACATTAGGATATACTCAAGAAGGAGTCGATAAAAGTGGTGATTAAACCAGAGAAATTACTATTCATCTTGAACACTTCCCTGAAGTCCAGTTCTTCCCAAAAAGCTGCTTAGGGATGAAAAAACAAGGGTTCTGCAATGCTTACAGAAAATGGGAAATGTACAAAACTGTTGAAGTTGAGTTTATTTCCCTAATTCATCATTTGCTCAACCAGGCATATAGAGGCTCTGTTTCTACTTAAAGTGTGACTGGCATCCCAGGACTATATTCATCAAGTAAAATGTTTATTAAGATGAATGGTCCAAATCTACCCCTAGTGGAAACATGGTAAGATTTAAATTTATAAGAAGTCAAACCAAGTAACACGTAACTTGAACTAAAACCCATAAAAATATCAGTTACAACAAAAACCAAGGCTATAAATAAAAGGATGTAAGTGAAAAAATATACAAATATTTATCAGACAGATGCAACAAAAAAGAGAGAATAACAAGTGTTATTTGTAAAAAGATCATAATAATTCAAGGCAAATCTCAAGAGTAGAAAGGATAAATACATTTTGAAAAAGTTTGCTCTGTCAGGAAGGTATAATAATCATAAGCTGTAATACTCCAAATAATATACCATTAAAAATATATCAAGTCAAAAGCAAGGAGAAAAATGAGAAACAAAATTGGTATATAGTCTCTGAGAGCTCTTCTTTTAACTGCCAATAGATCATTTTGCCAAAATTAGTAAAAGACAGTTTTGATACTCTGTTATAATGGAAGAAACAGATACACATAAAAATTTTTCTACACAAATAGAAAATACGCATTCCTTTTCATTCTTTTCACACCCTAATAAAACTTAGAAATGAAAAATAGCAAAACTATTATATACAAAGGAGATGGAAGAACAAACCGGGTGGGTGAAATGTCAAAAAGTAATGGATAATCTCTAGAATGTACCAGTGAAGAATAAAGATAAAACTAAAATCAGAAGTGAGAAAGAGAATATAATAGATAATAAAGAAATATTTAAAAACAAAGTATTCCATGTTGGACTCATATGTATTTAATGGAATCCAGTTAAGTGGAACATTTCTGGTAAAATAGAAATAATCAAAATTAATAAGAATTAGAAAGCCTAAATAGATCCATTAAGTATGAAAAAATGTAAATCAATAACCACCAATCGCCCCCCACACACACAAAAAAAGGATTTTAGGGCCAAATAATTTAACTGTTTTTTTCAAGTTTTCAGGAACTAGATAAATATTTTGTTATATAAACTATTTGACAACATAAAAAGTTCAAAAATCTTTTCAGTTTATTTTGTGAGGCTTACATAATCCTAAGAACAAAACCTAGCAAGATAGCAAATAATTAGTACATAAATATTCATTTCATGAATATAGTGTGAAAACCTGAATGACATTTTGTCAAACAAGACTGAACATTAAATTAAAATTATTAATTAAATAAATTAAATAATGATAATGACCCTTTGTAAACTACGTGGGGATATTCTAGCCAATGTGCATGCATCATATCAATAGATCTAATAAAATAGACCACAGTATTCTCAATGGGTATTTAAAAGACATTCAATAAAATTAATGACCTATTATAGGAACAGAAAACTACTTCTTCCACGTCCCAAAAATGTCTTTAAAGGGAAATACTAGGAATACTTTTATTTATTTAATAAGAAAGGAAACACACAAATACCATTACTTTAAAACCATTTGGAAATGTTTGGACCAATACAATGAGGTATAAACAGGAATAAATGACTTAACTCTGAAAATAAGGAAACAAAGTTAGCATAATTTGAGGACAAAATGATATTTGGACTACTCAAAATCCAATAGTATCAACTCTAAATTTTTAAAAATTAATGAGCGTTCCATCAACTGCTTAGATACAAGAAAAATTTATAAAAAATAATAGCTTTCTAATATAACAACAGTAACTGATAAGAAAGTATAATGGGACAAAAAACTCCTTGAAAAGATAAAATAGATGTTAATAATTTGTATTAGTATGCAAGACCTAAATAAAGAAAGCTATAATACTTTATTAATATGAATGAATAGGTGGATGGGTGGATGGAAGGAGGAAGAGAGGAAGGGAGGGACAGATGAATGGATAGAAAGACAGGGAAAGAATTATAAAATGTTGGTGCTCCTGGGGGCGCCTGGGTGGCTCAGTCGTTAAGCGTCTGCCTCCGGCTCAGGTCATGGTCCCAGGGTCCTGGGATCGAGCCCCACATCGGGCTCCCTGCTCGGCCGGAAGCCTGCTTCTCCCTCTCCCACTCCCCCTGTTTGTGTTCACTCTCTCGCTGTCTCTCTCTCTGTGTCAAATAAATAAATAAAATCTTTAAAAAAAAAAAGTTGGTGCTCCTGGATGAAATAAAGCAACTGTGTATTATGAGGCTTTTAATTTTTCTTAGATTTTTCCTTGGCTTTAAAAAAACTAACAATCTGATTCCAGTTTAAATAATTCTGATGGTGTTTAGAGTAAGAAATAGGTAAGAAAAAGAATAGGTAATATTTTGAAAGAATAGTGAAACCTTATCAGTAATTTCCACAGAGTTTTCTTTGGATATTTGCTCAGGCAAGGAATTGCTGAATCTGATTAGAATTATCTAGTTTCATCATTAAAAAATCTGAACTCAGAATTCCAACTTTTAAAACCTATTTCATTCTCTTATGAACTGTTGATCTTTATCTCTCTTTCCTCAGTTTTTCATCTGTAAACTGAGGTGATAATAGTATCTTATTCAGATGTATAAATATATAAAGCACCTAGAACATGTTAGTTCTTGTTCTTGTTGTTATTACTATTACTACTACTAGCAGTAATGGTAGCTTTGTTTCTAAATTGTCCTTCAAGGAAGGTGCAGCCTACTGGATATTTACCCCAAAGATAAAAATGTAGGGATCTGAAGGGGTACATGCACCCTGATGTTTATAGCAGCAATGTCCACAATAGCCAAACTATGGAAAGAGCCAAGATGTCCATCAACAGATGAATGGATAAAGAAGATGTGGTATATATATACAGTGGAATATTATGCAGCCACCAAAAAGAATGAACTTTTGCATTTGCAATGACGTGGATGGAACTGGAGGGTATTATGCTGAGTGAAATAAGTCAATCAGAGAAAAACATGTATCATATGATCTCACTGATATGAGGAATTCTTAATCTCAGGAAACAAACTGAGGGTTGCTGGAGTGGTGGGGGGTTGGGAGGGATGGGGTGGCTGGCTGATAAACATTGGGGAGGGTATGTGCTATGATGAGCGCTGTGAATTGTGTAAGACTATTGAATCACAGACCTGTACCTCTGAAACAAAAAATACATTATGTGTTAAAAAAAAAAAAAAGAAGATAGCAGGAAGGGGAAAATGAAGGGGGGGAAATCGGAGGGGGAGATGAACCATGAGAGACTATGGACTCTGAGAAACAAACTGAGGGCTCTAGAGGGGACGGGGGTGGGAGGATGGGTTAGCCTGGTGATGGGTATTAAAGAGGGCACGTACTGAATGGAGCACTGGGTGTTATATGCAAACAATGAATCATGGAACACTACATCAAAAACTAATGATGTAATGTATGGTGATTAACATAACATAATAAAAAAAATTAAAAGCTTAAAAAAAAAAGGTGCAGCAATTTATGTTCCTGTCAGCAGAATGTTTTTTTCTCTTCATTTTTATAAAACATTTTTGCCAAACAGATGGTTGAAAAGTGATCTCATTATCACCAACTTCTCATTTCTCAGATCAATAATGAGATTGAGAAACTCTCCATTTGCTTATTAACATTTTAGATATTAAAGAAATACTTAAAATTATAACTGACTCCCCCAAATCAAGACAGTTGGGGGCTTAATATTTACTTTTATGAAATGGAAGATTACTTCTGCAGGAAAAAGAAAAAATTACCTTTTTATTTCTAGCTAGAAAAATTGACAAAAGTCCACCTATCTGGATTATTATATAGAAGAATATTCAAAAACATTTTTTAAAGATTTTATTTACTTATTTCAGAGAGAGAGAGAGCAAGCATAAACATGGGGAGGGGCAGAGAGAGAAGCAGACTTCCCAGTAAGCAGGGAGCCCTACACAGGGCTCAATTCCAGGACCCCAGGATCATGACTTGAGCCAAAGGCAGAGGCTTAACCAACTGAGCCACCCAGGTGCCCCCCAAAACATTTTTTTAATCTGTCAATAGAGAATGACTTTCAAAAATTACAAAAACAAAACACAAACTGCTTCAAGACAACCATTAGCCAAAAAAGATGTATTTTATTTTGGTCAGAGATGAAGCAGTGAAATTGACATTTTCATGTATCAGATTTTCATCTCATCTATGTCATGTGTCCATTAGACAGTGTTTTCCTGAGGTCACAGCAGAAAATTCTTCACACAGACATAAACTCAGAGTATGTACTGGTCATTTCCTGTCTTACGGTATGACAGACTTCTTCCATAAATTGCAAATCTGTATCCTTTATTCATTTCTCCTGTTGGAATTCAGAACTTGGTTTTACGGATTTACAATACATCCTTATGTATTCAAGCTATTGATTATATCTTAGTTTAATTCACTGGGAATATCTTCTTTCAGTATGTCACTTTCCTACTAACTTTGTTTATTATCATTCATAAAAGTTTTCATGTTCACATAGTCAAAAAAACAATATTCTTCTTTTCCTAAGAGTTTTCATAAATTTTCCTGGATTGAATGGGATATACAAGCTGTGGGAATTTGAGGAGGGATATGGAGAAAACTTTGAAATGACTGTTCTTTGGAGAGTGTGTTATAAAAAAATTGGGGGATGTGTCATGGGGAGTAAAACTTTGGGGGAGATGCAGATATTTAAAGAAAACTTTGGGAAGATTTTGCTGTGAATTTCACCTTGTTTCCCCACAACTTTCAATAAAATTGCATCACTCCACTTAGGAGATGACTTTTTTCCCTGGGGAAGGGGCATCAGTTGTTAGCTTAGTGCATAATGGGATTCCACTCTTGAATCCACCCCTACTGTTAGTAAGTCTTGAGTTGGGTAGTGTCAATCCTCCAGTTTAATTCTCCTTCAATATTGAATTGGCTCTTCTGGGTCTTCTGCCTCTTCATGTAAACTTTAGATTCACTTTGTCAATATCCATACACTAATTTGCTGGGATTTTTTTTTATTGGGATTGCATTTATTCTATACATCAAGCAGGGAAAAACTGACATTCACAATATTGAATGTTCCTATCCATGAACATAGAATATCTATCCATTTATTTAGTTCTTTTTCGATATCTTTCATCAGAGTTTTAAAGTTTTCTTCATATAGTTCTTATATGTATTTTGTTAGATTTATATCTTAATATTTCATTTTTTGAATGCTGTACAAATAGTAATGTGTTTTAATTTCAAATTAACTTGTTCATTACTGTTATATAGGGGAGAAGCTGTCTTTTCTATATTAACCTTGTATCCTACAACATTGCTGTAATTGCTTATTACTTCCAGGCATTTTGTTCTGTTGATTCTTTCAGATTTTCTACATAGATAATAATATCATCTGAGGAAAAAGGTGGTTTTATCTCTTTCTTCCCAATGTGTATACCCTTTATTTCCTTTTTTTTTTTTTACTGTCTTATTGAATTACTAGGATTTCTAGTAGTGTTAAGAGTAGTGATGAAAAAGAACATCCTTGCCTTGTTCTTGATGTTAGCAGGAAATTTTTAAGTTTCTGACCATTAATTATGATGTTAATTGTAGGTATTTTGTAGATGTTTTCTATCAAGTTGAGGAATTTTCCCCATTCTTTGTTTGCTGAGAGTTCTCATCATGAATAGGCCTTTCTTTCTCTCTTTCTTTCTTTTCTTTCTTTCTTTCTTTCTTTCTTTCTTTCTTTCTTTCTTTCTTTCTTTCTTTCTTGTCAGATGCTTTTTCTGCATCTATTGATATATCATGTGATTTTTTTTCTTTTTTTTTTTTTTCCCTACTGTACCAAAACTGGTTTGTGTCACCAGTTGAATATGGCAAAAGTGATGTTATGGTCCTTCTTTTTCTCTTTTTAAGTTTTTATTTAAATTCCAGTTAGTTAACATACAGTGTAATATTAGTTTCAGGTGTACAATATAGTGATTCAACACTTCCATACATCATCCGGTTCTCATCACAAGTGCCCTCCTTAATCCCTATCACCTATCTAACCCATCCCTCCACCACCCTCCCTTCTGGTAACTATCAGTTTGTTCTCTAATAAAAAACTTGTGCACAGTGAAGGAAAAAAGTCAGCAAAGTTAAAAGGCAACTTATGGGATGGGAGAAGATATTTGCAAATGGCATATCCAGTAAAAGCTTAGATTCCAAAATATATAAAGAACTTATAAAATTGAACACCCAAAAAGTGAATAACCCAATTAAAAATGGGTAGAAGACATGAACAGACATTTTCCAAAGATGATTCTTTATTAGATTCTTCATATAGTGGATTACATTAAATAAATGATTTTCAAATACTGAACCAGCCATACAAAACTGGGATAAACCCCACTTGGTTGTGTTGTATAAATTTTTATACGTTATTGGAATTGATTTGCTAATACTTTGTTGTAGATTTTTATGTCTATGTTCAAGAGAGATATTAGTCTATAGTTTTCTTACAATGTCTTCATCTGATTTCAGTATTAATTAGGGTAATGCTGGCCTCATGAAATAAGTTGGGACATATTCCCTTAGCTTTTATCTCTTGTAAGAGATTATAGAGAATTGGTATAATTTCTTCCTTAAATGTTTGGTAGAATTTGCCAGTGAACCCATCTGGGTCTTTTGCTTTCTATTTGGGAGAGTTATTAATTATTAATTAAATTTCTTTAATAGTATAGTTCTTATATGTGTTTTGGCAGAATATGACTTTCAGAGATTTGGCCCATTTCATCTAGGTAATCATATTGGTTGACACAGAATTATTCATGGTATCCCTTTGCTAGCCCTTTAATGTTATAGAATCCATAGTGGTACCTCTTCTTTCATTTTGTAATTTGTGTTTTCTCTTTCTTTTCTTAATTAGCGTGACCAGAGGTTGATCGATTTTATTGATCTTTTCAAATCATCAGTTTCTGGTTTCATTGATTTTTCTCTATTGATTTCCTGTTTCAAATTTCATTGATTTCTAATCTTATTATCTCATTTCATCTGCTTACTTTTGATATGTCTCTCTTTTTTAAATAGTTCCTTAAGATGGAAACTTAGATTTTGATTTTATATCTTTCTTCCTTTCTAATACATGCATTCAATGCTGGAAATTTCCCCCTAAGCATTGCTGTCTCTATATCCCACAAATTTTGATAAATTATATTTTCATTTATATTTAGTTCAAAATATTTCTAAATTTCTCTTAAGATGTTTTCTTTGACCTATGTGTTATTTAGAAGTATGCTGTTTAATATCAAGTATTTGGGGATTTTCCAGCTATCTTCATCTATCTTTCTGTTACCAATTTCTAGTTTAATTCCATTGTGGTCTGAGAGAAGACATTGTAGGATATCTTTCCCTTCAGATTTGTTAAGGTGTATTTTATGGCCTATAGTGGGGTCTTTCTTGGTAAATGTTTTATGTGAGCTTGAATAGAATGTATAATCTGCTGTTGTTGAATGAAGGAGTCTATAGATATCAATTGTATCCAGTTGATTGATAGTCCTCTTCAGTTCAACTGTGTTCTTACTGTATTTATACTTATTGGATCTGTCCATTTTGATAGATGGGTTTTAAGTTCTTCAGCTATAATAGCAGATTCATCTATTTCTCCTTAAAATTTTATCTGTTTTTTTCTTTATGTATTTTGGTTCCTTGTTGTTAGGTATATATACATTAATAGTTGTTATGTCTTGGAATATTGGCCACTTTATCATTAGGTAATGTCTTTCTTTGTCTTTGGTAACTTTTCTTATTTTAAAGTCAACTCTGTTTGAAATTAATATAGCTGCTCCCAGGGTGCCTAGGCAGCTCAGTCAGTTAAGCAACCAACTCTTGATTTCAGCTCAGGTCATGATCTTGGGGTCCTGGGACCCCACTCAGTGGGGAGTCTGCTTGAGGATTCCCTCTCCTCATTTCCCTCTGCTTCTTCCCCCACTCACGTTCTTTCTCTCGGTCTTTCTCAAATAAATAAATCTTTAAAAATTTTATATCTAGAGCTACTCCCACTCTTTTTATTATTAGTGTTAGCATGGTATATTTTTTTTCCACCCATTTACTTTTAATCTATATGTGTCTTTATATTTAAGTGGGTTTCTTATAGACAAGATTTAGTTGGTTCTTGTTTTTTAATTCACTCTGACAGTCTCCATCTTTTACTTGGTGTATTTAGACCATTGACATTTAAACAGTTTATTAATATAGTTGGATTAATATCTATCATATTTCTTTTACTTTCTATTTGTTGCCCTTGTTCTTTGTTTCTGTTTTTACCTTCCACATTTTCTCTGTCTTTTGTTGTTTTAATTGAGCATTTTATATGACTCCACTCTCTCTCCTTTCTCTATGAAAATCTAAGTTCCTGACCTCTATCATTATCCTTCCCTATGTAGGACTTCTTTTAACATGTCTTGTAAGGCAGGTTACCAGCAACAAATTTCCTTAATATTTTTTATTGCCTGAGAAAGTGTATATTTTTCCTTTTACTTTTCAGGGTACTGAATTCTATGTTGGTGGGTTTCTTCTCTCAACACTAAATATTTCATTCCATATGATTTCTTGCTTGCTTCATTTCTGAGGAGACATTGGATATAACTCTTATTTTCCTTCCTCTATAGGTAAAGTTTTTTTTTCTTGGGCTTTTTTCAAGATTCTCTGATTTCTTTTGAGGTTTGAATATGCCTACGTGTAATTTTTATGGCATTTATCCTGCTTGATTTTCTGTGAGCTATTGGATCTGTGGTCTGGTATCTAACATTAATTTGGGGAAATTCTAAGTCATTTTTGCTTCAAATATTACTTCTTCTCCCTTTCTCTTCCTTTTTCCTTCTGATATCCCCATTAAGTGTGTATTATGCCTTTTGTAGTTATCCTACAGTTCTGGAATATTTTATTTTTTTTTTTCAGCCTTTTTCTCCTTTATTTTCAGTATTAGAAGATTTGATTTTCATATCTTCAAGCTCAGAGATTGTGTTCTCAGCCATGTCTAGTCTATTAATGATCCCATCAAAACCATTTTTCATTTCTGTCACAATGTTTTTTATCTCTAGCATTTCTTTTTTATTGTTTCTTAGAATTTCCCTTTTTCTGTTTTCATTGTCCATCTATTTTGCATATTGCCTGCTTTTTCCATTAAATCCCTTAGCATATTAATTGTAGTTCTTTTGAATTCTTGGTCTGACAATTCCAACATTCCTGCCATACTTGGTGCCTATTCTGATGCTTATTAAATCTCCTCAAAGTGTGTTTTTTGCCTTTTGATGTGCCTTGTCATTTTTTGTTGAAAGGCAGATGGTGCACTAGGAGAAAAGAACAGCAGGAAATTGGCCACTACTAATGTAGTGTAAGGTGTGGAGGAGGGAAAGCATTCCATAATCCTGATTAGGTCTCATTCTTTTGGTGAGCCTGTTCTCCTGGACTGTGAACTTCACCCGGGTTTCTTCCCCTCCCCCATTTGATGAGATGTCCAGAGGGCTTGAAGTTGTCTGTTTCTGTTCCCCATGTTGAAGGTGAGAGGGAGCTAGATTTGGGTATTTCTATTCCCCCAGAAGAGGTGTTTGTCTCTGATAAAAACCCCAGCAGGTTAGGCTCTGGTAAAATAGTTTCTCCTGAAAGCAAGCGTTGTTAAGAACAGAATGCTTTGGTTTATTTCAACATAGTAAATGGTTCCTGTTCTCTTCCCCTGCCAGATACATGGGGGGGATTTTTCCCCAGTATTCACTGTGAGGACCTCGAAGAGCTCCTGGAGGAACAATTCACAGAAATGTGGGGAACCCCCTACGATTGGGTTCCCTGGAGTTATAACTCTCAGGCTTGTCCACACTGACCCTCCAGCAATTCATCAATTACAGCTCAGGTTTCTCTACCCCCAGTACTGGCTCCTGAGCAAGTTTCTGCTCATTCGTAGGTTTCTACTCCAGCAAATTAGGATTCTCTGTATTTACCTGTTGTTTTTTTTCCAGTTGGAGGCAGTGATTTTCTCTAACCTCATTTCATGCCAGATCTAAAATGAGTTGTTGATTTTTCAGTTCATTCAACTTTTTACTTGCTTTTAAAACAGACTGTGATGTCAAGCTGCTCATACACTGCCTAAAAACCAGAAGTCAGGGTGACTGGTCCATTTTTAATTGGATTATTTGCCTTTTTATTATTGAGTTGTAATTGTTCATGTTGGCTTAGATTTTATGTCCCAATTTCAGAAAGAAAATCATTCTATTTTGCAAAACATAATATTTAATTATACCATTTAATTGATCTGAACCTAAATAAGAAAGTAAAGAATAAATGGTTCCTTTGGGGCAGTTTAAAATTTTAGACAAAAATCAGAAATTTTAGGTATTTTTTTAAATTACAGTAAATACTCTGATTTTTTAGTTTTTCTTATACTGACTCTAAAATTTTAGATCATACTCTTTACCAAAAAAAATAGTCTAACAATAGTCATATTTGACATTAAACCTAATCTTTTTTCTTAATCTTCTTCAGTAAGACTTTGAGATGAAAACCTAGTCTTTTTTCTTAATCTTCTTCAGTAAGACTTTGAGATGAAAACCTACACTTCTGAAGTATCAGGAAAACTGATGGAATACATTGGTCTGCTGTGGTAATAAACATAGTGAGATTTCTTTCAGAGCACTTCTTCTGGAAGAAGGTATAATTTTATTCTCTCTGACTGCTTAGGAGTCCTTTTCCTGACTCACAGAGGCTACTGACATGAAAGGAAGGGTGTCCAGGCAAGGGTTGTTGTTGTTGTTGTTGTTGTTGTTGTTTTGTTGTTTTTAACCTATTTTGGGTCCTGGGTATAGCCACTCAAAACAACCTTGCAAGAATAAATTTTGGTGAACAAATACCCCAAACTTACTGTTCTCTTTCCCTCAGATCTCCTGATGGGAGGAACCCAAGGAAAAGACAGAAGATGAAGGAACCATTTTATATATAATGCATATAGGTCAGCCGCCCAAAAAAGAGGCAGTATTGTAGGTACAGAGATTTCTGGGGGAGTGTAGCCAACCGTGTTTGCAATGATAGCTCTAACAACATCCCTATTCAACATGCTCTTCTTTCAGAATGACTTTGACACTCCTCCCCACTGAGTGGGGAAATCTATGCCTCCCACCTTGAAACCTAGTCCTTTATGACTGCCTTGAGCAATAAAAAACAGCAGGAGTGATGCTATGTGATTGCTAAGGCTAGTTCGTAAAAATGCATGCATTTCTATCTTGTTCCATCAGCACAATTTCTCTTGGAATCCAGACACCATAATATGAGGAAGCCCAAGCACACTGTGGAGAGGTCTACCTCAAGAGGAACTAAAGTCCCCAGCCCACAGGTATGGCTGAATTCCCAGCCAGCAGCCCACCTCAACTTGCCAGTCATGTAAATGGGCTTTCCAGTCCCCTGTCAGCCACCCCAGCTGATGAGATTTATAACAGAGATGAACTTTCCACACTGATCTCTGCTCAAATCACACAATCCAGAGTAGAATAAATGATCATTGTTATTTTAAGCCACTAACTTTTGGGTAATTTATTACACAGCAATAGTAATTGGAACTACAAGTAAACATAAGACATTTGGCACAGCTTGGTCAAGTTTCCATGAAACAATGACTTTTTATTCCTGTGTATGAATGGATTCCTATTCTTATATACTAGTCTTTTCATTCTATAAGGGACAAATATCCTCTTAACTAAATTTTCAGCTTGTAATAGAAGGATTTAAAAAGAGAGAGAGAGATCTGATCCATGAGTTAAATTGTTACTCAGGGTAGTCTCTCATGACTTGAAATACTTTCATTCTGTGTCAGAATTGTCCCATAAGAAGAATGAAGGGGGAGAAATTGGAGGGGGAAACGAACCATGAGAGACGATGGATTCTGAAAAACAAACTGAGGGTTCTAGAGGGGAGGGGGGTGGGGGGATGGGTTATCCTGGTGATGGGATTAAAGAGGGCATGCTCTGCATGGAGCCCTGGGTGTTATACACAAACAATGAATCATGGAACACTACATCAAAAACTAACGAGGTAATGTATGGTGATTAACAACAATAAAAAATTTTTTAAAAAAAGGAGAGAGGCCTTGTCCTAAGTCACAAAAAAAAAAAAAAGAATTGTCCCATAAATCCAGAGAAATCCTAGAGTAATTCATGTTGACTAACAGTAAGTTTCTGTATGAATCTATAGAAATTTATCAGCATGTTGAATTATCTCAGTGTCTTTTGGGTTTTGTTGTTGTTGTTTTTAATTATGGTGAACATACCAAGGCAGTCTAATTACAAGGAAATGTGCCTTGCAATTGACCTGCAGTACCTGTTTCAAATACTGGCTTTCTCACCTGTACTCTATGATTAAAATATGTATAGGATTGCTCTTCTCAGCTTATGAGCCCATCAGTAAACAGCCTAACTTAATGATTTTCTTGTGCAGTTATTGCAGAATTTTAGGGTTAGGAAAAGATGTGAGTGATTATTTAGAGCCTTTCATTTATAAAAGAAGTAAAGATGAAGAATGGACTATCTCAGGAGGTATCACAATTGTTGACCCTGACTACTCATTAGAATCAGGTAGAGGGTCTCCATTTCCTAGTCTGTTCTGATTTAATTGTTCTGTGATATGGCCTAGGCATTTCCAGTATTTTTTTTAAGACTATTCATGTGAATTTATTGTCCAGCCTACACTGAGAACTGCTGGGTGTAGTGAACTGGGTAGCCCCATGTTTTGCAAAGCACAGACCACGTACCCATAGGCAATACTAAATAAGGTAGAATAAGAGATCTATTCTATTTTTAATTTTGTTTCAATCATTTAGGTTAAATCAAGGAGAATGGTTCAATATGATGTTCAGTTTGTCACTAATGGTTCTCTAATAGTAGCTAATCCCCTTTTAACTAAGAGAGCAAAGGTCTCAGTCTCAGACACTTTGAACTTGTCCAGCTAATGTCCATTTACATTATTTTGGACAGTGTTCCTTTGCACTGTTTTCTACTCATTGTTTTCATTTTGGCAGGTAACTATTATTTTGGTCAGCGGTTTTCCATTTAAGATGAAGACATACATTTTCCATATCAATTTCCATGTAAATAGAAGTCTAAGAAAGTTTATAATTTTAAGAAAAAAATAAAGAGCCTTTGTACTAAGATATAGCAAAACACAACTATAGAGGTATAACTCTAGTGAATGAAATCACTAGAATACACTGAGTTAAAATTACTGTGAGAACAAAGATGAGGCATCCTGATGGCACAAATGCTTAGTTAGATACTCCATCAACACACCACCACCCAGAAAAAAAAAGTCCCATGTTGTTAATAATGAACTTGATGTTGCAATAGAAAAGCTGATCCCTTTACAGAAAACAGATATTGGACACAACCTGAAATATGCCTGAAGTGCCTTTGATTGAGTTTTTTATCATTTTTTATGTGTCACTCTTCCAAAAATAGTTCTGATGGATCAAGCTGGCATTCTCAATCCAGTAATGGAGCAGTTATTCCAGTTTGCTGGTATCAAAGAATATTGAGCAAATTTTGATATTAACAGACTCCATATTACCTGCCTTTAAACATCACCTGTTCAGACAAGCAAGCTTTGGACAATTTCAAATGAAGCTGTTAGTCAACAAAACTAGGACTGTTTAGTATTAGGACCTTTTTTCCATGTTTCCGTGGCTGCTAATTATTTCTATTCCTTGTATGAACAGTGCGTATTTGTAATGGATAGTGACCTTGCTGCAGCTGTTTTGGGTTGGTGGGGGGCAAGTTTTAATTTGGTTGGTCAGAAATACACGTCTACCAGCAATTCCTTCAGGGACCTTCATGGAGGAAAACACCACCCAGGTTCCAGAAGGTACCAGCAGGTTTGACTGTTTTCAAGGCACCTGCGTATGATTTACATGCCGTGTCAGGATTTGGAAGGCAACCCAGCGATGGGATGAATGATTAATATTGGAATCTGTGCAGTAACAGCCTGCGTAAAAAGTGACGAAAAGGAGGAAGACCACCTATTCAACCTTGCCTCCCGAATAGCCATCAAAGGCTTTTTCCCCCCTTAAAATGGAAAATTATGCTTCTTGGCAGCCTAGCAGCAGCATTTACATTGAGAGAGCTTACTAGGGAATTCGTTTTTTGCTGATAATTTGTTATACTGCAAGTTTATGCTACATTTGCACCGTTCGAGAGGTTTCCTGAGTTCTAAGGTTTATTTTATCCCTTGATTTTTAGCATATGGTAGATAGCACAGTGTACTTTCAGCCTACCTATAATTATTAATGATCTATCTGCTTATTTATTTTCACCTGGCATGGGTTATCACATCATGTACTGTTTAGTTGTTTTTGTTTTTTTTGGGGGGCAGAGTGGTTTTTAAATTATGTCAGAAATTCCATTAGCATCATCATCTAAGAAAATGTGGGGAAAAAGTTAATAAGCTCCTCTTCTATTTCATTTCATGCACACTGAATTTTCCCTTAGCATTTATTTCAAAGATGATTTGGATTATAAATCCACTTACTGTTTATACCTGTAACATGTTCTGGAAATGGAATTTTTTTCTAGGAGACATCTATATGATTAGATGAACAAATAATTGGATGATCAAGTAAATCTAGCGAAGCTTTAAAATTTTTTTAAGTAGAAAAAAACTCAAAATTTTATTGTCATCAAGGTGTAAACATGAACCTGAAATGATCTGCAATGAAGTTTAAGTTTTCTGGGGACAAATGAGCAATTTGTGGATTAATCTTGATATCCTCTCTCCCCTCATACTCCCAAATAGACTACGTTCTCACCTGCCTTAGGGTCTTTGTATGTTTAAGTGCCCTAATATAAACCATTTTTATAACCCTCTTTTTTTAGATAGCTTGTATTCATGTTGCAAATCTCAGCTCAACTATCAGTTCACCAGAACTCCAGAAAATCATAGATTGCTCTATGTACTTTAAACTTGCATTATTACAGTATAATTTTACATTGATTTGTTGTAGTCATATGGTTAATCTGTCTTTCAACTGTAAACTCCATGAACATATGGACTGTTGTTTTTTTCACCATTGTATCCCCAGAGACTAAAGTACAGTTGGATGCTTAAGAGATAGTTTTAAATGAATTATCTTATTTTTAAAAGATAGGACATTTCACAAAGATCTGAAATTCGTGTAGCTTAGGGAAATGTCTCCTGCTTCTTAAACTCCAGTGTAAGCCATCAGAATAGGCCTGTCCCACTACTAAAAGCTCCATTTCTGAGTAAATCTCTGATCAGTGGCATTGAAAAGGGAAAGACTGGAAATTGCACTGTTGTCCTTTGAGAGGGAGATATTAAGGTAAATAGGGATGGGAGATGTCAAAAAAAAAAAAATGAAGCTTTGACTCTACCTCTGCCCAGTTCTGATACCCTGTATTTGAAGGAAGGGGGCAGAGGGGGAGGAGGAGAGTTTAGGAAAACAATACAAAGAAATACTAACAAATTAAATTAATAGATAACAATCTACAATCTATTTGTTATTCAAAGAATTAATAGTGTTCCTAAAAATGTTTTATTTGAATCTAAATATATCTAAATAATGGATGCAATTTTATTGATAAACCTGTTGAGAAATAATCTATTGATTACTGCTTTACCACATTTTGACAAATTTTTTCAGCTTTACTGAGTTACAGTATACTAATTTTACTTGTGTTTTTCTGATACACCTCTTCTCTCGCCTTTATCACAGTTAATCAGCAATTAACTATACTGTAACCGTTAACAATGAAAAATTGATGGGGATGGGAATATAAATGAAACTTACCTTGGGAATTCCTTTCCTTTTTTATCTTTTTTTAATGTCTGAAATATTCAGTTACATCTTGATAAGAAATAGGATATTCTAATTAATAGCATAATTACTTAAATTATTAGTAGTAAATGTTTCATTCGTGTGAAAGAATTTGGAGTTTAGAATTATAATTATGTTATTTGATTATAATACTAGCTTGTGGTCCTATATAATGTGGAACATTTAAACATATAGCTGTATGTAACAATAACTGCATTTTAAGAACCATTATATTCTACCCAAAAGATGCACAGATCATAAGTGTATGACTCAATGAATATTTACAAATTGAACACACTCAAGTATCCAGCACCTAAATCAGGAAACAACATGACCTTTATCCCAGAAGTCCTCATGGTGTTTCATCATAGTACTACCCATCCTTTGAAAGGCAACCATAATCCATGCTTGTGATACAATAGATTACTGTAATGTGCTCTTTGCTATCCAGTTCACATCTTTGAATTTGAGACAGCCATGTTGACCTATAGTTACCATTAGTTCATTTGCATGGTCTAATAATATTTCCTTAAATGAGTGTTCCAGTAATTCATCTACTTCATTGTGACAGTAATTAGTTTGTTTCTCTTTTTTAGCTATTATGGGTAGCGCTTCTACAAATATTCTTGTAAATGTCTTTGGTGAGAATATACATACATCTCTGTAGGGTGTATAAATAGTGGAATTGCTGGGTCATAGATTATACATATGTCCTGCCTTAGTGGATACGTCTAAATAGTTTTCCAGAATGATCCTACTAATCTATACTCCTGTTAGTATAACAAGTTCCAGTTGCTCCACATCCTCAGCAGGACTTGAAATTTTCTCATTTATTCTGAAGTTATCTACAAATGGTCTGTGCCATGCAAATTTATTTAACCTTCATTAAATAAGCTTTCGAAACTTATAAAAATAGCTTGCTTCACATGTATATATCTGTTACCCTGACTTGGGTTTACTTATATTCTAGAGGGCAGAGACCATATATTAGATACTTCTCTATCCTGGAGTGAACCTAACATGGCAAGCACTCAGTGAACTTTTGTTAAGGTGAATCTTAACTCTGTATACTGACCCATTAAAAGAATAGATACAGTAAGAAAGAAGAAGCATTTGAAGAGGAACAATACAAATATGTTTTATTGAAAGAGACAAAGAGAGCATCCTTTCGAAATTTTGCTAAATTTTATTTTCCATTTATGTATTAATCTACTCAACTTCATGTTAGTGCTGAAAAAAAATCAGTGGTTCCTACTGTCTACATGTCTTACTTAATTGCTTCCTTCTTTCACTCTACATTGTAAATAGATAATTAAAAATTATATTTCCCCTAATGGTGAGCCTAACTACATTTCTTCAGGAAGGTGGTTTGGTTTTGATACGATCTAAGTTTTTTCCCCTCTTCACCTACCCATACCATAAGTGAAAGGAAATGACACATCCAGTATCTGTCTCTTCCTTATTCTTTCAACAAATATAACCAGCCAGTGTGCCTAAAAGATGTATTTATGTGTCTAAGGACATAAAGAAAATCCAGTTCCAATTTTCTTTTACCGAACTGCTTTCAAAATAAGCAAATAAACCTAGGGAAGAATTATAACTCACCCAATGCCTTGATGGAATTTAATAGTAACAGTTCTTACTTCCCTGAAAATAAGAGATTTCTATAGAAATGATAATCAACCTCCTGTGAGTATATGGAACTCATAAAACCGGAAGAGTTTCTAAAGGTCAGCAAGCATTGAAAGTTTCGTCCTGGGGATAAATTTCTAAATAACCCTGAGGAGAAAAGAGAGGGAGGGAAAGAAAAAAGTTCAACTTGATGAAAGTAAAATGTGCAAACTTAACAGTTTTTGGATTATCATTTAATTACAGCCATCAATCACCTCCCATCTGCTTTCTCCCAGTACTCAAGACATTCAGGCAAAAGCCACACAATCTGACCAACAGAGAATATATAGCCCATTCAGAATCCAAAGCCTAGGAAGCAATATTTAAGGAATTACCCTGTAGGAGATCTTAGGAAATTACCTAAAAGCCGGATAGTAGAATCCATCTTTCAAAAAATACTAGGAAAACCCAAGAATAAAACTATCTTTTTAATTAATAAGATAAACACTATTGCTTCCTCTTGTGTACCATTTAGAGGTGTTTCAGTCAGTGATCATTTTCAAAGAGCTTTGCTTCCCAAATCATTTTATTTTCATCCATATTTTTACTAATGCATGGAACTGGCCTGCAGTAAATAATTTTATGAACATGATTTTATATTCTTTTAAAATGCGGACCATTTGAAGTTGAGCTTTTAGAAATACATTTGCTCCATTAATTGATGCTAGAGGATGCCAGCAAATGTCTTTATGGACAGCTGTTACTTTTAGGGTTTAAAGTGTTGTAATTTCTTCTTATTTGAGGGGTTCATACTGACTGTTCCTAAATTCTGCAGTGAAAGAATTAAACAGCTTTAGGCTTTTGAAGCATCAGTGTGTTCAGAAAAGTGTTTCAACCATGGTAATCTTCTTGTCCTGTATATTTATCTCCCACCAGATACCTAAATGCTTCCCTCCTCTTTTCAGGCAGATAATTGCATACAAGTTAGAACCAGAAAGAAGAGTTGAGCCAGTGCTGAGCAGTGGATACAAAAAGAAGTGTCACCCTAGTGGAAGTAAAGAGACCATAATCTCTGCCCTTATTTATTTTTGAAGCCATAAATGCCCAGGGGAAAGCTTGTCGTTTATTTAGCTACAGCAATCTATGTGTGCAAGCACATATGGTTTTTAACTTGTTTTTATTTCCATACATTCCACCGTAGCAATCTACAGTCGTGAACCTCCTTGGTCTTCTCTCTAAATATGGGTTTCATCCCAATGATGTTGGCTACAGCCTTCAAGATTCTTCCTTTTTCAAAATGACAGTGTTCTCATTACCTGTTTTTTCCAACAGAGTTCATCTGGTGATTTAATGATCAGAAACATTCAGCTGAAACACAGTGGAAAATATGTGTGTATGGTGCAGACGGGGGTGGACAGTGTTTCGTCTGCTGCCGACCTCATCGTAAGAGGTAGACATTAATGCCTCAGTGGTTTTTTGTTTTGTTTTGTTTTTGTTTTTTAATAATCGTACATCTTCACTGATCATTCCTTACTGGAGGAAAAACCGTCAGACCACATGTGAGCATGTGAGTTATATTATTGATTTGATGCCCCCCTCCAAACAGACCAGAGACTATGTTGATAAGAATTTGCCCTTCGAATACCTCTCACTGTAATAAGTATTTCACAGCTGCTGCCAAGCTGATGTATTTTTGAGCATGTCATTAATGCAGCGATAGTGTTTAATATGAAAGAGAATAGTGATAGTGTGTATATGTGTAGTGTGTACACAAAACCAGGATCATCCGGAATGCCTGAGAGAATTTGCCAATCTGAGTTACTGTCCAAGGTACTGATTTGCTACTGAGCTGAAAAATGACCAGAGTGCGTGATAGACTAAAACAGTTCTAGATAGAAAACTGGGAACTACAGAGTTGTACCGGTAGATTAAAGGAAAAGGCATCATGCCAAAAGTAAACGATGTTGTATTTGGAAGGGTGCAGAAACCCTCAAAAAGTGGGCATCATTTGCAACCCTAGAATACTATGATGTTGAAATTACTGACTCTCATCCAGATTGAATATCTAACAGCAGAAATGTCAAAAAGAAAACGTGGTAGTTTTATTGCTAGGGAAATGCCCTTTTTCCCTAAGTTTTTTTGAAATTACGATCAGTTGTCAGTATTACAGTGATCATGTGACATTCTTCACTTGGGTAGAAGATGATATTTACGGAATTGCTGCCCACCGTTTGCGTTTTTGCCTTCCTTAGGTTCACCTGGACCACCAGAAAATGTGAAGGTAGATGAAATTACAGATACCACAGCCCAACTCTCTTGGAAAGAAGGTACAGATAACCATAGCCCAGTTATATCCTATTCTGTCCAGGCGAGGACACCTTTCTCCGTGGGTTGGCAGACTGCCACAACAGGTAAAGGGGAAGAGTCAAATACCATCAGTACATATAAATGGATTTTAAGTCAGTGCTAAGACCTGCAGACTGTTACTTCTCTGATATATTCCTTTTTAGTGCCTGAGGTCATTGATGGGAAAACACACACAGCTACTGTAGTCGAGTTAAATCCATGGGTGGAATACGAATTTCGGGTTGTAGCCAGTAACAAAATCGGAGGTGGAGAACCCAGTTTACCCTCAGAAAAAGTAAGAACTGAAGAGGCAGGTTAGTGTTTTTGTTTTCTGAGTAAAATGGGTTAGTAGGTTTCCCTGGGTGTGTACTTCCATTTCTCTCGATCTTGGTCTCCAGGCCAACAGGGGATTAACCTCAATAATCCATTGTTGCAATTTTCTGACCTACCTAATGGCAGAACTGGCCATATGGCATTTGTCAAAAGACACTCGTGTAAGTGATTCTGATGTAATGCGACATTTCCAGAAGTTCAGTCCATCATCAGCGTTCATTAGTGCATGTTGAGTGAATATGTTTTTGTCACTTAAGGTTATAATTACTATCTGACATAGTCACCCTGTTAACAGGGGAAGTGCTGTTTTCATTTATAACAAGCATTGACAAATTGGTAGGATAATTACATTTGGGAGTTCTGCTGCCAGGAAATCTCATTTCACCACCAAGCTCCATGAATGAGCTCAAGCGACTGATGATTAGGAATATTTTGACCCCTCAACTATTAGATTAAGAGAGAATCATTGTTAAAATTTTATGTTTCAGGCAACTATTAATACTACCTTTAAGACTGTTTTTACAATTCTAAAAATATCCTAACATTGAAACTGAAACTTAGGAAGTGTACATAATGTCACATTACTGAGGCATCTGAGAGGATCTATAGACGTTCCTTTTCAGAATCTGTAAGATTGATTAATATTAATTAAAATGATGTTTGAAGTATAGCTAGTGTATTACTTTAAGAACTGAGCCAAAACAGAAGTCATGGAATACATTTCAGTAATTTTAATGATGCTTTTTTACTCAGGACAATGCATGTGATATTTATGGCAGGAATTGTGAGAAATAGGGGAACCATGCCAATCTTTGTAGTCCATTTATTTATTCATACAGCACATATTTATGGAGTATCTACTGTGTGCTCAGCATTTCCTAGATATGGTGGATACAGCTGGGAACAAAGACTTCTATTGTAGTTGTGTCATAGAAATGACTAAGCATAAAGTTCTCAGTATAAGCAAGGCATCTGATGCCCATGTGAGGTTTATAAAGAATACCTCATAACAAGATTTGAGGAATTGAGTCTAGGTCATTTTTTTAGGTAAAGCCAATGTCGGTACGGCAGTTATATCTCTACTGTGGAATGTTCGTGCTGGATTCATTTCCCATCATCCCCAGTGAATCACTTTCCCTTGTTGTATTGACCTCTATACTGAGTCATTTTTTCTTATTGTTTGAGATATTGTGAGTCTATGATAATTTCATGCAAATATAAATTATTTGATGAGCTCATCAAAGATATATATGTATATATATATATATAGCACGCATGTTTCACATAATCCAGATACAGACACACACACACACACACACACACACACACACACACACACGTGTATGATGTGCCAGTGATCAAATTACTTCAGACATTAGAAATAAGCAACATTGAATCTTCTTTCAGATAAATGTTACCAAATGCAAATAGGGTTTTATCTCTGTCTGTCTGACCTACACAGTTCCGGAAGTGCCTCCTTCAGAAGTCAGTGGAGGAGGTGGAAGCCGGTCTGAGCTGGTGATAACTTGGGATGTAAGTGTCTCGACAGCACCCTCCCCCTGCGGGGTTTGCTCTTCCCATCATGGCCTCCTGCGTGGTGCTGGTAGTGTTATTGGTGGTGGTAGTAGTACTAGTAGCTCACTCTATGCTAATCATTTTTTCTAGCACTGTTTTTTTTTGGTTTGTTTTGTTTTTTTTTCAGTTTCACTCTTGCAACATTTTACAGATGAAAACACTAAGGCTTAGAGAATATTAAATAATTTGCTCAGGGTCATTTGGCTAGTAAACATAGGGGTGAGAGTCAAGTCCTGGCTGTTTGCTCTCAAGCTGTCCTCATGGCTTTCCATGCAGCTGTAACCCCGCTGATGATGCACACCCACTGATTCCAGCAGGTGCTTGCTTCCTGGCCACGCTGTCAGCTCTTGCTTTATGTTGTAATTAGAAAAAATTGTAATTAACACATTTACAGTCAGAAAGCATGAGAATTGGCTGTGTTATTTGAAGATGTTGTTGGAAAAATAGAAAGTTAAGAGATCATGATGGAGTGCAGTAGGAATTTTTGACATGATCTAAATACAGCTTTGACCTTAATACATTGTTTTTACTTTCTTTTTTTTATAGTTTTACTCCTTTGTACTTAATCATCAGATCAATGGGTAATTTCTTTCCATAAAGCCAACATTAGGGGTTAGATGATTTTTATTTGACTCAAGAGATGAGGTATATTCAACTGAAAGTATATATTATGATATATAACTCAGATAGCGGCTACAGGATGCTCAAAAAATCTGAATAACTTTAGAAAATTCCAGTTAGTTATCTGGATGGCTATGAAAGAGTGGCATATGTCTCTTTAAAAGCAGCTGACTTGCCACTGGCCTTTTTTCTCCTTTTTTAATATAACCTCTTAATACTATGTTGATTGTTATTTGATGGGTTTTGCAAAAGACTAAGGATTAGAGCTCTATTTACTTTTGCCTTGCCCTCATGTGTAAGGGTGATTTAATATGTCTTGCCTTTGTAGCCAGTTCCCGAAGAACTACAGAACGGTGAAGGTTTTGGTTATGTTGTTGCCTTCCGCCCTCTTGGAGTTACCAACTGGATCCAGACAGTGGTCACATCTCCTGATACCCCAAGATATGTCTTTAGGAATGAAAGCATCATGCCATTTTCACTGTATGAAGTTAAAGTGGGTGTTTATAATAACAAAGGTGAAGGACCATTTAGCCCGGTGACAACAGTGTTCTCTGCTGAAGAAGGTATAGAGACCATGTGGATTGTGTATCTATTCCAACCTAATAAGCCACTAATGCTTCCAAAACTGATCTGGAAGTTCTTTTTGACTTCAGATAAATTTCTTATAATGACTGAAGTCACAGATTCACAGTCCAGGTAATAAACATCAACCATGCCGACTTGAAGTACAAGACTCAGTAGCTAGCCAGAGGATGTAACTCTTGGTTACAATCTGTGGATGAGGAATACATTCTGAATTCCAGCTTAGGAAGCAGGGCATAGCACAGGCTTCTTCTTTTGGGGATAAGATGAAGCTATTCTCTTGGAAATGCCCTAATCTCAATTCTTACGGTGTTTCCTATGACCTGAGAATAGAACGTTAGCAGAATGGAGAGGAAGGCCAGAAGTATGACATGAAGAGGTGTGCCATGTACAGCTTAACGATGTGATATACCAGTTCCAGCCAGCATATATTCAGACATACTCCACTGTGGACCCATGCCATCTCTCTGCCTTTCTTTTACACCTGCCCCAACTATGGTATCTCTTTAAAAAATATGATTACTAGGAGAATCATATGAAATTGCCATTTTATAGGACAAAGGCAGCTGAATATTGGCTATCACATGGGGTTCTACTTAATAAGAATGGCAAGAGCTAACATGTGTTGAATGCTTACCATCACCAGATTTTATCTCATTTGGATTTTCTAAGGAGGAATTACATGTGGGTACTATTATTATGGCCCATTTATACATAAGAAAATGGAAGTTTAATGAAAGACATTGCCAAGCTCCATACAGACTTACCAAGCAAGTATTTTAACCCAAAGCCTTGGCTCTTAACCATTCTGAACTCATGAAATGTGATTTCAAGTGTCTTCTCTACCCTAAGACCTTGTAGTAAATTTCAGAAAGTCATCCACACTTGTCATGTCTAAAATAATAAGATGACTCAATTTTTTATTACCCCAGACACTATTCTTATCCTCTTTTTTTCTACGGAGTTCTGAGAGAAAAATAAACTGGTATAAAAACCTTTGCAAAAAAAGAGCCTTCATATTCATAGCCAGACACCATTTCCGGTAGTAGCCAAGGATTTTCATTACAAGGGCACGGGTCTGAGGAAGGATGGCAGTTAACCAGGGAGTTTTTAGACACCACCTACCCTGTGCATCTGGGACTGGGAGGGCTGGAGGTTGGAGGGAGAGACAACCACAGGCTTTTACCCTCTCTCCCCCTGCACCTTCCTCCTCCTATTAACTATTCTTGCCACCACTGATGAGTTAAGTAAAGGTCTTTCTGTTCCAGACATCAGAAAGAGATTTGACTTATCTATGCAAAAGTGAAGGATTTGTTGGAAATATACTAGGACTTACTGAATCAAAGGGAGATTTAAACAGCATACCTCATAAAGATCATTAATAAGAAAAGCTCTGGGACCTCAGAAACTATCTGCCTCTCTAGGGTGCCAGGACTGGCCTCAAGTACTCCTCATCTATCCAAACCAAGTTTCGAATTCTCAGGAGAGAAAATCTAATAGGCCCTTCCTTGGCCCAAGACTCTGCCTCACTATCAATCAGCACGGCCCAAAAGGGGGATCATTTAACACAGAAATGCTTATTGGAGGGGAAGTCCCTGCTCAGAGCTGTGCCCCTGAGAGAGGAGAATCACTGTCAGTCCCTCAAGCTAAGAGTTGTTTATTACAAAGGGATATTTGTTGTGTAATAAGTTCTGTGCATGTCTGTCTACTCCTTCAAAACAGTAAACTCCTGGAAGTTGCTCCATCTCATTGAAGTGTGCCCCCCTTATGGGCCTTGGATACAGAAGGCACTAACTAAATGCTTATTGAATAAATGAAGTCTGTAGAGCATGACTTTGTTTAGCAATATAAAGTTAAACAAACAAACAAACAAATAAATAGGCAGTGTTTATGGGCATTGGAGTGCCCAAGCATGAGATGTGGGATGAAGAGGAGAGAAATAAGGACCTGGTGGAGAGAACAGAGGAAAAGAAGGGAAGAAAAGATACTAAGAAAAAAGTGCAGCAGAGGAAAGAAGAGCTTTCTTTAGCTGTTTAGCAAGGAGAAGCCCATCTACTCCTAAGGCATGGAAATAGATCAAGACATGGTTTATGTTTTCACATGTTTTGATAAACTATTTTTTTAGATTTTCAAATATGTTAAAATGCTTTTTTGAAAATAAGAGCTTCAATAGATTTTTAAATTAACTACCAAAATAATAATTGTATTTCACTTTCTTTTGCCAAACAGAGCCTACAATAGCTCCGTCTCAAGTGTCTGCAAATAGCCTATCTTCCTCAGAAATTGAAGTGTCATGGAATACCATTCCTTGGAAGTTAAGCAATGGACATTTACTTGGCTATGAGGTAATTTCTTTTAAAACTAATTAGACTGTGTATGTATGTTGCCATGGTACCTTGTCTCCTTTCATTTAAAATTCTTTTTAACAATGACATCTAAACTAAAGTCTGACTTTTGTTGAAATTTTACCAGCACAGGTCCCATGTAATTATCAGTGGTTATCGAGTTTAACTTAACAAGCTGAATGAAAATAACTTGGGATAGAAAAGAAAAAACAGTGGAGTGCCTGAGTGGCACAGTCAGGTGGACTTCGGACTCTTGGTTTCAGGTTGGGTTGTGATCTTAGGGTTGTGGGATCAAGCCCCATGTTGGACTCCATGCTTGGCATGGAGTCTGCTTGAGATTCTCTTGATTTTTTTATTTGATTCTCTTGATTTTTATTATTTATTTAATAAGTGTTTAATTAAATAAGTGTTTAATTAAAAAACAAAGAAAAGGGGGCACCTGGGTGGCTCAGATGGTTAAGCATCTGCCTTCGGCTCGGTCATGATCCCGGTCCTGGGATCGAGGCCCACATCAGGCTCCTGGCTCAGTGGGGAGTCTGTTCCCTCTCCCCCTGCCTGTCCCCCTGCTCAGTGCTCTCTCTCTCTCTGTATCTCTGTGTCTCAACTGAATAAATAAAATTTTAAAAAAAGAAAAGAGAAAGCAGTAAAATGGAAGGAAATCATATATCAGATGGACCAAATCTTTTAGATGGATTGACTGAAAAATAAAAGTGAGATTGACCTATAATATTTAAGTTCAAAGGATATTTATGCCAACAGGAAATCATTTTCCTCCAGCTCTTTGTCTCACTTTCTTGGTGGCCTCATTACATTGTGTGATTCTCTTTTAGGCTCTTGAGAAGATACCTGTCTATAACTTAATTCTTGCCTTCAGTCTGTGACCTAATTCTTGCCTTCAGAGAACTCTGTTTGGAGAAATAAGATGAGAGATCTGAAACAGGGTGGCACAGGACCAAATGTAATGAAGATCAGAATAGGTGACATAGGAAATGTTTGAATGGTCGAGACGGATGAGCAATCTTGAAAGTTTTCATAGGCTTAATGGGACTTTAAAGGAAAAGTAAGCAAACAGAGAAAATGGAAAATCCTAGTTTAAGCATGGCATGTTGGAGGAGTAGAAGGAGAGGAGACCTACCTGCTGAAGAAGGTTCCTGTAGGAGGATGACTGCAGGTAGACACAGGAGAGCCAGGTCACAGATGGCCTTGAATATTGAGAACTGTTCTGACTCGGCCCCATGTTTATTAGAGAGCAGTTAGAACTGGAAGCAGTTGAGCTAAGAACTGGCAAGATAAAAAGTAAAAGTCTTTTTTTTTTTTAAGATTTATGTATTTATTTCCTAGAGAGAGAGTAGGGGGAGGGGCAAAGGGAGAGGGAGAAAGAGAATCCTCAAGCAGACTCCCCGCTGAGCACAGAGCCCAATGTGGGGCTCCATCTCAGGACCCTGAGATCATGAACTGAGCCAAAATCAAGAGTCAAACACTTAAACAACTAAGCCACCCAGATGCCCCAAAAGTAAAGTCTTAAGAAGACTTCCCTGACAGTGATATTGTAAGAGTCATGGTTCTGATTTCACCCCCACCCTCAGCCATCTTTTTAAGAACCTTCCCTCATGCTTGTAATTCCTGATTCAGTGGTAGGCGCACATCGGCACATTTGCAACACAGAACCATATACCCCTCCACTTGCCTACATAACCTCCAACTATGACACCAGGGCGGCCACCTGATCTATGGATAGTTAAGCTGAGCTAGTCAGATTCTTGTTTGATATGTCGAACTAAACAATATAGAGATTGTAATTACTGAGTGTAATGCAGCGGTATGTTGAATATAGGACTCGGTTCAGGCTTCTCAAGTTAAGGCCATGGGCAAGCGGGACAAAGCTTGTCTGCTTGAGCAGATGTACCCTCATACAACTCCAGTGAATGGAGGAGACAAGGACCCTTGGAGCCGTAGAGACAGCAAACAAAATAGAATAGCTCTTTGACAATTATCCAATTCTCAAGTAGACTCGCTAGTATTCTTTTTCATAATGTCACCTTTCCCTCCTTTCCAGTAAACTCCCTTTATAATTGAATTTAGAGAGTTTCTGTTCCTGGTAACCAAACATTGACTTGAATAAATATTAATGATAAAGTAGAGAAAAGATAGGCTAGAGCAGTGGTCCTCCAAGTGGTGCAGTGGACTACCTTCACCACAATTACCTGAAATTTTGCTAAAGATAAACCCCCAGAGCCCTCCCTGGACTCACTGAACTCAAATATCTAGGAGTGGGTCTTCTTAATGTAGATTTTTAGTAGGTATCCATAGGGAAATGTCTTCCCACACTTTCAATACAGGAAACACAGAGCCTGACACAGAGAAACTTGACCAGGGACAGAGCTGTCCAGACTTGAAGTAAAACACCACACAAACACCACAGACTGCCTTGATCAGCACCTGAAAAGAAGCCAAGAACATTTAATTGGAAAGTTCCTTTAATAATATAAGCAGCAAAATGTGGTGGGCAACCCCTATTAGCTCCTCAATGATTAGAGAAATGGCATTGTCGAGAAAGGTAAGTGGGATGGAAGGAGATGTAAAGGGAAGTAGTTCTGAGCTCAGACCTGCCCAGCATCTTGACTGCCAATCACTGGCTGTGCAGGAAAAGTCACATCAACTTTATGAGCCTCGTTTTCCACACCTGCAGAATGGGGCAGTAATTGGCCTAACTTTATTAGGATATGGGGAGTACTGAATGATATTAGACACTTAATGTGCTTCTCACAGTCTCTGGCTCATAATAGTAAACAGTCCCTAATTGCAGGCCATATCTCAAAAGAATTGTTGAAGTATTCATTTATAAAATTCTCCCCAGTAAATATCCTCAAGCAATTCTTCAACTCTAAGCCTCTCTGCCTCAAGAGAGTTTATGATGGTTGTCAAGAGGAGTTGCCTGCAAGAGCCCTTTCTTCCTAGATCTGTTTGCAAAATTCAAGCCCTTAAGGAGCTAGTTCCATGTATCCTGGAGGGTAAGAAGAAAGAAAATGCCACTGAGGAAAAATAGAAGAGAAATTTCAGGTGACCTTGGTGGAAGCAGAGATCCAAGACTTACAAAATCTTGGGGTCCCACACCTTTCTACCTGGCAGTATCCATGTTGGTGGTAAGACCACAGGAGGGGACAGATCTATTTCCCATGTTCAGCAATGATCAGTGATTTCCCATTCTCCAAGCATGATCTGGAACTAAAAGGATCAAATCAATGTAATATTAAGTTTTCTTGGCAAGATTTTGGGAATGGGCGCCCCAGCAGTAACTGAGGTTGAATTTCCCATTAGCTGAGCAGGATATGAAACTCAGTGGTAAATCAAATTAACTTAAAGAAAATAAACACATTTTGCATGCCTCAGACAGTAGACTGAGATGCACATCCCCATTAATAACTTTGTCCTTTACAAACCACAAGACAGGATCGTAATTTGAGAGCTGGTTATAGTTTGTGAAATAGTTAAGAGAAAGAAACGAGAATATACATAAATGGGCTTTGTGGGTTTCAAAGCACCACAGCAAAGTTAGCAGTTGCTGGCAATTTTTTGGCAGCATGAGGGCAGATAGATGTTAATTTTGCAATATATAAATGTAAGCTGATAAAATATTCTATAAGAAAGCTGAGTTATACCTCTTTTGTCCATGTCAGGAAAGCGATTGAATGAAAGAGAAAACCAAAGAATCCAAAGAGAGCCAAGATAGTATCTTATTAAGTCCACACCATCTTAGAATTAAACAGACTTGCATTCAACTCCACTAGGATAGAGGATAAGTTCCACCAGGGACTGGGAAGTCTGCTTGTTTATTCCGTGATGTATGCCAAGTGCCAGGAGTCCTATCTAGCGCACAGGAGGCATGCAAAAAACTATGTGTTGATTGAATAAATGCAATTTTGACTCCACTATCTTACTGCTGTGTGGCCTTGAGCAAGTTATTAAAGCTCTCCAAAGCTCAGTTAAAATAAAGATGATAATAGTAAATAATACACTGCATCATTGGAGAATAAAATGAGATAAAGCAGCTTCTGTCAAAACAGCCCGAAGAGACTTGGGCTCTTCTCTGTTTTGAGTATCGGTCACTGGGATAAGATTTCTTTGGAAGGAAATATTTGAAAAGCAGTGAAGAAATATAGAAACACTTAGCACAATCTAAGTGAATGACTCAGTGACTATTGTTTCTGTTGGTGCTGGTGTGTTGCCATTGGGGTAGGAGGCAAAAAGATGAGAGAGGCCAAGAGAAAATGGGACTTACCTTGACATTAATTGTGGGTTAGAGTGCATCGCGTCTTGCCTGTCTGTATAAAGAGCAGCAAACCTAACATCCAAATGTAGCATGAATACAGTGTTGAAAGGAAACAACTAGTGAAAATTTCTTTCCCAAGTGCTTGTTAAATAGGAAGAGAAAGAAAACAAGCTAAGAGAAAGATGTGCTAATTTGGAGAATCTTAAGAAATATTTTATATAATTACATGAAGATAAAAATACATATTTTCTTAGGTTCAATAATGATTGAAACACTAACATGGAAAAAAAATGACTTAGCAGAGTGTTTAATTACCAGTCGTGTAGCTAACTTTCTGGGTTGCAGTTTCCCCAATATGGCTTTAAAATTGTTAATAGCTCCTGCTTTTCTTTCATCTCAGTAAGGGTTGATCGTGTGCCACGTGGCATGCTGAGCACACATCATCATTAGCATCTAGACTAATTTTCTTTCTGATTTGACCAAGTAGTAGTTGAGGAGTTCATTTCCCTGGGCTCCAGTTTATTTCATCTGCTAAGCCATAACACTCAGGCTCAGATCTTTTCTTGTGCCCTTTGGATAGGAACAAGAGATACAGACATGATAAAGAAGATGCAAAGCGTTTAAGTTCATAGGTAGCAGGTGCCGGAAGAACAAAAGCTCCAAGCTATAGCATGGTATCTACCATCAATTTCTTAAAGCCAGTATGTGTCTTGAAAAAATAAAACTGGGGAGAATGACCTTGATAAGGGATTGAAACAAAAGTCTACAATTGTAAAATAATATAGATTAGCACATTTGGGGGAAACTTAGTAGACTTTTTTAAATGCGTGAGAAGGAAGCATAACCAGAAATAATGCCTATTAACTTCACTGATACCTTAGTCCAGACTCCTGTTCTAAACAGCTCTACCGAATGTGCTTGGTTTCTAACATTTTAATTACAACAGGAAAAGATGTCATATATTTAAGTAATTTTTTGAGAGTGTGAAAATTCTACTGAAAAAAAAAAAGAAATATACATTAAGTCTAATTCCATACTATCAGGCAAAGAATTAACTTCATTCTGGAATGAGTCAAATGTAACTTAGGAAAATTGGGTAGAAACAATTGAGATACATTTAAACAAATAGGAAACAGGCAAAAATGAATTCGAGTGAATGAAATGCAGACTTTTGGCTCAGAGGAAGGATTGTTTATGCTAGAGAGAGTAGTTAAACAACTGTGTGGCCGAGGGTTGCTCAAAGGGAGCTGTGTGTGGTTGCGTTGTGTTGTGTGTGTATGTTCTTTGTTAGGCAAAGGTAGTCCCTAGCAAACTGTGTCCCAGCACTGAGGGATCCAGGGGAATAAATACCGTAGCCTCTCCTCCCACACTCCCATCTCCTGTCTTCTATTGGCCAAATCCAGTGAGAAGCCAGAGGGCCAGGGTCAGGTAGCATACGGGTCAGCCCTCCAATGACTGAGAGCCAAGTAAAGAAGAATAGAAGATAAATCCAGACTTGCCTTCCAAGACACTATTGAATGCATTTTTGCCTGCCTTGTATTTATCTAAATATGTTTGAAGCTAAGTTGAAATATTTGTCTCTCTGAAAATCTTTAAGTATAAACAAAATTATTTTAGTCTACTAAAATAGTATTTCTGACTTAATACCTGTACTTTAATGGCTAAAAAAAGAAAAAGTGCCATTTTTCAATACATTACTCTTAGAAATTGCATTCTGTGTTAAGTTTTAATTAAGTGAAATCTCATGTGCAGTGATATTAAGGACTCCTCATAGCAGGGACATTAGTTTTCGGAATAACCAAATTACTTGCAGAAACAGAGATAGCATTTTAAATCCTGACATTCCTCGAGTTTGTTTCTGTTTACTTATCCAGATAATATATTGGCTTGTGATATGGTTTTATGTTCCTGAAGAAAAATAATTATATTATCAAGAAATTGGGAGTTCCAATGTTTCATAGATGCACAGAATATTAGGACTTGAGTACTTAGCTTGGTGAATAAAAGGAAAAAAATCTTCCTCTCTGCTGTATCCACCCAACACTTCTTACACCAAATATGTGGGGTTTTTTTCTCTACACTGACCAATTCTCCTACACCTGTTGGGTCCTAAAATTGAGTTCAGTTCTGACATCATAAACCTAGAGTTAGTTTCAGATACCACAAATTAAGGGCTTAGTCCACAGGACTGCCAGTCCCCTACCCCCCCACCTACCCCCCCACACACACACACTTCAGACGCCAGGCCTCCTGTACTTCTGATAGGCTGTAAATCAGGGGTTCCCGCAACCTCCTCCTTGGGTTTGAGATCTTGCTAGTACAGCTCACAGAACTCAGGAAATTGCTTTACTTAACTATTATACATTTATTATGAGGGATACAACTCAGTAACAGCCAAATGGAAGAGCTGTGTAAGACATGGTCTGTAGAAAGAGGCTCACATGGGCGCTGTGAATTGTGCAAGACTGTTGAATCACAGATCTGTACTTCTGAAACAAATAATGCAAGATATGTTAAGAAAAAAGAAAAAGAAGAAGATAGCAGGAGGGGAAGAATGAAGGGGAGTAAGTCGGAGGGGCGGATGAACCATGAGAGACGATGGACTCTGAAAAACAAACTGAGGGTTCTACAGGGGAGGGGTGTGGGGGGATGGGTTAGCCTGGTGATGGGTTTTTAAGGAGGGCACATTCTGCGTGGAGCACTGGGTGTTATGCACAAACAATGAATCATGGAACACTACATCAAGAACTAATGATGTAATGTATGGTGATTAACATAACAATAAAAAAATTTAAAAATTTCCAAAAACAGGACAAACTTAAATTGTGTGACACGATAGTATCAAACAAAAAGAAAACAAAATAAAAAGAACACAGCATCACTTTAGTGATATCCTTGCCAAAGATATATAAACTAAATATACCCACGAAGCAACATCAAGCCAACCAACGATGTGACATTCTACAAAGTAGCCTCTACACTTCAATCATTGATAAAAGGCAAGTGATATAAGTCAAGGTAAGACTGAGAAATTGTCCCAGGTTGAAGAAAACTAAAGGAACACAGAAACTAAGTAAAAATGTGATGATGAACTGGATCTTTGTTGATGAGGCCTAAGGATTATTTGGTGACAGTGTATCAGTGTCAATCTCCTGATTTTGTTTGTATTGGGGTGATGTGGGAGAATGCCCTGGATTATAGGATACCTGCACTGAAACTTCCAGAGTGATGAAGTCACATAGCAACTTATGCTCAAACTGTTACCCAAAATAGTCTTCCTGTATTGTATTTACATTTCTGAAAGTTTAAGACTTTTTTTCAAATTTAAGAAAATAATTAAAAAAAAAAGAAAGAGGCTCACATGGAGCTTTCATGCCCTATCCAGGATCTGTACCCTCCCAACAGCTTAGTGTGTTCACCAATCCAGAACCTTCAGTTAGGGCTTTTTATGGAGGCCTCACTATAAAGGCGTGACTGACTAAATCAATGATCATTAGTTAACCTAACTAACCCAACCTCTAGTCCCTGGTCAGGAGGTGGGGCTGAAAGTTCCCACACTCTATTTATTATAAGGTTGGTTCCCTTGGCAACCAGCCCCCATTTTAAAGCTATCCAAGAGCCTGAAGCCACCAGATAGCTCATTAGCATTCAAAAGGAGATTCCAAGGGTTTGGGGATCTGTGAATCTCTGTGGTGGAAAGGAAGGAGGCATTTTAGACTGCATTTGTTAAGTCATTTAAGAACTCGCCAATACTGAGTGCTTAGTATGTGCAGGCTTTGCTGTGGATGGTAGAGCTACATGGTGAGGATCAAGACAGACACTGCCTCAGGTGTGTCACCAGGGCTTGGCATCTGCGCCTTCTGCTGTCTGCCATGCCAAGAAGCACAGCTGTCTCTCTTCACAGGTACACACTCCATACCCGCAAACCAAGGCACAGTGACACACAGCTATTCCAGAGGATGGGCTATAACTCTCAGGTATATGGTGATGGAAAAATGTTGAGAGCCACAGTTATTCTTACCACTGGCTCCTTTGCAGAGGATTTACCTGCACCGCCCACCCCAGCTCAGAATTTACTACTTAAAAATGTGTGTATTCAGTTCTGGAAAATTCCCAGACATGTTCTCTTTTATTGTTGCCTTTTCCTTCATCTCTCCTGGAACTCTGGTTGGAACTTCTCATTTGATCTTTGGTATCTCTTAATTGTTTTCATAACTTTTATTTTTGTCTCCATGTTGTGGATTTATTAATTCTCTTTTCAGTCATGTAGTCTTCAACTTAATTCTGTCACTGACTTTATTTGTTAATACTGTATTTTTCTGATATTTTTCAAATCCATCCAGTTTTCTTTTGTTTGTTTAATCTTCTATTCTTGGCAACATAGATTCAGTCCCTTCTTTGGTGAATTTGGACATTTTAAATATACTTATTTCAAGATCCACTTCAGATCAGTATCTTGTAGCTAGGCTCCCACTACCGAGTCTGCGAACTTTCTTTCTTATTAGGGAGGTTCTTTATGTATTTTGTAATATTTTTCTCTGCTCATCTTTAGTAGATACAACTTTCACAGTCTGTCATTGTTATATTAACTCTTTTCCACCAAATGTTATACAAACATATATATATATATATATTCTCTATCCTTTTTTTGAGGTGTAGTTAGCACACTTTGCACAATTATATTTGCAGAGGTTTTCCTTCAGTCTAGATGCTGTTCCTTTCTTCTTCTTGCATTGTGGTTGTGTCTATAAAATCCAAATTAGCATGGACTTATGGTCTGTCTTCTCAGGTACAGGACTTTTACCATTTAAAGCCAAACACAACTGAGGGGAAAATATGGTCTTTGTCTTTATTTCATTCTTGACCTTTCCGTCCTTTATTTTTCTGCTTTTACTTTTTTTTTAATTTTCCCTCCTTAAAAAAAATACTATTTACCTTTTACCCTTATTAAATATTTTTGAGCAAAATTTTATAGGTCATAATTTCTACTCATAGAAATTCTACTCATAGAAATTGGGAATATTAATGTAGTGCCTTGTTTTTTTAGGTTTGAGTTGTATGCATATTTATTCAGTTTTTTAAGTAAAGTTTTGTAAGGAGATTACATAATCAATTCCAATGAATATCCCATTCCAGTTTGGCACAGATTTTCACTATGGTCTAAATATTTCTAATACGTGTCAGCAACTAAGATATAAAAATAAATCTCTGGTTCTGGTACATGGAGTACTTTAGAAGCATACTGCTATCAAGAACCTTAAGTACTTTTTATAAATAAATCTATAAGAGATATTCCTTATGCCTATTAAAAATTATTTTCATTTCTTAAGTCAGTCACCTGAGGAACACTTTCTTAGGCAACTTAAATTGAGGCAGTTTGACATATCAGAAGAAGAATGGCCCATAAGCAGAGACCAGTGTGTATGACAGGATGGCCCTGATTGAGTTACTTAATTCCTAGGTGCCTCTGCTGTCCCATCTGTTAAGTAAGGGTTTCAGTAGCTCATAATTAGTTGATTTCTTTCCCCAATCTATGCTACATCCAAGGCCGCAAGTTTCAGACTGTCTGTAACATGTTATTCAAATTATTGATTATGTGTCATTCTTAATTAATAAGTGGATAACGCTTTCAAAGGCAGGGAATGTTCTTACCATTTTGGAGTCTTCTAAACTTAACACTACCTAGTGTTTACAGTTGTTGAATTTGTAATGTGTACCAGTTTTTAGTATCCATTAACAATTTACTTGTCTATGGCTTTATAAAAGACAATTTTATATGTTATCTTTAATTAATGAATAAAATCTATGTGGTTTTCTTTTATAATGGGTTCCCTAAGATATGTGGATTTTTTTTTTTTTTGCTAAAATGTCACCAAGTTTCAGTGTTAATTCAGTGCTTTAAAGGTGTTGAAACTACATATTCAAGTTAGTCCTGATCATTCGGGTCCATATCCTTCTTTTGAGGTTTATATAAAAATTAATAACTCTTTTCCAAGAGAAATGCACATACACATATACATGGACACAGCATTTTCTATGAATTTGAGGGGTCCTATATGTAAATATAAATATGAATGCAAATATAAATAAAAACACAAACATGTACAAACATACATATACACATATACACACATACATACACATATGTAGGGAAAATACTGTTCTAGTACAATATTAGTGTGCTCATTTAGGATCATTGAAAAATCTGAGATTTATACTTTGCTACTAATTTTTTTAACTAAAGAATTTTATAGTTACTCATTTTTTTTTCAAAAAACAACTTCTAGGGTATTTTTCTCAGGGGACTGAAACTGGTTACCCTAAAGCAGCTCATAAACAAGTTTCGTTTGGACCACACAATGTCTTTAAGAAAATTGAGCCAACTCTAAATGTGGGCCATTTCACATTAAAATAAAGGTTTCTCCTCTTCTTAAAAAAAATTAAAATAAACAAAAGGGGCACCTGGGTGGCTCAGTCGGTCAAGTGTCCAACTCGATTTCAGCTTTGGTCATGAACTCAGGGTCAGGGGATCGAGCTGTACCTTGGTGGGGGGGGGGGGTCCATACTCAGCAGGGAGTCTGCTTGCAATTCTCTCTCTCTCTCAAATAAATGAATAAATTTTAAAAAAACAAAAGACCTGTAAACACGGGATCCACCTTCCCTTAGTAGAGCCAAGTAGTGGCTCCCTTACTAAGATGGAACTTGGCTATCTATTTTGCCATAGTCCCCATAAGTGTCTATTGCCTTCACGACTCTGATGGCTAAGGACACCTGCCATTTTCATGTGCTCGAACAGCTGTTGACTTACACAGATTATAGAAATGGTCTTCGGTTTTCATATTTTGCTAGCAGTAGAAGATAAATGAAAGTCAGAAAGGGCACATGTTGCAAGAAATACAGGAGAGAGCATGTGTATTTCTTTATGAAAGCAAAAAATATGTACTCAGTCTGCATTACATATTTATGCTAAGTGCCTGGCCTCTGCTTTACATGATTAAATGGTGATATTGGGTCTCAGCATGAGGAATGCTTGTACTTTTCCTGAACCATTTGGTGGTCTTATTGCTGTTGCTGTTCACATTAGTTTTGCTTTTACTTTGTGGATAATCCAAACGTTCTAGCAAAGCATAGCAGAACTTTACAGCATAAATTGGAGATGGGAAACACGTATTTTTATTGGATTTTTCCTACCCTTCTTTCTTTTTTTATTAAATATTCTCATTAACCTATTTTTATACTTTATACTCCCTATGCATTTATCTTTATATAACATCTCAGATCATTTTGCACAATTCAGTATAATGACGTACAAATAAAACATGTTAACATAACTTAAATTTAACTGTGTTAACTGCTTTCCTTTTCTCTTCAGCAGTCCTGCATGCACAGGTGGGCTTGTTGACACCTGGCCATCACTGGAGGACAATCCAGTGGCCAGCTGGCTCTTTGATAGTCTTTTCTCTAACAGTTCCCTTTCTTCCCAGAGGGAACCTCCACCATCCAGTGGAGGTGAAGCAGACCTGCCAGTATTCTGGAGTTGAGCTTGGGCCTGCCAGCATTCTGGAGTTGAGCTTGGGCCTGAGAAGGGGGAGCAGCTTGCTCTATGAAATTTGCAGATTTCACCCTCATTTTCCTTTTATAAACTATAGTCTAGTAGTATTTAGCACTTACTCTCTTTGACTTTATCTTGCTTCTTTATCTGGTTTATTTTCTGTCTCCTCCTGGAGTCCCTTTTCTCCTGTGGCACAGAATCTAATAGAATACCTAGCACATAGTAGGTCCTTAATGAACATTTATTGTGTCTTAATGAATATTATAGTACTCATCTTAATGAAAATCACTTAATGCAAGGGGTGGTACTGTTTGTGTCAACCTTTTGCATCTTTTATGTTTTTCTGTTGACCAGGTACGTTACTGGAATAATGGAGAAGAAGAATCATCAAGCAAAGTGAAAGTGGTGGGAAATGAGACTTCAGCCAGACTCCGGGGCTTGAAGAGTAATCTGGCATATTACACAGCTGTCCGGGCTTACAACAGCGCTGGTGCTGGGCCCTTTAGCACCACAGTGAATGCAACTACAAAGAAAACTCGTACGTAGATTCAATTTTTTGAAAGGCAAGGAAGTAGTTTCTGGTAGCCTTCTTTATCATTTAGAATGGACAGCCCAACTCAGTAAGCCCACTGAATGTTACAAATCCAATCCCAAACCTTTGTAAACTCCGAGTCACACATATCTTTGTCTTCGTGATATCCCCAAATTTTTAGATAGAAACCCCATGTGAAAATCAATGTGTACCTTTTGAAAAACTTTAGTGTGGGGTGTTGAGTCAAGTCTATCCATTTTTCTTTTAAAATGTGATAAATGAAAGTTTACTTTCATGTTTTTTTAATTCCCCAAAGCTTGAGGATTTCTGGTACATGTGAATAAGTTAAATTTCACACCAGAGAGTCAAGAGTCATTTTCTTCTTTTTTTTCTTTCCTGCCTTATTTAAAAGATGCCAATGTGCATTAAAAGATTACCATCAGAAGATGTTGGTCCCCATGAATATACTAATATATTTAAAAATCTGACCAGAGATGTCAGTTGCCTTGAAAGCTGAGTCTTTGTTAGCTATGTATTCACAGGGAAATTCACAACAGCAGTTATGAGATGTACATAACTTGGCTTTGAGTTACATTACAGGAAAATCAGTGATTTGCAGTTCCATAGTCTCCTGCATATATTTCAATTAAACTGATAGCACAGCTATATTTTTAATCATTGTATTGTGTTAGTAACTTCTTGCAATGTAACCATTTGAATTGTCCTTGTCATTATCATCATTATAGCTAATAGCAATTGAGAACATTCTATGTCCCAAGTGCTTTACATGCATTCCCATAATTAAACTTCCTAACTACCACAGGAGGTAGCTATCAATATTTTTAACATTGTACAGGTAAGGAAAATGGCCATGAAGGATGAAGTACTTTTAACACAATAATGCATTACTTTTATTTACAGAAAATTATTTTTCTTCTTGTTTGCAAAGTTTATTAACTCAGTAAAAAATTTGCTCAACTGGCTTCATAATGATTTCTATAATGCATTTCTATATCCGTATATAATTCCCAAATTTTTATAAGAAATTTATCTAACATTTGTTAGATAAAATTGCTAAGAATACCAATAATATAAAATTGAATATCATTGGCTAGCTTTGTGGATAAGTTAAAACATACATAAAACATAATTCTACTACTTTAGATTTTAGTTAGCCAGTGTTAATTTGATCAGTGAAGTTCACGTTCATCTTTGTATTATCTGTATAAAAGAGAACTTGATTACCAATTTACTAGTATAATGAAATTGCAGAGCAAAGGTTTAGCAACAAACCATTATAAATCTTCAGTAGCATACATTTACAAGTAACCAACTCATGTAATAATTCAGTATTGTCCTTCATCAGATATTAGGGGAAGCCTGACCCAACCTCTTACTCCTAATACATGGTGGGGGTTAGACTAAGGAGTATGTGGGCTTGGAAATACTTAAACTGAAAATATTCTGTGTTTAGAACTTCTCGCTAAATATGTTTGGTATTCTCAATAACAATTCTGAATTAGTAAGATTTAAATATACATCACTATATATGCAAAGCACACATCAATCAAAAATTCTATTGCGAGAATATATGCAAACAAGTTTATCTGGCTCTTTCCTCTGACTTAATAATTGATGTGATTACTTGCTAGAAAATTATGTTTGTAAAAGACCGTGTGACATCATCATGGAATCAGTGAAGAACTTAGCAAATTGGTAAGACAAGAGGAAAGGACAAATAATAGGAATATTATGATAATGTACAATGAATGAAATAAAATTTTAAAAAGAAATTTTTATGATTTAGGTGTAGCATATAAACACCCAATCCAAAGTAGAAATTTGCAACAGTAATGATGGCGATTATGATTTTAATGGCTGACACTAACTGAGCAATTTGCAGTTACTCTTCTAAGTATATTTTTCATGTACTGATTCTCAGTTCTCACAACACCATGACTTGGAAGCTGCTGGTAGCCTCACTGTAGAGATGAGGATGCTGAGGCATATGGAGGTTATTTAACTTCCCTGAGATCACAGACTAAGTAGCAGGATAGGCATCCAAATCTCACATAGTCTTAATTGTGCTGTCCTCTCTTTCAACCATATAATCAGAATATCCATGTCTCATTCAACACCCAACATTTATGGGATTTTTGCTCCATGCTTAGGACGTGGGTAAGGTGATCAAAGATAGACAGGACACCTTTGCTCACAGAGCTGTCGTCTGATGGGAATTCCAACAATTGAATAAAATCCCTCTGAAAGTGATACATTCCTATTTCTGCAATTCATTTGGAGTCTGCATGTTGATCTGTAGGTGTTATTAGGGAAAAATTTCCTGTGTTGGGTGGGAAATTCATAGATATCATAGAAATCCTTAATTATTCTAAGATTAGAATAAAAAGCATGTGTTAAATTTTCAATTTTATGTTAATAATTTTTCCTTAAAGATACCAAAATGCAAGTAAAACAGAATCCTTTAAAGCTGTTATTATTACTGTTACTGGCAAATCTTAATAGTCATCCTAACCTTTGACATGGATTTAGCTTCAAATCCTATTTAAGAATTTTGGCAAGGTTTTTGTGCTTATCTCTATAAAGAGAATTATCATCATGCTTCAGACATAAAGAATTAAAATAACACCTTTATTATTTGCTTGCTATCTGTTTTCCCCTCTGGATTGTAAACTTTATGGGGAAAGAATCCTTCTGTGTCTTGTTCATCCGGCCCTAGTGCCGAGCAAGGTGCTACAAAGCACTTGTTAAATACTGAGTGGGTAGCTAAATGGATGAATGAAATCTAAAGCAGGCCAGCCTGAAGGACTATTATTAATCAAATATACTTCCTCTTGACTGAACATTGTGAATTCAAAACACTTACTATATATAGTCTTCTACCATCTTGCTTCAAATGTGCAAGTTTCATGGACTCGTCGTAATCAGGGAATTTAGTATGCAGGCCTTTATATCAATACAGATCTTGGGTGATTATTTTTGATTAATGTAAAATACAAGGATTCTCAAGTTAAATACTGTAGCTTCCATTAAACACTTAATTTTTGATATCCAAATACTTGTGTTTTTTGGAAGCATTTCTGAGTTAAACTCTAATTAGCCTCTTTAAGTAATCTAAAATGGATCTCTGTTACTTGCAACCCAAGGAGACCTAACTCTTAAGAACAGCTTGTATCTAAAGGCACTGATGAGGAAAAATTGCAGATGACATGTAAATGATGAGATTTGTTGGCTTCTAAAAGGAAACATATTGAGAATTTTATGTTCAGAGATTGCAAGAAAGAATTTGTAGGGCAAATATTCTGCTTTGTATAACTAAAAAGTCAAGTGGTGATTCTGGCTTTCAGTATGGGTGGATTTAGCACTCAACCAACATCCTCAAGATTCATCTAATTAGACCTCAAACTGAATATTTCTAAAACTAAGTTCTTGACTACTCCATCTACCCCATTTAAAACCTGTCCCTTCTACAACTCCCCATCTCAGTAAATTAAATCCCAATATTTCAGTTGCTCAGGCCAAAAATCTTGGAATCACCCTCAACTCTTCTCTTTCTCTCATGCCCAGCAACTGATTCAGAATCTGACTTCTGCAAGAATCTACCACATCTTACTGCTATCACTGCTGTCATCCTGATGCAAGCTGGAACATCCCTCACATGGATCGGAGCAGTGACCCCTTCCTGTTCACCCTCTTTCCACCCTTATCTCCAATAGGCCACAGTGATGCTCAGGATGTCCCATTTCATCTCATTTCAGATAAATACTAAATCCTTATAATGCTCAACAAGGCTTTATATCCATCCTCCAAATCCTCCTCTGACTTATTTCCTGCTATTTTCCTCTTCGCTCATTCCACTGTCACTTCAGGGCCTCTGCATTTGCTGTTCCTTCTAGTCAGAAAGCTCCTCCAGGCATCCAGTGGCTTTCTTTCTAATTTCTTTGAGATCTTTGCTCAAATATCAGTTCAGTGCCACCCGCCCGCCATGTTTAAAAGTGCATCCCTCATCTCCTGACACTCTATCTCCTTCTCTGCTTTGTTCTTGGGTAGAGCACTGACGGCTACCACACATTTTATAATTTGTCCTCATTTATTTGATTGTTGTCTCTCCAGCCTGCTTTGACTGGAAGACAAAGTCCTTTAGGGCAGAGATTTTACCCACTTTGATCATAACTCTGTCCTCAGAGCTCTGTCTCCAGTATTGAAGTAATCATAATTGGTGCCCAATAACAGATGTTGAACAAACATCTCTTGGCTCTGTTCCAAGGTGGCATCATTCTTACCATGTTCCCTTTTCAGGGTAGAAATATTGCTATTTGCACCTTAAGGCTTGTTTCTGTCAACTAAACACCCTGGGGAAAGTGGACCACTCCTTTCTGATAACTCCACTCAGAGCTATGGCTCTTCTTGGCTCATCCCAGAGCCAGTTGTTATGACCAGTTGATAGAAAACCTTCCCTGGACTGGCCTGAATCACATGTCCAGACCTTACCCCGGAGCAAGGGGATATAATTTCTTTTTTCTTCGGTGATAATTATACATGTATGTCCACTTGAGAAAACAGAATAATATTAAATGGTACAATGTTTTGCACTTTAGGTTTTGCTTTTGCAAGTGGAATGTTTATCCATGTAAGTTGAGCTAAAATCAGTTGCCTAAATTTAAGGAAACCAATCAAGTGTGTCCTAAGGAATTGTAAAGGTAATGTGAGTAAAACAAACATTAAAGGAATAGGAGTCAGAATATTTCAGAAGTTTTTGATAAAATGAATATTCCTCCTTCAAATACATAATTTGGAAGTTCTGGAGTTTTTGTGTGTATAATTTAATTATATAATTATCTACTCTAAGTTATGACTTGGGAAATGTATCAATGCAAAGTTTCCCAAAATTTATAGGTGACCTGTCTTCTCAATTCTTGCCATTCCTTCAGGCCTCCTCTAATATGTACCTAACAGTTTGTCTTAAAAATTACCTTCCAGGAGCACCTGGGTGGCTCAGTCGGTTAAGCGTCTGCCTTTGGCTCAGGTCACGATCCCAGGGTCCTGGGATCGAGCCCCACATCAGGCTCCCTGCTCGGCCAGGAGCCTGCTTCTCCCACTCTCTCTGCCTGCTGCTCTGCCTACTTGTGCTCTCTCTCTGTCAAATAAATAAATAAAATCTTTTTTGAAATTAGCTTATAATTTTTGCTTTCATCAACTTAAAACTAAAATGGAAACTAACCAAGTATGGAAACTGGTATCATTGCCATAAATAGATGCTAACAAAATAATAAATAGTAATAAAATCAGTAATAATAAATACAATGAACAAATAAGCCACTCTCCATTTTTTAACCCTAGCAACATGCTCTTGCCTGTTCAGACCTCTAAACCTGCTTCCTTTTCAGACCTCTAAACCTGCTTCCTTTTTGTTTATGATGTTAGTATCAAAGAGATATTAAAAACCTGGTATCCCCAAATCCAGCTTTCTCTTCAAGCTAACAGGAAAAATAAAGGGAATATCTCTCTAGGTGACTTGTTATTTGTCAGCTCATCTATGTATCACATCCCAGATATGTATGTGAACTATTCATATCTGTGTATGATATACCACCAATCACAGAGACTGCTATAGAACACTGTTCGCTCATGCATGTTCCTCAGATTTAGGAGTGTTTTTTTTGTTTGTTTTCGGTTTGTTTGTTTTGTTTGTGGACTTCAACAAAATGATTTCTGATATTTTAAGTTCTGAAACAAGATAATAATGTAATATTGAACTTGAACAGAATTCAGTCAGGGAGTTTCAGCTAATATAAAATCAAATCATTCCCCTGGCTAAACGTGTAAATCTTACGAACTTTACTTTGTAGGAGCTTTGGCACTTTTTTTGAAATCTTCCACTTGCCTACAAATTCTCTGGAAAGTTTTAAATGTTTTGCTTAGAGTTTACAAATTGTATTATTTTTATTATCCAAAGGAGAAAAGATTTTGGCCAAGGAAATTTCTAGTCATTTAAAACAAAGAAAGATCTTCCTCCCTGACATTCCAGGTTGGACCCCAAGAAAAGTCTTTTCTGAGTTTCAGATGAGTTAAGAAGATGTTTTTGTTGTCTAGTTGCACATTGAGTCAGTTTCCTATTATAAGTCATTTGTTCATTTGTAATAACTCTAATGATTCTGAAACAAGTATGTCTCATTATTTGGGAGAAAGTTATCTTTTGGTGACCTGATTCCTACACAGTATCACATGTTTCAGCAGTTTAATCACAAATGCTGATATTCAACTCAACTGAACTCCCAACTACAAAGTACAGTTTCTGGCTACTGGTGAGAACAACCACTTACCACTAAATCACCTCATTATCATCAAGGAGTCAAGAAAAAAATTAAGAAATCTGTTGAGTCTTGAATAAGTAATCACAGCAAGCATATGTTCTTAAAATTCCATATTTTGAAAGTAAATGCCAGTTTCACCATCACCACTATGGAAATATCACTATGGAAAATTCTAGACAGTAATATTCTTAATTCTAACAGCCTCTACTTTTTATTATATAAAAGAAAACATTGTCGTTGAAAATTTGCAAAAAAAGAAAATTGTAGAGAAGAAATCATCCATAATCCTATCTCAGAAATACCATTATTAATGTTGGGCTTTCTTTTCAGACTTGAGTTCTATAGAATGTTTGTCTTATACAGTGGAAGTATGCTGTGTATTTAGTTACCTATACAGCATAGCAATTTCCATTGTCACTCGTAGTTTTTCATAAACATGTTAGTGTATGAATAATATTCCATTGTAATAATATACCACAATTTAACCATTTTCCTGTTGATAGACATGACTTATAGTCCTAGCTTCATCCAGTCAACAACCTTTTATTTATCACTTGCTTGTAGGCAAGAGGCTGAGGACTAAGTAAAATCTATAAAGCTGACATTGAGGAGTGTATTAATCAAACACATGGAAGATATCATGACGGGTGCTTAAAGAACAATAATAATAAAAGCCTTCAACATAATACTATTTTTGTTACAACATTTGAAATTATTTAAATAATTTTGCAGCCTGCCAATTAGTGTTGCGCTGTATAGTGATATGCTACCTTTCTACTAAAATTAAATTAGTTTTTGTCATTTTTTTCTACGTTAGGATACTATCCACAGTAGAAATTGAGCTGGAAAAAATCTGTACGATGTGAAAGTTGAGACATAATTTACCAAAAATTTACAAATATAGACTGTATCAAGTTCTAATAAAGTGTGGAACTCAATCAGCCTATGCTGGGTTGGGCTTCCACCTAGGATAGAATCTGGAAAGTGAAATTCCACATAGGATAGAATCTGGAAAGTGAAACAGATAAGCTGTATTAATGTATAGTATTCCATGTCTCCCTGCCTTTACAAAAATGTACGGTGTTGCATCAAAGCTATTTAGAATACTGGCTAATAGCTGTTCCAGTCAGATTAGGCTAATCCAGGCCACACTATCCAACCTCCAAACCTTAGTGGCTTAAAACTGCAAGTGTTTCTTTCTCACTCATCCTACATGTCCACCACAAGTAAGATTCAGAGCTGATCCATGCCACGTTCACTCCAGGGCCCAGACTGAAGGAGCAGCCACTCACTGGGCTGTGCTGATCTCACGGCAGAGGGAAAAGAGAAGGCCTGAGCAGATTCTTCTCTGGCTTTGGAAGCTGCCACTGGGGAGTGACCCACTGCGCTTTTGCTTACATTCCATTGGTTGAAAGGAGTCATGTGACAAAGCCTAATGTCTGTGAGATGCCAGCAAGAAGCAGAAGTATGTCTTCTACAGGCATGGGAACCACATGTCCCATGGCCAAGCTGAATGTCAGTAAGAGAGAAGTATAATCTTCCCACAAGGAGTAAAGGGCAGAGGACTTGCAAAGATCTTAAACAACAATACAGTCTACCTCAAAATACTTTAAACAATAACACAATCGACCCTACCAGCCAATAATAAGGATCATCAACGAGTCGTTTCCAGAGGATCTAAGAATATAGCTCAGGTAACTGAGAGAACTCTAGAGATCCCTGAACTACACTTTCATCTGCTCCCAATGTCTGTACCCTTCCTCCTTCCCATCCTTCCCTCAGCATCCACCACCTCAAACCTTTAGAGAAATAACAAGTTTAAACAGTTACATTGTACAGATTTATTCCATCAAGATGTATTACTTATCTAGATATGTCAATAAAATGTCCTTAAAATATATAAAAACTACCCCAAACTAGTACTTATTTTAAAAGAGAAATGACAAGTCAGATACCTTCAATGGCCAGACAGGTATCAATGGGCAGGGATGGATGGCTGGGGCGTCTTTTCTTAGGTCCAGCCCATTCTCTCTATCCCTCAGAGTAGGCCCATTCTTTCCCATCCAATATTGCACGAGCAATCAGCAATCAGAAACCCAGAACTTAAGTGAAAGCTCCTGAGTTTTAAATGTTGGCAATTACACAAAATTAAAGTACAGTGTCAAAAAAAAAGTTTGCAAGCTGACTGATGAGCTTTCAGGTCACAACTTCTGATCTGAAGTTTTCTAGTTCTAGAGCAATTTCACTCTCCTGTAGTTTTTAATTATGAAAGTGGTACATGATGATCTTGAGGCTCAGAAAACACTGATATGATTCAGAATAAGAATAATTGGGCACCTGGGTGGCTCAGTCATTAGGTGTCTGCCTTCGGCTCAGGTCGTGATCCCGGGGTCCTGGGATCGAGCCCCGCATCGGGCTCCCCGCTCCGCGGGAAGCCTGCTTCTCCCTCTCCTTCTGCCACTCCCTCTGCTTGTGTTCCCTTTCTCGCTGTGTCTCTGTCAAACAAATAAATAAAATCTTTATTAAAAAAAAGAATAAGAGTAATCAGACCCAGAACAGACCTTAATGTTGTCTTCCTTTCCCTTTTCCTGTTTTATCTGTTTATTCAAAAAGTATTCGTTCGAGGCTGCATTCATTCACCTCATCTATTTTTGGGCTAATACAAGATAAGCCTCAGTGTCATACTTGCAGTCATCTTTTCTACAAGACTAGTGTTGGAAGAGACGCTTCAGCCAACATTACTCAAGTTGGATATTAATAAAATCCAACCTCCCAAGCATACATCTTTTGGTAGAACAGACCTTACTGCCTTTGCTCCCGCGGCATCTGGCGGAACCTGGCCCGTTACACTTAACTGTCAGGACGCAGGAAATCACAGACTTCGGGAAAATGTTCTAAGGCGGTGCATTCATATCATTTGGCCTGAGTCACCAGAACATGGTCATCAGTCTTTCAACCCTAAGGCTACTGCCGTTATATACATTTTTGTTATCAAAGCAGTGCAGCTTGAACTCTCTGAGCTGACCTCAAGTCGTTGCTAATGCCAGATCGCACCATTTCAAAGGCAGCATAGAATAGTGTGAAAGAGTAGACATGAAGCAAAAGAATCCGCAGGGAAGACAGTCTTGTTTGGTGTCATTAGTCACCTAAAAGTATCTGAGAGCTCTTCCCATCTGTAAGTTCAGCCGTCTTTCCCTCGTGACATGAGTCAATGATGTTTAGAAATTTCCCTGCCTAGCCAATATTTTATATCCTTTTCCCATTACAAATTCAGTTAACCAGATCACTTTCTGAAGCTAAATCCACAAGTACAACATATTTCAGCACTGCTTTTGGGCAATTGTGATGCTCTGGCCAAATGGATAATATTGTGTTTGTTTTGTGCTTGACAGGAAACTGAATTTTAATGTCCTGTCTGTGCTGCCGCTGAACCCCCCCCCCCCCCCCCCGCTTTCCCCAGCATGAGTATGCTGTCTGGTGTTCGTGAGAGGGAACTGAGCTATGAATCCAAGTCTTTAAACCTCACAGAATTTCATTTATTATCGAATGGAATTCTCATTAATATTTTAGGGTTTCGCCTTATTTTTCTCAAAAATTGGTTTAAAACTTGGAAAACGAAGAGTGAAATATAGACTCTGCTGCAGTTTCTCATGTGAATAGCTGTTACTTCATGGGAATAAATAGAAGTAACCGTTATCTTTGCCTCCCGTTTGCTTATCTCATCACACAATGCTGGCTTAAAAATTATCCACACTACATTTTGTGCGTCTTTAATCTGCTCAGTTGGCAATTTCTCTCGGCCTCTGTGTGGATGTGTGAAAGTGGGTCACACCACCTGCCTTTCTTGATGCATCAACAAGCATCCCTCTAGTGGTGGATAAAGGAATTTCCTTATCTCCACTATCAACGTGTTCCCGAAGACCCACAGCCACCAGTGAGAAATGTCCTCAAAGATGTGATGAATATGATTAAATGAATTCTCACAATTTCACTGAAGAACCTTTTGAAAAGGAAATTTAGCTACCCTTATTTTTTTTCTGATTCCGCCTATATGCTGCATATTACCAAAGAGATTTTGCTGTGTTTTTATAAGCCTCCTATAACCGTCCTTTATCTGTTCTATGTAAAATATCATTCATGTTCAAATCTAGTTCATTTTCTCATTTTGCATCTCAAGCTCCCAGTCAGCCACCAGGAAATGTTGTTTGGAATGCTACAGACACTAAAGTGTTACTTAATTGGGAACAAGTTAAGGCAACGGAGAACGAATCAGAAGTAACGGGATACAAAGTAAGATATTTGCAATGCTTTCTTTTCCTATTCCTGGCAAGGGAAGCACAGTTTGATTTTTCTAACTCTGATAATACGGTTGCCGTAATCTGATTTTAACATAGATATCAAACTTTTTATTAAAAGGGTATTTTCCCCCAAATGTCTGATTTCTTAAATATAAATTTAAGGGAAGTAATTCTGGTCATGCAGGGATTTGGGACAAAATGTTTGTAAACTGTTCATGATGTTAATTACTTTGTTAATTCTGATGCTCCCCCCTATACTACTTAAAAAACAATGGAAATCGTTAGCTCTAGTCTGTTGGTCTGGCTTTCGAGATCAGTACAGTAGGGGCTTGCCCCCTCTCTCCAACCTTCCAAATGCCCAAGCCAGGCTGAGCTTTTCCAGAGAAGAAGTTCACTTTTCCTCCCCTCCTTGATTTTGAGGACTTGATGATTCTAGTGTGTGCTGACCCCCAGCCTAAGACCTATGAAAAGACCTATGAATTAAACTTATATTCTGGTGAATATAATAAGACAAACAATATGTAAGTGAGGTAACTTCAGAGTAATCAGTCTATGAAACAAAGTAAGAGTAGGCAATGTAAGAAATAAGTGTATCTGTTCATGCATTTTAGGTGTTCTATAGGACTAGCAGTCAAAATAATGTACAAGTGCTGAACACAAATAAGACGTCAGCAGAACTTTTGTTGCCCATTAAAGAGGACTACATTATTGAAGTTAAGGCCACCACGGATGGAGGGGATGGAGCCAGTAGCGAACAGATCAGGATTCCAAGGATAACCAGTAAGTTGGTCAAAGTCAACATTCACTCTATTGATAACATCAGCATTATGAACCCCCAAGAGTGAGTCAGTCAGTGTCCTTCTGTCCATTTTTCCTCCGTGAGGTCCTCCATCTGAATGGTAAGAAGCTTTTGGAACATGAGAGATGACGGTAACAGAAATTTCTCATGAGTGATACAAACTACGAAGAAAGATAATAATAACTAATAGAAAAGACATCAAAAAATATTTTGCAGAACTATTAATTTGAATTTTTTTCCTCCTTATGAGCTATGCACAAATTTGCCTTTGGATTTCCTCTGAAGAACAGAATTTCTTAAGCATTTCTCAAGGGCAATGTTAAACCCACAAACTAGTTTTAAGATCTTTGTTTGCCTCCTAGAAATTATACACGAATCTTATCAATTCTTTAAAAAGTGGAAAAGGTAACATTGTTAGGGTCATAAACCGCTTGGCCAAACCAAAACACTTCTAAAAAAAAAAATTCCTCGTTTCTGATTTCGAGGAGGTTCACGCTAACTTTTCCTTTCAAAATCCAAATTAAACCTATTTTACAATAGAAATTACACTTTTAGAATTAGGGGAAACAGACTCATATTCATATTTCATCAGTGACAGTGGTAGAAGAAATTTCATTTATTCTTTCAAATCTCAAATCTGGAGTTTGGGGACCTCAGTTTAAGTAGAGTAGAAGCCATCTTGTCTTCTGTCCTGTAGTTCTCAGTGATATAAATAACCTTGTTCCCTGTTTCCTTTCACAGGGCTTGACCTAGTCTGTAATCTTGGGCATAAGATTAAAAGCTCTCTCTTTAATCTTAGAAAACAAAATGACCGACATCATTAGGAAGTAACAAGAAAGAGGGATATGGAAACTTGGAAGAATTTTATCTTTACGTGAAATCATAAAGACTGCCATACTTAAACTAAAACAAACAAATAACTACACTATACCAAGAAAATGGGAAGCGTTTATCTTAGAACTGAGTTCCACAGCATAAAAATCTATAAAAACCGTTTCAGACTATAGATCTTTTAAAAACTGTATGCACTTCAATAGAGCAAAACTAGAAATTTAAGCTTGTTATGATTATTATTACATAGGTTTTAAAGTAATTAGGATAGGCTCTCTTACTCCTAGAATAGTGCAAGGTGTAGAGTTCACAATCCAATATGGCCAGAGTAGTAGATTCTATGCTTTTGCAGGAACAGACACGATTTTTGCATTTTAGGGCTGCTGAGTCAAGAGTAGCCTTTTCGTCTGCCATGTGCCGTCAGCTGAGCTTGCAAGGACTAGAGCAGACAAGGCCATCTCTAGGAAAATGGAGCTTTTCTTGATGGCCTTTTAAAAAAAAAAAAGATGTTTTATATTATGCCTAATAATTTATCTAGAAATGCATAAATTAGAAATACAGATTTTTCCAAACCCTTATCCAGTGAAGCCTTCTTTAATTAAACCATTGAATTATCTCAAAATTGTCTGTAATAGAGTGTAATTGTTTTCAAAATGATTAAGTTGTTTTTGCAATTTCAATTAAAGTTAAATAATATTAGACGAACAAAGCCTAGATTCATTTTTAAAAAACTTAAGTACAACAGCGTTTTTAGAGAGATTCTGGGCAAGTAATATATGCTACATTGATAAATAAAATGAGAGCTAATAATAACGTGATTTTAGGTTAGGTTCATGGTATGATTTGATTTTGATAGGAGAGGCATTGCTTTTGCCCTGATTATTTATATTGGTAAAAATCTTTATTAATGAGTTATTTATCATCTTTGACAGATATGGATGCAAGAGGTTCTACTTCAGCCATCTCAAATGTCCACGCTGTGTCAAGTTATATACCTGTAGTATTCTTTATTGTAAATGCCTTGTGGTGATACTAACTTTTTTTTTTATTTACTAGAAAGTTAATTGGTTACAGAAAAAGTGCTTTCATGAAATGCGGTGGTTATGCATGTTTTTTTTTTCCACTCTGTATTTTTAACTTTCTATAGGTAAAATGTGAATATAATAAAAAAAAAACAGTAAATCCTTTTAGGGGAATCTGAAATGCCTTAATATTTACTTGATAAACCAAAGGAATTTACATATTACCTACATTAGACTTTTGATAAAGATCTTCATAAGCTATGATTTTAAGCACTGCCTATGGATAGACTCACGTGCTCTCATGTGTATACGCACACACTCATGCGCACACGTGTTCGTTTGTCTGTTTTTTTAATGTAGAAAAACTCATTTAATCCAAACGTTATTTTCCCATGATAACAGCATTGCTCAGAAGACTTAATCAGTATTATTTTGATATGCTCATTTGAAATACTCAAGGGTGAAAATACATTTTTTAAATTACCCTGTTTGGAAGAGGGTGCATGTGATTCAAAAGAATGTTGGAAAGTGCTACACCAGAGGTGGGAACAGTGCTGTTTTGTTTAGGCATGACAAAGTTGTGAGATTCTTTACAAATCACCTTGCTCTCTCCAGTTGTCAATTTTTCATCTACAGAATGTGGAGATAATACCCAGCATACCTGCCCCTGCCCCATGCATTGTTTGTTAAGAGATAAAGAAGGGAATGTGAAAGTGTTTTGTTACCCTTAACATGCTGAATCTGTGCAAAATATTAATAAGAATTTATTTAACCGTATAAAAGTCATACGGACCAGCCACTTTTTTACAGCTTGCATTCTATTATGGGTAATGCTTTCTTTTTTTCAATGATATTATAAAATTGAAATGATTCCATTTTATTCTTTCTCATATATTAAAAAAAATTAAAAAGTAATTGTTTCCTTCACATCTGCGAACAAGCTTTCAGGTTTTATTAAAATATGGTGGAGAAAATAAGGAATGACCTGACTCTCAACTCAAATATTAAACAAAATTCACACAATTCTTCATTTCCAATTTCTGATTCCATTCAGGGACCCTTTCTTTTTTGGATGGTGGAGATAGTTTTTTAATGAAATCCAACCGTCTATCAGAGTGAGTCTGGCAGGCTTTTTAGTTCCTGAGTTAAATTTGTAATAGAACCACGGCAATGCTGCTGACTTTGATATGTATGACTCAGTCTTTCAATATGTGGTTTTCAAAAGATTGTTGAAGACATGACTTCATAGCAATATGTAAAGTATATATGAAAATCGACAGATTGAGTGTTAGACATTGCAAAATCAATTTTTTACCTCTTTCCTACCAATTTCACATTTTGCAGGAACTTGTTCTTCTTTACAAAGATAGAATTTGAAACCAACAGTTCAGACATCAAAAAAGGATAGAAATTAGCAAAATTCTGATACCATCATGAAATATTGCTTTATGTTGAAAGATTACATTTGAGATAAAGTCATTATACACAAAAGAGAAAAATATTTATAATTTTCTCTGCAAGGTCTGTATATATTGTATATATCTAGAAAAAATCTGGGTGACTAGTAGATTTCATATGACCATTGTTATTTCCAGTCAAAAAGCGGGGAAACACTTTCTCCAATACCTGTATTTTATGCTACATGTAATGGAGTTGTACCTTTTTATTATTTAGTAATTCTGATAATATGTTCCTATACTTTCCATTTTCAAGATGATTACTCTATTGTTTCCTGGCGTTTGTAGCAATATATCTCCATGAGATATGTACTTTGTTTCATATTGAAAAGTATAAAATTTATCTTTAAATTCTGTGTGTGTATCCTATGGTTATCTGTATGTATTATTTTCTATTATTCGAATAAAATTTATAACAATCAAATATCCATGGATAATTCATTGTGGTATGGTCAAAAAGAGTATTTTAAGAGGGGAAATGGGATGGTGCCATAATAGTTATGCTGATGCTATCATTTCTTATATTTTTCAGCCAAATTTCAATCTTTCCATCTTTTAAGGGGATTTTTTTAAAGTTATTTTTATACCCTACTGACTTAGTAAAAACAGCAGTTTTAAAACAGTGTCCTTTGGGGCACCTGGATGGCTCAGTTGGTTAAGCGACTGCCTTCAGCTCAGGCCATGTTCCTGGAGTCCCAGGATCAAGTCCCGCATCGGGCTCCCTGCTCAGCAGGGAGTCTGCTTCTCCCTCTGACCCCCATGATCTCTCTCTCTATCTCATTCTCTCTCTCAAATAAATAAATAAATAAAATCTTTAAAAATAAATAAAACAGTGTCCTTTATATTAAAAATATTTCAGGTATGGGGAGAGAGGGAGGGGAAGTAGAAAATTCACTTTACATAATTATGGTATCTAGTTTCTAATGACTTGGTTGATAGTGTCTACCCACATTTTTGTTAAGTACTAGGTGTATTAGTGTACCTTAGTGAAGGGAAAGACTGAGGGAATATGCAGAAACAGATTATGCCATTAAAACCCGTGCCTGCATCATCTCGGTCTGAATTACACCCTCACTAATTAGGGCTGTGTGACCTTGCTTACATTCAGTAACTTCCCTATGCCTCAGTTTCCCTATCTGCAGAATGGGGACGTGGTACTATTACTCTTATAGAAATGTGAGATCTTCGGTGACTACTGCACCCTCTGTGCTAAATTTCATCTTTTGTAATTGAGGTTGTTGGTGTGCCCATCTAAAAGCTGGGAGTTAGTAAATGAAACCAGGTGTGTGAGTGCTTAGAGCCATGCTCCTATCAGTCTTCTCATCAGTAGGTAAATAGGTGACACTGGAAGACAAAAGTAAACATTTGAAGGTGGCTTTCTTTTAATATGGTTAGAGCTCTCCCTTGATCTCATTCTACTGAGAAGAAAGGTATATGATACCAGTAATTCCTCGGAGAGAGTAAAGTGATTCTGTATCAGTTCTTAATAAGAATATAACATTAATAATGTCAGATAGCATCTTCACTGTCTTTGTGCCAGACTCTGAGCCACTTTACTATTGCTAAATTAATCATCACAGTTAGGTACTAATATCAAGCCCATTTTACAGATGAGACCAAGACTCCACGTGATTAAGGACAACAACGGCAAGTAAAATAGGATTCTAACCCAGGCAAACTGCAAACCTTGAGCTCTACGGCATGTTTAGATCCCTTTCAAAATCAGATCCATCGGGGCGCCTGGGTGGTTCAGTTGTTAAGCGTCTGCCTTCGGCTCAGGTCATGATCCCAGGGTCCTGGGATCGAGTCCCGCATCGGGCTCCCTGCTCAGCCGGAAGCCACTTCTCCCCCTGCTTGTGTTCCCTCTCTCGCTATGTCTCTCTCTGTCAAATAAATAAATAAAATCTTAAAAAAAAAAGATCAAAATCAGATCCATCAGATTTAGAGATCTTGAGTAAGAATTTGTAGTACCAACATGCAGTGTAATTTGTTCTGCCTCTATTATTGATCATAATTCAAATTGGGGAATGGAAAAGCTGGGAAGCTTTCCCTTGGCAATTGTAAATTTTGATATTCTCTAATTCTTACATGGAAGGCTATCCAAGGTAAGACTATCCCAGCTTCAGAATTCTTTAAGTCAAACTTATAAAAATATTTGTCTGTTTGAAAAATATTTTCTAGGATTTATGTTTGATTTTCACCATACATTTTCTTTAATTTTTTTAAAGGTGGTTTGTGTTGATTTTCAATAATTTTAGCATTTTCAATGAAAATCTAACAGTATGATTCAATAAAATAAAATAAAAAATGATTAGGATGTTACTAGTTTTTTTTTTCCAATTAAAATCCCCCCTGCCTTTTCATATTCATATAATGCCATCTTTTTTTGAATTTAAAATTAATCTTAATTGGGTTTATTTTTTCTGAAGCATTGTACCCTTTTTAAAAGGGAAAAATGTACTGATATTCATTATAAGTCCGATACACTTCAGTAAATATTGGAGGTAAAATCAACCCACAGTAGCAATTACAAAATTAGCAATTAGTAAATTGTACCATTCTTTTGAAAGGAATGATATAAACAGATTGGAATATGGCTTATTTCAATCATTAGGTTTTTCTGCTTTTGTTTTTATTTGAACGCTGTGCCCTAATTTAGCATGTCTTGCTTTATATATAGGTGATAATTACCTCTTGAACTTGCACATGTAATAAATGCACTGATACAGAATTAAATATGTAGGAAAGGGTGCTTCTGTTATTTGCTGGTCATCATTCCTATTCTTTACTCTTCTTTCACCCATTGAAATTAGCTTGGAGCTTGATGAGTCTACCTTGATCATTAGTACTGTGTGGAAGAGAAAGAATTAGAAACTGTATAATTGGATGTTTCCTGGGAAAATTTGGGGGGTGGGGGGACAGACAAAGATAAGAATGGCAAATTAGCAGATTTATTTTGGCATCAGACAGTAGAATGCGACAAACACAAAACCCAAAGCTAATCAGAAATGTATAGCTCGACTGGCTAATGAAGCGAAATGTCCACTCAATGTGATTGTTGTAGTGGTTTTGCCAAAACGTCCAGATAAGAATGGCTGCCCTTCCAATGCTAAATGTCAAGATCACACATCAGAATGCCCATTGGGATCGTAAACTCTGGCAGAGTGAGTGCTCTCATTGGACATGGCTCATCTTTATCTGTTTTGCACATATTTGTTGAATTAAGTCAGTGAATTTTTCACCATCTCCTCTGACCCTCTCCTGTTTTGTTAGCTTAATTTTTCTTCCTGTGCTGCCTCTGGAGATAATAGATACAATAATTAGGGGAAGAAGAGGTATTATAAAATCTTATTTGAAGTAATTATAAGCAGTAGATCATCTGTATTGGGCAAGTTGACCAAACTGGAAAGAAAGCAGTATAACCTCATCGTTAAGAGCATTTGTTCTCAGTCATAGATCTGAGTTGGAATCCTAGCCATGTTTTAAAAAACTGTGTGACCTTGGAGAAGAAATTAATCCCCTCTAAGACAGTGTTTCTCTAAGATAGCACCAATGGAAGGACCTGCCTTGGAGGACTCCTGGCATGATGTAATCACAGAAAGCTTTTATCACAGTTTGGTTCATGGGTCCTCACTAACAGACTCTGATAGGTTAATCATATTATTGTTATTATTGGGTTTTAAATGCTGAATCCTTCTTCAATGATTACTCGTCAAATGCACATAATAATACAATCTTCCTCAAAGATTGGTTCATGAATTCATCCATAGTTTCAGAGACTGGTCTTGAGATAAGAGATCTAAGATTACTCTTCTCAGGGAGCTTATATGTAAGTAATAAAGCAAGGGAAGGGATAGAGAGTAATTTGAGGATGAGAAAGATATTTTAGAATATATGCTCAAGTAATTGTGAGAACTAAGATAATGTTTATAGAGTTTGTAGCACAATACTGGGCACATGTAAGGAGCCTAGTCTCTGCTGTCTACAACCTGTATTCTCTCAAAGCAGACCCAAATGGCAAATAGCTCAGAATGTTGCCCCAAGTCAACACCAGTGATGATATACAGAGGATGTTATTCAGGAAGATGGTTATATTTCACACTAAAAGCTTTATTGTTATTGCCTTTAAGAGGCCTGTTTGTGACTTCATATATGTTCCTTATGTATTATAGTAATGAAGTTTAAACCAGAGTCACTTGATCTGGTAGGGCTGGTCTAGCGTGCAGAGAAGGTTCTGGGAGTTAGTCTGGAATGGCTGAGGAGTTTTTAGAGAGCCTTGGCAGAAAGGAATATATTAGATAAAAGGAAATCATGTGAAGAGTATCAAAGGAAAGCCCATTTTGAGAACATTACTATTTTTGTGTTCTTACCTAGATCAGTTACCTCCAACTCCCAGGACCCCTCACTGCACATGAGTGAGAGACTGTCCTGCTGGGTTTGGAAGCACCAAAAGAGATGTCTTTGGCTACTGCTACCACATAAAATAAAGCTTTCCTCTCCCTTCAGAAGTTAAGTATGTTTGCCCCTATGCAAGGCCCTTCCTGACTAGGTCCTTTCTGTAGGAAAAAAAAGCCATTCTCTAATTCTGTTTCCCCACTTCTATATGAGAAATACAGAATTATTTTTTTTAATCTAGTTGCCTCATGCCATAGCTCGAGAGATTCATTTCAAAGTAATGAAATAATCTTGAGGAGAGAGAGAACAGGAGATGTAGGTGAAGATTTGAATCTAAAGAAATGAGGAAAGGGAGAAGAAGTGCTGGGTATATTTTCCAAGGTAGTAACAATCGAAAACATTTCACTTATTTTCACGGACATTCACCTTTCAATGAAAAGCCGTTCAGTATCTTCAAAGAGATTTTCTTGAAAATAACAACTACCCATACTTTTCCTCACAGACTTGTTAAGTCCTGTGGAGAACATTGTGTTTACAGCCACTACACTGGTGAAAAGGCAGCTAGTGGGCTACAGGTGGTTGTGACAGTAGACGAGCCCCAGTTTCTCAGGTGAGATGGCAGAACTGGGAGAGCCCCTCGGCACCTGGGAGTAACCTATTGCAGATGGTAACTTGCCTAGGGGAAGTTTCCAGATCTGAACAACACACCAGTGGGAAGGAAATTATGCAGAGCTCTGAGCTGAGTCATGGTCAAGTCTTGGTAAGTACATGTAACTTGTATTTTAGAAAAAAATCTCTTGTAGGAGATTTGGGAAATGATTAAGATTATTGGCTTGGAATCAGCCCACAAGTCCTAAGTCTGGTTAGTGCTTTCAAGTGCATTACTCGATCACTCTAAATTCTTTTGGAAATTCCTGTCAAATGGAGGTTAGAAGTGCCTGCTTCTATTGTGTGGTAGTTAGATGAAATAACGCCTAGAACGGGGTTCTCGCTCTACCTGAGGAAGTCGGACCTCAGTACTGCATGCCCAGAACCGATTTCTACTTCTCTCCCATCCAGAATACTGAAAGAATAAGAAGGTTAAGTGCTAACTTCTTAATCCTTGAAATGCTTTGTGCCTTTTATTCCATAGTTTGAATCACTTTCATTGATCCTATTTGTATACTTGCTTAATACTCAAGGTGAAAACTGACCCAGCAAATGCCATGTTGAAAGGAGATGCCTACGGTTTATTTGTTTGTTTGTTTGTTTGTTCTGGTTCAGAAGAGAGATCAAAAAAAAGTGACCTCTTTTCTTTACTGGTCCAGAACATTTTCCCCAAAGTTTTTTGGTTTTGTTTTTTTAGAGAGAAAGAGTGCTAGCTGGGGTGGGAAGGGGCAGGAGAGGGAGACATAGAATCTTAAGTAGGCTCTATGCCCACCGCAGAGCCCAATGGGGGCCGGGGCTCAATCTCATAACCCTGAAATCATGAGTCGGATGCTTTACCCAACTGAGCCACCCAGGCCCCTGTTATTTTTAATTTTTCGAGAACACTCCACACTGTTTTCCATACTGGCTGCACCAGTTTACAATCCCACCAACAGCGTAGGAGGGTTTCCTTTTTCCCACATTCTCACCAACACATCCCCATCTCTTATCTTTCTAATGTAGCCATTCTAACAGGGCTCATCACCCTTGTGATGTTAATTGTTTCTCTACTCCTGAATATAACTTAAGGCAAGTCCAGTGACACATCTGCACTTGTTTTAAGTGTTCTAGTTGATAACTGAACTTTCCTGTCTAAATCCAAATAAAATAATACAAAATTGTCCCCTTGCTCATCTCAGGTCTGCTGCACCCTATCGGTCTCAATAGGAGAAGTGGGCATAGCTTTTCTCTTTATGCGGAACTTCTGTTTTTCTACTTTCTCACTAACCATGGCTTCTGAACAGAGAACAAAGTAAGGAGGCAGGAAAGAACTTAGTAAATCAGCACCTACTTGACATTAGTTTCCTCAGTTGTGACCATGGACAGATCAAAGTGGCTGCACATTTTTAACAAACCCCCATCAAGAGATGGAGACTCTTTCCCTTCCACTCTTACCTGAATTGGCCAGGAGCTGCCTTAACCAATAGAACATGACAAGAAGGAGGCTCGGCCAGTTCTGGGCCTGTGCTTTAAGAGGACTGGCACCTTCTGCTTGGATTTCTTGGATCTTTGAACTGCCATGTAAGAAATTATTGTCTTGAGAGCCACCATGCTGTGTGGATCACAAGGTCCAAGGAGACTCCATTGAGGTCCCTCTCATGGGTTCTCTGGAGACATTTTTCCAACCCACTGGCCTATTCTAGGGAATTCTTACTAAGTACCTTGACTAAGGAGCTCTGTGTTCCCATACTTCTCACACTAGACATTTGGGCTCTGTGGCAGCTGGCCAAGTTTATTTTTGCTGAGCTTTTCTGGCCCCTTGTGTGGTGTGTGGGGATGGATGAAAGGCACCAAGGACTCTCTCATGTGGTTGACATCTTATCTGAGGAAATTTGAAAACGTAGGCATTCACTGCCCCGACAAACTCTGGATTTATAACCAAGACTAATGCAGCAGCACTTCCAATTTAATTCCAATTCAGAAAGGCTGGCTGGCTGGCTTATGCTTCAGATAGTTTTATGTAGGAAACACCTCCCAATCCACTGTGTACTCAAAATACAGGTGACATATAAAGTGGTCTCCTTGAAGCCTCTCTCTTAAACTGAGGTACTGAGGAAGAAACCATTTTCTTCCCATGTCAAGGGAACAAGTGGTTGTGATGGTAACACCCCAAACCGTCCCCCCAAAAACTTTACTTTCTCACGCTTAAACTTCTTATATTTATTTAGCATGAATCAGGGGCTTGAGTCACAAAACTTGTTTTGCCCCATTTTATTTGGCAAGTCTCACATGGTTGATTGAGCTCCGCGTGCTAAAATATGGAATCTATTTCAGATTTAGGTTTCAGATTCTGTTATGACTGCATTGTCTTTTCAGGGGTGGCTTGAGCCTCTTTTCTGTGAGGGCAGCAGGTAAAATAATGCTAATCCAAACAAGAGCCTGAAGGGAGAAAAGACTTTGTCTTCCCCAGTCCTTAGAGCCCACAGTGTGGGCCAAGCTAAGATTTAAAGTGCAGGTTTTCCTCATTGATTCACACAGACAAGTGCTTGATGATGTAAGCAGAAAGTTTTCCTTTTCTAATCTTAAATCATTCTTGGATCCAAATAAAACCGGACAATAATGGGCTCAGAATCTGAATAATGCAATAAAGCACAAGCCAAATTTGCATCTTTAGGCAAAGAGGGTGAATGGAGGGGTTCCTTATGGAAGGCTTTAGGGATTAATCAGAAGAGGTCAGAGAAGTTTCTAAAATGCTTGCTTGGGAAGAGGCCCTAAAATCAAATTAAGGTTACTAGATAGAACCTGAGGGAAAGCTGTATTATGCAAAACCTGAGTATATATCTTCCTGTTTTATTTACATTTTCTCTAAAGTGTGTGTGTGTATGTGCATACAATCTGTGGGGCAGATTAAAGACATATAAATATATACATATATATAAAGGTGTAAGTGTGTATATACATATTCATTTAACTTTTTTAAACTTTAATCTCTGAAAATCAGGAATAACATAAAACAGACACACCCGAAAAAGGAAATATTAAAAATCAAACACAGAGATTATACTAAAATTTAAATAAATTTTGTAAGTGTAGAACTCTATAATAATCGGTGTTACACAAATGTCAAGGAAGAGAAACATATTTGAATAATTAAGGAAATAACCTGTAATTGAGTCAAAATAAAAAAATATTTCAGGAATGGAAATGCTTTTGTAAGTGTTTGTGTTTACAATTACATGTTTGTGCTTGCAGCAATGTTAAGTCAAAAAGATGCCTTAAATTTGACTTGTCAGTGTCAAAATGTCACTTGGTTTGTAAGACAGTTGACTGTCAAATATATTGCATGGATATGCTGGATGTTTTATAGCTACCAAGTCTAGATGCTAATTTTATCCTTAAGAGTTATTGGAAATCAAATTTAGATAGTTTCCAGAAAAGGGTAAACTTGTCTCTTTATTATGAGAACGTAAAAGTTGAAATTATCTGTCAGGCAGTGGCTCGTAGGAATTAACTTCAGACAATCAAGGATGAAGTTGTGCATGAGAACAGGCATTAATCGGACAGCTTTATGTCTAAAATAAATAACAATATGATGTGATTTGGGAGAGCAGGGTAAGTTTGTTAACAGCCAAACTTTAAGAAAATATATTTACTTGTTTCAGAGAGAAAAATATGGACTTTCAACATTTTTCAATATTTTCAACATTGAATACTTTAATACAATATAGAATACTTCAATATTTTTCAAAGAGAAAAATAGGGATTTTTCTCTTTTCTTCTGAATTTTTTTTTCTGTTCTGTATCTATCTACTAAGTTGTGTAGTCTTTATTTACTTAATGAATTGTGCTTTTGACATTTCCCTTGGTCTCATAAAAGCATCTAATGCTGGTTTGTTTCACACTGTTTAATTTACTTAGAAGTTAGGTATGTACTTAACTCTTGAAAAGTGTTCCATAAATACCATCCATTATAGAAGGGATCAGCATATTTTTATTATCAGTTTACTTGTCTCTACTCAAATGACAGTAACTGTGTCTCTGGCAGGGAATGCTTTTTATTTATCTTCTTATCTCTGGCATATAGCACTCTGGTAATTGAGAGGAAATCAATAAAAGAATTAATAAGGTGAATTAACGAATGAGAGTTCTGGATCATTGTCTCTCGTCTTTCAGTCTGATATAATCTTCTCATTCTTTTTGCTTCCTATACCAATCTCCATTCACTGACATCTCTGCATGAATCATGGGGAGAGACAGGCAACATCTTTTTTCTTAATTAACTGAGCACTCCACAGTCTCTCCATTTTCCAGTCAGAGACAGAAGTTAAACTAAGATTCATAAATGATTAAGCACAGCAGTAAGATCTGCAGAGCCTAGCAGCTGATTTGCTGAAATTTTTCTATTTCTATGGCCTGTTGAGATAAAAGATTCTAGATTTCCTAATCTGCAAAATGAGAATAGTCATAGCAACTCAGTAAAGGTTGTTGTGGGGATTAACAGAGAGTCCGTGGAAAGCACAAAGCATAGTCTGATCTAGATAAGAGCTCAATAAATCGTTGTCATTAACTGAGACTTGACATTTTGATTGAGCAATGCTTCATATCAGGCTCTTGAGTTTGGGGACAGAAAATCAGTTACATAAACAAAGTCACACTGTTCTTAAACTTTTTTGTGATTTTTCTGCATAAACAAAAGGGTCTTTAATTTTTTCATGACCACAGTATTTTCTCTACCTTGTCTATATTTCATCTCTTAGTGCAATTATAATATTTCCAAAAAACACCTAATAAGGACATGAAACTTTAATTATAAAACATCTAGTTGTGTGTGTGGGAGGGTGTAACTTATATTGTCATTTTATTATTAGATCTGCAGAATATTCATCCTTTGTGTGTGTCTCATTTCTTAATTAATATCCGATTATCTGCTGTGGGTGGGTCTTCATGCTAGGCAGTGGGATACAGCAGTTAACAAAGAAAATAATGTCTCTGTTCTCATGCAGCTTTCATTCAATAAGAAGTAATAGGCATAAGGCAAGTAATCAGAAAATGAGCTGAATAATTATAGACTGTAAGGAAAATACGGTGAGTGGGTTAATAATGGCAATGGAAGAAAGGAGGACTCAAGAGAGTAAGAAGTGAGGGGTGGTGGATAATTTCAGCAAAGAACTAAAGGAGGAGAATTTTCTAATCATAAAAGGAGTTAAGACTACAGTTTTCTGAACAGAGAAATCATTAAGTCAAAGACATTGAGGCAAGAAGAGAGTCTGGACAAGAAAAAATGGAATCAGATAAAGTAGACATATTGTTGACTTGTAGGTCATGATAAGGCAGCTGGATTTTATATGCAGTAAATGGGAAGCAATTTACTGCTTAAGCAGAAGATTGGTATGAGTTAAATCATTTTTTTTTGTTTTTTGTGGGGTGTTTGGGGGGGTTGGGTTCTTTTGTTTGTTTTAAAGATTTATTTATTTTAGAGAGAGAGCAAGCATGAGCAGGAGGGGCAGAGGGAGAGGGAGAGAGAATCTGAAGCGGACGGAGCCTGATGTGGGGCTCAATCTCATGACCCTGATATCAGGACCTGAGCCAAAACTAAGAGTCACATCCTTAACCAACTGTGCCACTCAAGTGTCCCTGTTTTGTTTTGTTTTTTAAGTTATACTGGCCACTGTGTGTCAAATAGTTTGAGGTGGGGAGGCCAGTTGGGAAGTTAGTGTGAAAGTTGCGATGAGAACCTCTGGTGGGTGGGCTGGAGTGGAGGACGAGCGTGGGGAGAAACGGGAACCCTTGCGTGATTTTGGAGGTAGGATCAATATTAGTGTTTGATGAATTCAATGTGGGGGGAGTTGGGAAACTAGAAATAAAGTCTGACTTCCTTGTTTTTGCTTGATCATTTAACGTAAAACTCACTGACCAACTCATCTTAGATCATTCAAATATTACCTACAGGATAGTCCGTGAAGATTTCTTCTTTAATGCATACTTGCTGTTTTTTACTTATGCCACATGTTACAAATGTTGCCTTCTCTTCAGGTAGATTGTAAATTCTTGTCAACCCAAATCAAGAAATCTATCCTACCCTTATAACAAGTTAATGTTTTTGGTCTAAAGTTCATTTTTATCTTCATCAAATTAATATACCTGCAAAGCTTAATTTTGCAAATTGAGTTTATTTTGGAAGGTAGTGTTGAATTCTTTTCCAATTAAAGCAGCTTAAGAAACTCGGATGAGGTCCTAAATGTATAATGCTCTAAGTGTGGTAGAACTTTTTTAGCATACTAATGCTTATTTGGTGCTGTGTAGAAGGTACATAATCCCACAAAACTTATGGATTTTTAAAATCCCTCTCAAGTTTATTTGTGGACCTTTTGTTCTGGAAAAGAAAAAGCTCCAATGAGCTTATCCTAATATTTATAATAGCTAAGATCAGATACCAGTCATGGACATATTTTAGACATTAGCAATCACAGAAGGAGCAAAATGGATGAATGTTTTATATAGCAAAGAAAGTGAGCAGTTTCTCCAATTTTTGACAATTTTTACTGACAAATTGCTGACCCACCACTAATAAAAATATTTTGGTTGATTCTTGACAATTTTAAATGCAAGCCTGGTAAAAATATGTCCTTGACATTGATATTTTATCAGTCAGTTTTATCTCATGGTATCTAGGAAGGAGAAGGCCAGATTGAACCACATTCGGTTTTAACTTTACTAAATACCACAAAAGTTCCCCAAGCCAGCATTACAAAAAAAAATTAGCTTATTGCCCTTTTACTTCTGTATAACACAACATCAAAAACATTTTATCTGCCAATATGTGATTTCTCCAGTGACCTTTGACATTTTTGAGCATATATTCTCATGCATCATTAGAGGTTTCATGCCAAACCAATAACACAATTCTCTGTTGTTTTCAAATGCCTCCTAAAGCAAAAGGTTAATGATCAATAAAATGCACTGAAATGGTTCTTTATGCTGCCATAGCTCATCTATTTCTCTTTTCACTCAATATCCACATGCCTTTAATATTTCGTGAGTAGCTTTTGTTTTTTTGTGTAATGAAGAGTAACTAATGTGCTCTTTTCTCTTTATAAAGTAACACTCTCTGACAGGATTCTATCCGTGAAAGATGCCTTTCATTTGCCCTATGACAGTGGTTAACTCACTATTTGACAATACTGTGCGTTTAAAAATTAAAGGTTGTGCATGAAATCTCCCATTTACATGAGTTTGTACAAGGTTATTAAATTCATGTAAATGCTGTCTGGTTTAGGGGTCTATAGCACTAGCATTGAATGCTAAAAAGAGATCTAAAAGCAAAGCTCAATGAACACAGCCTTAGGTGGGGTCTTGCTCACAGTCTGTTTTCGTAAATAAAGTTTTATTGGGACACATCCATTCCTATTTGTTTATGTATTGTCTTTGGCTGCTTTTATGTTTCTTTTTTTTAAGATTTTATTTATTTGTCAGAGAGAGAGAGAGCACAAGCTGGGGGAGTGGCAGGCAGAGGGAGAAGCAGGCTCCCCACCAAGCAAGGAGCCTGATGCCAGACTCGATCCCAGGACCCCAGGATCATGACCTGAGCTGAAGGCAGGCACTTAACCAACTGAGCCACCCGGGCATCCCTGCTTTCATGTTTCAGGGGCAGAGTTGAATAGTTGAAGCAGAGATTATATGGGCCTCAAAGTCAAAAACATGGCCCTTTATGGAAAAAAAATTGCTGATTCCTGATCGACATAAAATTAAGCCTGTTTAGTTTTGAAGCTATGTAATCACAGGAATATACACTAGTTGACATTGTGACATTGTATAGCTTGACAGTTCGAATTTTTGTCGTATAATTTGAGAGCTATAGAAGGTACAACTTGCAAAGCAAAACATAGCCTATTGTCCCTTTTTGAAATATAAAGTTCAATATTAGTCAGTGTTTGTGTATATCTCAAAAAAAATAGACCAAACATAATAAATGGTTATACCTGGGCACAGAAGGAATTTTGTCTTTTTACTCACTATACTATTAAAAACTATAACTTCAGAATCTCTCTCTAGTAGGCACATGATATGTTAGTATATTTTTCTTTTAAATAGATTTATTACTAAAGTTAGCTTGAATAGCTCTGTCACAATTCATTGTAATTATCATATTAGACATATTTCAAGGAAGAATTTTCAGGATTTTTGTTAAAATAGTTATTAAATAATGCTACTTTACAATTACCTGAAACACAAAGCACTATTATAGTCAACAATTCTCTTGACCTGCATTACAGCCCAGTAAAATGGAGCCAGTATTTTAAGCACTTCCTAGACAGCAAAAACAATGCTTAGAGTATAATACTTCTGTGTGCATATACGGATGATGATGATGATGGCCAATTCACCATGTCTCTGATGTTAGGGTAATTGCTTAAAACAATCCAATGAGCTTGGTGATGTTATCCCTGCTTTAGAAAAGGAAACAAAAGAATAGGTTTTGAATGGTCATGTGTTAGAGCCTAGAAAGTATCTAGATATTTGACACTGCTGGTTCTCAGCCATGACGTTGTCAAGATGCCTCCCAGTAGGCTGAATGAATGTATTTAGGGTAGAATGAATTAATCAAGAATATTTATTGAAGTGCTATGTACCAGCGGTTGTGTCAGGTTCTGAGCTTTTGAAGAGTTAAATTAAATTTAATTATGCTCCTACCATACACCAGACCCATCCTAGATGCTGGGACTAAAATTTTCACAGAGACTTTAATAGTCACGTCTCTATAATCCTAATGATTGAGTAAAGCTACCTTTTTTCCTCTTATTACAAGTGCCACTTTTATAAGTGTCCTGGCTAATTTGTATGCATGTCTGTAAACTTGTGTTCAAGAGATGTGATTGTAAGATCAAAAGATGGACAAATTTAATATTGATAGATATGACTAATGACCCTCCGAAATGGTGTACCCAAATATTCCCATTCCATTTACCAAGTTAGTCATTTACTCATAGCTTGGCTTTTATTAAGCAAGTTAGAACCACTAGAACACCTGCTGATAAAGATTAACCCATCAGTACACATGACCTACATCTTAGTTCTTAATCATTCGGAGGTTTTTAGCACATTATAGCATGTCTTTTTCTTTATGTGGAAAATAAAATGAGCTAGTTAATGAATTCAACTAACACTCATTCAGTAACTATAACAGGGGATGAGTGAGTCCCCATTCTATGAGGAAGTATTCTGAGAAGGCTGTCAGAAAACATAGGTATCTATCCTAACTTCTGACTCCTTGCATTATCTGTTTTATGTTGCACAAGCCAATTCACCGCTTTGGTCTTAGGTTTCCCATCTGTCAAATGAATGTTAGATGAGATCATCCTTAAGTGTTCTTTTTAGGTTTCAGTATTCATTAACATGTAAATGTGGATATAATTAATAATGTAATACTCACTGTTATTTCTTAATTGTTTTTTTGCTTTCTTTCATTTCAATAATTTGTGACAATTCTTTTAGAAAGAACTGTAAATCAAAAGCATGGATCTTTCCATTTCCCTGCTTGAGTATAAGCTCTGCTGGCATCTGTCTTGTTCACAAACATGTGCTCATACTGCACACTAGGCTTTTGATGGATGAATAAAACAGTGTGACTCTTTCAGCTGAATGTGAAACCATTCAATAAAGCAAACCTGAAGATGATTCAAGTTTTGACTTTAAACCTGAACATAACATCATAGGTATGACTTTTAAGGACTTAGTTGGCTGAAATTCTTTACATATTTCACCATACGCTGGAAGATTTTCAAAAACTGTTATAGGTTGGATTTTCAATAATTAGGATAGGCCATTTAAAAAATAGCTTTGGGTATTTCTTAATTATTACACTGTTTCAAAATCTGAGTACATAAAGTAAGTCACACATAAAATTTAAAATTTATATAACTTGGGATTTGTGAGGATATTGAATTTTGCACCCTTTAAGTTTATTAAGCATTTATAATACATCACTGAATTGTTGAAATATAGGCAATGAGTCTCTTCTAAAAAAAAAAAGCAATGTTCATTTGAATTTTAATTCATTTACTCAACAAAATTTGACCACCTTTATAAGTCAGGTGCCACTCGAAGTGGTGGGCAATATAGCCAGTGAAGAAGGCAAAAGAAATTCCTGCCATTGTGGAGTTTACACACTTGTGAGGTTTTGTTACATTAGGAAGTGGCAATGATTGTGCCTAATAATGCTTTGTTTTTTTGAAATCCCAAGACTTAACTATATCAGAGTATTTTTTTTCTTGCTGTTCCAGTAAGAGACCACCATGTTGATGAGAGAAATACCTTGATCCAAAAGAATAAATCTGTAATCAAACCAACATGAGTTTGCTCCTTGTTGAGTCAGAAATTGTACCAAGTTGAGTTGTCCCACCAAGAAACTTTTATTTGCAGTAAATAAGGAGATCACAGGGAATGGCTCCCAAAGCTGTGACTCCCCAAAAGAGAGTGAATGGGTTCCTTTTGTTTAGGGTTACAATGAATACTTAGATAAGGATGTCTTGTCATCCTATGCAGAGGCAGGCATAAGGTAATGTATGCATCTTAAGGAAACATGACTATACATACATTGTATGTTATGTAAATGAGGCTGATGCCCCTCCTTGGGTGGAGTTTTAGTATTAAAATGAGGTAAAGGTAATTGTAGGTCATTCCAGAGGTCACTCCGTGGTCAATCTGCACAAGCATGAGTCAGGTTTAGCTCCAACGGTGTGGGTGGTCTGGGCCAGTGGGAGATTGTATCTGGGCAATTGCCATCACCTAGGGGTGGTTATGAGTTTCATTTGTGAGAGTTAAGAGGAAAACTGAAAGAAGAGCTTAGGGAAAAGTGTAAGACAAAGGTTAGTGAGTATAAGCAGGTGGGCAGTCAAAGCCAGGTCTTGGGGTGTAGCTGGTGACAAATCCACTTTTACTTAAGATAGTGATATTTAAACTTTATGCATCTCAAACACTGGAAGGATCTTCTAGAAGCAGTGACACTTTCCCCAGGAGGAAAAAAAACACATTTCGGCATTTAACTGGCAATTTGGCACATAATTCCAAGGGCCCAAGGATCACCCATACATCCACACAGCTAAAAAAGCTCTGATCTAGACTAGCTGTTTGACAAGTTAAGAAAATTAAGGATAATGTGCTATTAGATATTATTTTTTAAGGATTTTATTTATTCATTTGAGACACAGAGATACAGAGAGAGAGAAGAGAAAGCATGAGCAGGGAGAGAGGCAGAGGGAGAGGGAGAAGCAGGCTCCCCGCCGAGCCAGGAGCCCGATGTGGGGCTCAATCCCAGGACCCTGGAATCATGACCTGAGCCGAAGGCAGACGCTTAACCATCTGAGCCACCCAGGTGCCCCGTGCTATTAGATATTTATTGAGCTTTTTAAAATGTATAAACCCATTATATAGTTCATTTAGTGATTGATTTACCCACACATATTTGATTGACTATTAATGTTCTTATGTGACAGATACTGTGCCAGGCAATACTATTACTCTCAAAACAAATTTTGATATTATTACCTAATATGTGAGTTTCATTGTAAAACCAATCAATGGAACATCTTGCCTAAACCAAGGTCAATGTTTATATAAAAATGCATAAGCAATCATTTGTGCATTTGCCAAGCATCACTCTTTCTAGTTTTATGGGACTTAACTAAACAAGAGGAATTTTTTTCTTGCTTTTATCAGACCTCAAACAAGAGGATTTGACTATGTAATTATTAAAAACCTGTATTTCATACAAAACAAGTATAAGTATTAAAAGTCTGTATTTCATACAAAATAAGTGTAAGTAAAAATAAACTGTATGGTTACTCATGACACATTCCAATATATTAACTTTGTGAAGTGCAGGATTATACATAAGACTCAGAGAAGCAGTTCCAATCACCGAATTCCAAAAGATAAGTCACTGAACCCCCTGTATATCTGTCAAGTATCTGTAATAATTTGAAGCACCATATTAAATACTGCATATTTTAATTAACTAACATATTTAATTTTTCCAAGTGGCATTGGCAAGTTTTAATGTAATAAGCATTACCAACTTTAGAGCAGGTCTTTTGAGACCAAATGACACACCAGAATTACAAGTAGAGAGTGACTGCCGTGCAATTATGCATCGATTTAAAATCAACACATTCAAAGATCTTGTGGTTACAAATGAGATTTTAGTCCCAGAATGGCCTTTTTGTGACTGAATCTTTACATCCATGTATTGTTCTTGTCCACAATTGAGTAGTTATAAGAAACACAAACCTTTCCTTTTGAGATAACTTTTTCCAAGTGTATCCGGAGAGATTGTCACTTACCAAGAGATACAGCTTTTTTTCCTATTGAAATTAGCATAGAATATGTCTCTCTGTAGGCCTCTCAAGAATTCATTATCCCTTAAAGTATTAAAAGAAAATTATTGATCTTCAATGAAAAGAAATACATTAACAAGGGGAAAGATTAACATATGTTAAATTTCTTCTTTAAATAGAAAGTTATGAGATCATCCATGCCATCTGTAATAGTCTTTCCCTCAAATTAATTTCAGCAATATGTGTTACTGAACTCTAGAGTTTAACTGAATAAATCATGAAAAACTTACCCTTTTAGGTTCCATTTCTGGCATTGTAGCAGATGAGGATCTAGGACTGACCTTTCTTTTGAAAACAATCAACAAAATGGAAAAGAAAAGAAATGCATATGTAGTCTGACAAAAAAAGTAAAGAACTTAGAGCAATAGCTGAGTGAAGCCCAGACCCTGAGATTGATTGGAACACTGAAGCCAGCTATCACCGTGAATCACATGTGCAAATCACAGTTCTTTTTGTGTGTCATTTTTTTTGATATTTCACAGGACTGGGGTGGGTGCTGCTACAGAAGAAAACAATTTTAAGGCTGAGCCCATATAAGAAAGTCAAAGCAGAAATCTTCTTTTCTTCTAGTTGGAACTCCAGAGTACTAGTCTCTTCATGTAAAGGTGAATTAGAAATAAGTCTGTTCCCAGATGAAAATAGGAAAATGGCCTGTCTCCAAACTTGGTACCAAAGGAAGGAGTAAAATATCTCCCCTGAAAATATATAAGCACAAGCCGACATTTGCACAAGTTTGCAACATAAATTCATCCTAAATGGCCAGTCCAAAAATGCTGATTCAAGCCAGGAATTTAGACGTGTTTCCAATAGGAGTACATTTAAGCTCCATGCCAGAACCAGATGGTAACCCTTTCAGTGCTCAACTTTATTCCATGCCTCAAAGAAGCTTCCTTTGTAAGTTTACAAACAAAATGTGCAGCAGGCAGTTAAAAATCAGTAAGCACATAAGGTTACATGGCACCGGGGTGCCTGGGTGGCTCAGTCATTAAGCGTCTGCCTTCGGCTCAGGTCATGATCCCAGGGTTCCTGGATCGAGCCCTACATCGCGCTCCCTGCTCCACGGGAAGCCTGCTTCTCCCTCTCCAACTCCCTCTGCTTGTGTTTCCTCTCTCACTATTTCTCTCTCTGTCAAATAAATAAAATCTTTAAAAAAAAAAAAGGTTACAAGACGCCATGAGTGACAGCCATCAGAAATAAGAAAAAGAATAAAATCACCTTGCATATAAAATGTATAAATTGTCATCATTGTGATAAAAGGAACAACTCATTTCCTTAGAAAACACTTGATTGTCTTAGTCATATCTTAGAGCCACATTTCCTCACTACTTTTTTTTTCATTGAAGACATAATACTAATGTGTACTGAGAAGATAGTATTTATTGTAACAGAGTTACTGAAGTCTAGCAGCTGGAAGAGCACAACATCTGAAGAGCTACCATATTTGAGAGACTACTTTTATTTCATTTTAGGGAAGGAGTATAAAGGCTAAAAAGTATGGGCTTGAAATCAGACTAAGATCTTTAATCCTGTAATATACTTGTCCAATGTCCCAACTGGTAGTGTATTTAAATTCTAAATTAAATTCTAAGTTTTGCATTGTAAGACCTTTGTAAAAATGGTCTTACAACATCCATATTACCAATGTCTATAGTGGGTTGCAGTGAGAACTGAGACAAAACTTTTAAAGCATATGTCATAGTTGAGTATGTAATATCTCTTGGGTCATGTTAGCATTGTTTCTTTTCCTGTGCTAGCCTCATGAGACACAGTAGCTTAACTGTTTTATATTCATGGAGGAGAAGGATCACCTGTCCCCACCAGTATGAGTTAGTCTGATTTATCCCATGTATTCACTCATCCTAGGTTTAAGACTACTCAGTCTGCAGGTGGGTGAATTGAGTCTTTAATTCATGCCTTTAAATTTGTGATGCATAATTATGCACCATGTCTCAGGAAAATGTGAGACTTGTCTGAGACTCATCTGCCAGCTTATGGTATGGTTTTGCTGGCTGCTTAGTTTCACTAATCAAATATTAGAGCTTTTCAAGTGCTTCCTCAGTGCCTTTCCATAAAAAGTGGACATCTGTTTGGTCTCTGTGGCATTTTGGTCTGGTAATCCTTTCTCTGACAATGAGAAGCCCAAATCCCATGTCCCTTAAGGTATTTACTCATTTGGTCAATCTCCCTGTGTGCAGAAATGACACCATCACCTGTCAACACACTCATCACCTCTCCTAACCCTGTCCATGTTCCTATACTTTTTACTAAATACTGTCCCCCACCAAACACCCTATCACATCCTCCCCTTGTAAAGTCATCCTTAGCCAGGCTGTTTTCCCTTGCGGATGACACTTTCACTCTTCTCTGGCTCAGATACTTGTGGCAGACCATCTTCCACAGAGATGTCCTCTATACCCCTCTTGGGCTCTGACACCCCACACCAATTAACCCTCCATAGCCTGCTTGGACTCTGACACAGAACACCAGGCTACCTCTTCCACCCCACCCCATACTTATACATGAAGACCCCTCCTTATACCTGATCATCTGATCTCTGATCACCACCGTGCTTCCCACCCCCCCTAAACCTCCTCTGGACACCTGCCTTGCTCACCTTCATCTGATGACTTTAGCCCTGTTTTACTTCAGAAGGGAATACCATGTTAAATTTAATCATGAGGAAAGTGAAGGTAATCAGTTGATTTTGGAGGCAAACTGAAAGTACCTTTATATTTGGAATTCTAGAATATACCACTTTGTACTTGTTTACATCTCCCAATTATTGTCCAAGTATTGAAGTCTCCTTTGTCTCTGAGGATGTTAGTACAGGACAGAACTTAGGAAAATATATGTACCAGACTAAAATATAGGGTTTATGTCCACAGATATATGTATCCAGTACTGTCAAAGAATCCCAGATTTTTGAAAATTAATTTCCATTTTGTGATGTATGTGTTTTATTAGAACTAATTGCAAGATAGAATTATAGGGTTCACTTAACAGGAACTAATACTTGAGATTTGCTGGCTGATTTATTTGAGAAATGGTTTGTCTTTAACACTCTTGTCAAATGCCCTAAGATCTAAAGATTATGTGAATAATAAAGATTTTTCTAAATTAAGTCCCTAGATTGGGCTTTTGAATGGAAAATACTTTCCAGTGGTATATGGAATGACCTTTAGGACATTTCAACATGTTTGCTTTGGGACATTAGAATCATGATAGAGTAAAGGCAGAGGGTGTCTCCCAAGAAAAGGCTGAAATCATTGTGTGTCAGGTAAAATCAACAATGCCCCTTAGGCATATTTCTGGTGTTTTATACAGAAAAGAAAAAGTCCAACCATCCTTAGTATGTCCATATATGGCAAGGCACAAATCTAAGTAAAAATATTATCTTCCATCTCTCTCACCTTCTTCTGAGAACACTGTTTTAAACTAGACTATATTTCTATGAAATTTTCATTTATATCTAAGACTGTTCAGTCCAGATATAGGAGCTGTTAATATCCAGGGTTTTAGTGAATTATATACTTCATCTTCTGGATAGAAGAGAAACCTTATGCAAACCCTTTTCATACATTACATAATTCCATATGAAATTTCTAGTATAATTCTCTTTTTATTACTCAAAACTCATTAAGGAAGAGATGTGCATTAAAACAGTAGGCACACAGTGAGCAGTGTGGTTTTCATGTTAAAACAAAGTAGACACCTACTTGCAACCTTTTATGCTATTGGCATGATATCTCCATTTGTTAGTCTCTTAATCAGTTTCACTCACACACAAAGAGACTCTCTTTGAATATTTCCTGATTATTTTTTGAAACATAATTTCAATGCTTTAATACAACTTTTCAGCAGCTTTGCTATATTTTATTTTGGCACAAAAGTCAGAGAAGTTGGAGATTTTCACATTCTCATATGAATATGATATCATGAGATGTAGTTCATAGGATTTATTAGAACTGCAGAAGTAATTAATTTACAGTTGGAGAATGAACTGAATAAGAGAACTGATCATTTTTAAAGACAAGTATTTCATTGCAAGTAGATGCTGCTGCTGAATGAGTTGCTATAATTCTCAGTAGTTGCATTTAGTCTGAGAAAATAATTCTCTTTGGAGACCAAGCCCCATGAGTCCCCAAGTACCAAAGATGGTACATGAAAGATTTGTTGAAGGTGGACTTTCACATTAGTATTTAATTCAAACTGTTAATTTCACCGAGGCGAACAATGCCATGAATGTTGTGAAATCTTACAAAGATAAAAATGATTCTGAAAGTATCTTTTTAGTTGTCAAGAGCTCAGACTGAGGATCACACACAAGGTTCAATTCTTAGAAATGCTACTTAACAGCTATATGACCTTGGGCATTTCACTTCAGTATAAATTAACCTTCAATTTATTTGACTGTTTAAACAAACACATAAATATAAAATTAAGCATATATTTATATATTTTTAATATAAAAGTATATGATGTGAGATATATTAAATAGTGCTTGCCTCTTACAATGGTTGAGGAGTAAGTTACAATGCACGGCACAGATTTTCTTCCAAGGGGTAGTAGGTATGTACTAATTTATTTAAAAGGTGTAACTCATATGAGTGACAAGGCAAAATGAGTTCTTCTAATCACAGTTTAAAACAGAAGGGAAATTATCCTCCATGTTACAGAAAACCTTTTTTATTTAATCATGGCCACTTAAGTAATTTATATTAAGATACTATTTTCCAAACATGACCTTGCTATGAAACTGTACTCTGCTTCAGCTGAGGGAGAGAATATCTCCCAAGCTAGTACAGAGAAAAGTAAAGTCTATATACAAATATGAAAAATGTAATTTTTTTCCTTGTATAAAATAGATTATTTTTGGTGCTGAGTAAATATCCCGAGAATTTTGTTTATTGCTTCAAATTGCATGAAAATGTAGATTTCGTAGATAGGACTTGCTGGCTCTGCTGATGACAACTCCTAAGCAAACTGATTAGTGCATGGCATTGTTAAAGAGCTGACTGTCATCAGAATCAGAACTGTTTGTCATAGGGTTCATCTCACAGAAAGTCATTAACTGGGGTGCCAAGCAATTTAAGTAAAAAAACCCAAAATATGTAAAGAAGTCTCCAGAGCAGGGCAGGGTTGCTGTTTGTTTTGTTTATTTTTTTTATTTATTTTTATGATCAAATAGTATTTTTTATTTTTTATTGTTATGTTAATCACCATACATTACATCATTAGTTTTTGATGTAATGTTCCACGATTCATTGTTTGTGCATAACACCCAGTGCTCCACGCAGAATGTGCCCTCTTTAATACACATCACCAGGCTAACCCATCCCCCGCCCAGAACCCTCAGATTGTTTTTCACAGTCCATCGTCTCTCATGGTTCATCTACCCCTCCGATTTACTCCCCTTCATTCTTCCCCTCCTGCTGTCTTCTCCTTTTTTTTCTTAACATATATTGCATTAATTGTTTCAGAAGTACAGATCTCTGATTCAAAAGTCTTGCACAATCCACAGCGCTCACCATAGCACATACCCTCCCCAATGTCTGTCACCCAGCCACCCCATCCCAACCACACCCCACCACTCCAGCAACCCTCAGTTTGGTTCCTGAGATTAAGAATTCCTCATATCAGTGAGGTCATATGATACATCTCTTTCCCTGATTGACTTATTTCACTCAGCATAACCCCCTCCAGTTCCACCCACGTCGTTGCAAATGGCAAGACCTCATTTCTTTTGATGGCTGCATAATATTCCATTGTGTATATATAGCACATCTTCTTTATCCATTCATCTGTCGATGGACATCTTGGCTCTTTCCACAGTTTGGCTATTGTGGACATTGCTGCTATAAACATTGGGGTACATGTACCCCTTTGGGTCCCTACATTTGTATCTTTGTGGTAAATACCCAGTAGTGCAATTGCTGGATCGGATGGTAGCTCTATTTTCAACTGTTTGAGGGACCTCCGTACTGTTTTCCAGAGGGGTTGCACCAGCTTGCATTCCCACCAATAGTGAAGGAGGGTTCCCCTTTTTCCACATCCCTGCCAACATCTGTCATTTCCTGACTTGTTAATTTTAGACATTCTGACTGGTGTGAGGTGGTATCTCACTGAGGTTTTGATTTGGATTTCCCCGATGCCGAGCGATGTTGAGCACTTTTTCATTTGTCTGTTGGCCATTTGGACGTCTTCTTTGGAAAAATATCTGTTCATGTCATCTGCCCATTTCTTGATTGGATTATTTGTTCTTTGGGTGTTGAGTTTGATAAGTTCTTTATAGATTTCGGATACTAGCCCTTTATCTGATATGTCATTTGCAAATATCTTCTCCCATTCTGTTGGTTGTCTTTTGGTTTTGTGGACTGTTTCTTTTGCTGTGCAAAAGCTTTTTATCTTGATGAAATCCCAATAGTTTATTTTTGCCCTTGCTTCCCTTGCCTTTGCTGATATTTCTAGGAAGAAGGTGCTGCGGCTGAGGTCGAAGAGGTTGCTACCTGTGTTCTACTGTAGGATTTTGATGGACTCCTGTCTCACGTTTAGGTCTTTCAACCATTTGGAGTCTATTTTTGTGTGTGGTGTAAGGAAATGGTCCAGTTTCATTCTTCTGCATGTGGCTGTCCAATTTTCCCAACACCATTTATTGAAGAGACTGTCTTTTTTCCATTGGACATTCTTTCCTGCTTTGTCAAAGATGAGTTGACCATAGAGTTGAGGGTCCATTTCTGGGCTCTCGATTCTGTTCCATTGATCTATGTGTCTGTTTTTGTGCCAGTACCATACTGTCTTGATGATGACAGCTTTGTAATAGAGCTTGAAGTCTGGAATTCTGATGCCCCCCGCTTTGCTTTTCTTTTTCAATATTCCTCTGGCTATTCGGGGTCTCTTCTAGTTCCATACAAATTTTGGGATTATTTGTTCCATTTCTTTGAAAAAAGTGGATGATATTTTGATGGGGATTGCACTGAATGTGTAGATTGCTCTAGGTAGCATTGACATCTTCACAATGTTTGTTCTTCCAATCCATAAGCATGGAACATTTTTCCATTTCTTTGTGTCTTCTTCAATTTCTTTCCTGAGTATTTTATAGTTTTCTGAGTACAGATCCTTTGCCTCTTTGGTTAAATTTAATCCTAGGTATCTTATGGTTTTGGATGCAATTGTAAATGAGATTAACTCCTTGATTTGTGTCTCTTCTGTCTTGTTGTTGGTGTATTGGAATGCCACTGATTTCTGTGCATTGATTTTCTATCCTGCTACTTTACTGAATTCCCGTATGAGTTCTAGCAGTTGTGGGGTGGAGTCTTTTGGGTTTTCCACATAAAGTATCATATCATCTGCAAAGAGTGAGAGTTTGACTTCCTCTTTGCCGATTTGGATGCCTTTGATTTCTTTTTGTTGTCTGATGGCTGTGGCTAGGACTTCTAATACTATATTGAAAACAGTAGTGAAAGTGGACATCCCTGCCGCATTCCTGACCTTAGGGGAAAAGCTCTCAGCTTTTCCCCATTGAGAATGATATTCGCTGTAGGTTTTTCATAGATGGCTTTTATGATATTGAGGTATGTAGCCTCTATCCCTATACTCTGAAGAGTTTTGATCAAGAAAGGATGTTGTACTTTGTCAAATGCTCTTTCTGCATCTATTGAGAGGATCATATGATTCTTGTTCTTTCTTTTGTTAATATATTGTATCAAGTCGATTGATTTGTGGATGTTGAACCAACCTTGCAGCCCACAGATAAATCCCACTTGGTCATGGTAAATAATCCTTTTAATGTACTGTTGGAACCTTTTGGCTAGTATTTTGGTGAGAATTTTTGCATCCATGTTCATCAAGGATATTGGTCTGTAATTTTCCTTTTTGATGGGGTCTTTGTCTGGTTTCGGGATCAAGGTAATGGTGGCCTCATAAAATGAGTTTGGAAGTTTTCCTTCCATTTCAATTTTTTGGAACAGTTTCAGAAGAATAGGTATTAATTCTTCTTGAAATGTTTGGTAGAATTCCCTTGAGAAGCCATCTGGCCCTGGGCTTTTGTTTTTTGGGAGATTTTTGACTGCTTCAATTTCCTTAGTGGTTATAGGTCTGTTCAGGTTTTCTCTTTCTTCCTGGTTCAATTTTGGTAGTTGATACATCTCTAGGAATGCACCCATTTCTTCCAGGTTATCTAATTTGCTGGCATAGAGTTGCTCATAATATGTTCTTATAATTGTTTCTATTTCTTTGGTGTTGGTTGTGATCTCTCCTCTTTCATTCATGATTTTTTTGATTTGGGTCATTTCTCTTTTCTTTTTGATAAGTCTGGCCAGGGGTTTATCAATCTTGTTAATGCTTTCAAAGAACCAGCTCCTAGTTTCATTGATCTGTTCTACTGTTCTTTTGGTTCTGCTCTGATCTTTATGATTTCTCTTCTCCTGCTGGGTTTAGGCTTTATTTGTTGTTTTTTCTCCAGCTCCTTTAGGTGTAGGGTTAGGTTGTGTATTTGAGACCTTTCTTGTTTCTTGAGAAAGGCTTGTATTGCTATATACTTTCCTCTCAGGACTGCCTTTGCTGTATCCCAAAGATTTTGAACAGTTGTGTTTTCATTTTCATTGGTTTCCATGAATTTTTTTAATCCTTCTTTAATTTCCTGGTTGACCCATTCATTCTTTAGTAGGATGCTCTTTAGCCTCCATGTATTTGAGTTCTTTCTGACTTTCCTCTTGTGATTGAGTTCTAGTTTCAAAGCATTGTGGTCTGAAAATATGCAGGGAATGATCCCCATCTTTTGGTACCGGTTGAGACCTGATTTGTGACCTAGGATGTGATCTATTCTGGAGAATGTTCCATGAGCACTAGAGAAGAATGTGTATTCCATTGTTTTGGGATGGAATGTTCTGAATATGTCTGGTCCAGTGTGTCATTTAAGTCTTTATTTCCTTGTTGATCTTTTGCTTAGATGATCTGTCCATTTCAGTGAGGGGGGTGTTAAAGTCCCCCACTATTATTGTATTGTTGTCAATGTGTTTCTTTGCTTTTGTTATTAATTGCCTTATATAATTGGCTGCTCCCATGTTAGGGGCATAGATATTTACAATTGTTAGATCTTCTTGTTGGATAGACCCTTTAAGTAGGATATAGTGTCCCTCCTCATCTCTTATTACAGTCTTTGTTTTAAAATCTAATTCGTCTGATATAAGGATTGCCACCTCAGCTTTCTTTTGGTGTCCATTAGCATGGTAAATGGTTTTCCACCCTTTCACTTTCAATGTGGGGGTGTCTTGGGGTCTAAAATGAGTCTCCTGCAGACAGCATATTGATGGGTCTTGTTTTTTAATCCAATCTGATAGCCTGTGTCTTTTGGTTGGGGCATTTAGCCCATTTACATTCAAGGTAAGTATTGAGAGATATGAATTTAGTGCCATTGTATTGCCTGTAAGGTGACTGTTACTGTATATTGTCTGTGTTCCTTTCTGATCTATGCTGCTTTTAGGCTCTCTCTTTGCTTAGAGGACCCCTTTCAATATTTCTTGTAGGGCTGGTTTCGTGTTTGCAAATTCCTTTAGATTTTGTTTGTCCTGGAAGCTTTTTATCTCTCCTTTCTTTTCTTTTCTTTTTTTTTTTTCAAAAAAGAGTCACCGTTCAAAATTTATTTGGTATTTTAGTTGGTATGACACTTAGTTGGCTGCATTGTCTTTTTACATTATATGGCCATGTACACTATATTCTGACATACATGGTACACAAAGTAAGATCCTTTAGGACAGTTACGCACAATACATGCAATATTGATTTTATACATTGGATCCCAGAACATGACTGATTGGAAAAGATAGACTAGGCATGTCGGGTGTTGGGGGAAGGAACCTGAAGTGACACACAGTAAACACACATCTGGTGTGCAGAGCAACCGCAGCTCTGGCAGTGGAGCCTCTGAGACGGTGGGGCTAACTTACGTTAACCAATTTAGGACTACAAAGACAGGTATCATCCAGTACCAGGATACAGCTGTAGGGTTTGGTGAACCATTCCTATTTGGAACTTTAGGAAACTGACGTTTTTTCTTAGGCCATTTTAATATTACTTGAGTAACAGATCAGATAATAAGGATAATATACACAACCTCCAACTAAAATCCTGCTATAGTCTAGACAGTGAAGTGGTACATTAGAAAACTTTAAAACTGCAGCTCCTTTTGGATCCCCCAAAGTGTATCTGCACTCTTCTTCAAACGGGCCTCCTCCTCAGAAGTCAGTGTCACCTTCACAACATCTGAAATTCCATTCTGTCCCAAGATGCAAGGGACACTAAGGAAGACATCATCTTTAATTCCATAGAGACCCTTAATCATGGTGGAAATTGGATGCACCCGCCTAAGATTCTTCATTATACTTTCGGCCAGATCTGCCACAGACAGTCCAATGGCCCAGGAGGTGTAGCCTTTCAGTTTGATCACCTCATAGGCACTGTCAACCACCTGTTTGTGAACCTCTTTCCACTGTTCCTTATCTGCATCAGTGCCTAAGTCAGGGTGCAGATTCTTCAGAGAGACACCAGCAACGTTCACTCCACTCCATACAGGCACACTGGGTCTCCATGCTCCCCAAGGACCCACCCGTGACAGCTTAATGGGTGAACTCCCAGTCTTTCCCCCATTAGGTAATGGAACCGGGCTGAATCCAGATTGCAACCACTTCCAATAACACGGTTTTTGGGAAAGCCATTTATCTTCCAAGCCACATAGGTCAAGATATCCACTGGATTGGAAACGACAAGCAACTTGCAGTTTGGGCTATATTTTATGATATTAGGAATGATGAACTTAAAGATGTTCACGTTACGCTGGACCAAATTAAGACGGCTTTCTCCCTCTTGCTGACGTGCCCCAGCTGTGATAATAACCAGCTTGGAGTTTGCAGTCACATTATAATCTTTGCCAGAGACAATTTTTGGTGTTTTAGGGAAAAGGCTGCCGTGCTGGAGATCCATCATCTCTCCCTTCAGTTTGTCTTCCATGACATCAACAAGAGCAAGTTCATCTGCCAAGTCCTTCATTAAGATACTGATGGCACAAGCCATGCCAACAGCACCAACCCCAACAACTGTGATCTTATTCTGGGGGGTATGTTCTTCCTTAAGAAGATTCCGAATCAGCTGATCTTTGAGAGTTGCCATTTTGGACTTAGAACCAAAAGGAATCGGGAGTGCACGTCGGGCGGGCGGGCGTCAGCGGCACGCAAGGTTGAATCCGGACTTGGCGGCAGCGGCTCTGACACTCTCTCCTTCTATTTTCAATGACCCAGCCTAGCTGGATATAGTATTCTTGGCTGCATATTTTTCTCGTTTAATGCTCTGAAGATATCATGCCAGTCCTTTCTGGCCTGCTAGGTCTCTGTGGATAGGTCTGTTGCCAATCTAATGTTTCTACCATTGTAGGTTACATATCTCTTCTCCTGAGCTGCTTTCAGGATTTTCTCTTTGTCTCTGAGACTCGTAAGTTTTACTATTAGATGTCGGGATGTTGACCTATATTTTGTTGACCTATTTTGAGAGGGGTTCTCTGTGCCTCCTGGATTTTGATGCCTGTTTCCTTCCCCACATTAGGGAAGTTCTCTGCTCTACAATTTGTTCCAATATACCTTCTGCCCCTCTCTCTCTTTCTTCTTCTTCTGGGATCCCAATTATTCTAATGTTGTTTCATCTTATCGTATCGCTTATCTCTCGAATTCTGCCCTCATGATCCTGTAGTTGTTTATCTCTCTTTTTCTCAGCCTCTTTATTTTCTATCATTTGGTCTTCTATATCGCTGATTCTCTCTACTGCCTCATTTATCCTAGCAGTTAGTGCCCCCATTTATTGCACCTCATTAATAGCCTTTTTGATTTCGAATTGGTTAGATTTTAGTTCTTTTATTTCTCCAGAAAGGGTTTCCCTAATAACTTCCACACTTCTTTCAAGCCCAGCTAGTATCTTTAAAGTCATGATTCTGAACTCTAGGTCTGACATCGTACTAATGTCCATATTGAGTAGGTCCCTGGCAGATGGTACTACCTCTTGTTCTTTTTGCTGAGGTGATTTTTTTCGTCTTGTCATTTTGTCCAGAGGAGAACAGATGAATGAGAGAACAAAATGCTAACAGGTTAACAATGTCCCCAGCAAATATATTCTATACAAATCAGAAAAGACCTGAAACCGGGGGAAAAGAAAGGGAAAGAAAGAGAAAAGAAAGAGAAAAAAAGAAAAAGAAAAAGATAAAAACAAACAAAAACAGAACAAAACAAAACAAAAAAAACAGAATATGATCAAATATGATCAGGCTAGTGCACAGATCAGTGCCACACACTATATTTTGGGCTTATTTTGGTCTGTTAGAAGAAAGTGCCTCCTAAAATTTTAAAGGAAGAAAGACTTATATATGTACAAAATAAGGGTTGATACAATGAAGGGATGGAAGATGATTGTAAAGATGAAAATTATAAAAGATTTTATAAAAGGAATTAATATGATAAGAAGTTTGAAAAACGAAAGAGGAAGATTTAAAAAAAAAACAAAGAAAAGAAAAAAAGGGAGAGAATGTGATCAGGCAGGAGACTAGAACAAAGCCATACACTAGTGATTTAGGGTATATTTTGATCTGTTAGAGGAAACTGTATCTCAAAATTTTAAAGAGAGAACAACTCATATATATATGCCAAAAATAAGGGTAACTACTATGAAGGGATAAAATATGACTCTAAAAATGAAAAATAAAAAAATTTTTTTAAAAAAGGGATTGATAAGATGTTGGTTGAAAAAGGGAAAAAGAAAAATTCAAAAAAAAAGTTAAAAAAATTAGCTTTGAAAAACTAATGAATCATGGTAAAAAAGCCATGAATTCTATGTGCAATATTCCCCTAGCGCTGGAGTTTCCTGTTCTCTTTGATCGGTAAACTTGGTCTTGGCTTGCTGGCTGTTCATGCTGATCTTCTGGGTGAGGGGCCTGTTGCTGTGGTTCCCAAAGGTCTTTGCCAGAGGCGGAATTGCCCTGCTCTTGCCGGTCCGGGCTAAGCAAGCTGCTCCGGTTTGCTCTCAGGAGCTTTTGTTCCCTGCAAGCTCTCGGTACAGCTTTGGAGGACCAGGGTGAAAATGTTGGCCTCCCAATCTCCACCCGGAGGAGCTGAGAACTTGGGGCCCTGCTCCTCAGTGCGCCCCCAGAGAAAAGCAGTCACTCCCGTCTCCCTTGTCTCCGGCCGCACTCCATGCTCACCCGGCCTGTGACCGAGCGTTTCTATCTCTGGCACCGGACCCCGTGTGGAGTCTCCAAACCCAGCAGATCCCTGCGGTGCGCTCCCGCGCCGCTCCTCCCTGGGAAGGAAGGGGAGTCTCCCCAGCTCTGCCGCTTGTTGGGTCCCTGCTGGTCGAGCAGTGGCCCGACTGGGCCGCGGATCACAGTCTATGGCCACCCCGAGCTGAGAGCCCACGCCTCGGCTCCGTCTCTGCAGCCGGCTTCCCCGCTCCGATACCTGGGAGCTCTGCCGCACTCAGGCACCCCCAGTCTTTCTGTGACCCCAAAGGTCCTGAGACCATACTGTCCCGTGAGGGTTCCACCCCCAGCTTAGCCACTGGAGGGACGTTCCTCAGCGGAGCCGACTTCTAAAAGTTCCGATTTTGTGCTCCGTGGCTCTGGCACTTGCCAGAAGCGGCCAACGGAGGCCCCCCAGCCCCCCGTCATCTATCCTCCCAAATATCGCCACAGATTCACGTCTCCGCACGTCCTACCTTCCAGAAAGTGGTCGCTTCTCTGTTCAGAGAGTTGTTGCTACTCTCCTGTTCGATCTCCTGTTGAGTTCGTAGGTGTTCAGAATGGTTTGATCCCTATTCAGCTGAATTCCTGAGACCAGAGGAAATCCAGGTCTCCTACTCCTCCGCCATCTTGCTCCGCCTCCTCTATTTTGTTTATTGATCCCTATGAGTTTAGCCTCCTTATCCAGTCTCTGGTCAACTAGTCATCTGCGTAGAGCCAAATGGAAATCCATTATGCTTATTTCTTCTGGTTTCAAGATATAGACTAAGTGAACCATAATATGTTTATTATGTGGATGCTCATGGAATGGAACCATAAAACCATTTTAAAAAGAAAAAGGTAGTTTCTAAGCTAGTTCGAAACCTTTCTCTGGGGATTCATGATGTCTTCGGTCTTGCCCCTAGGCCTTTGAATCCAAAGCCTAAACTAGCCACTGTACAACATTGCTTCTACAGATACTAATGACCAACTTGGTTAAAAGTTAATTTCTTTTGAACTCCAGGCTTATGGAGAGGGACTTGCATACCTGTGGTACCTCCTCAAGAATGCTCATTGGTATCTCAAACTGAAAATAAACTCCTGATCTCCCCTGTCCCTGAACTTGGAGGAAGTGACATCACTATTCATAACCTTGAGAATTCCCTCTACCTCGATTCTGCCTTATTCACTTCATCACTAAAGTATCTTGATTGTCTTTCCTTCTGAATGTATATCCAATTGGCTCCTATTTTTTCATGTTCTCTATTATTATTTTAGTCCAAGCCACCATCATGTCTGGTGTAAAATACTACAATAATTACCATCTCGCCATGCAAGTCCTCTCTAGTGCATTCCCTCAATGCATCAGCCACAGTGCTCATACCACACCGTATCCAATCTGCTCATACCACACCTACCCTGTAACTCTTCAAATGTTTTCTATTGTTCTTAAGTTAAAGACCAAATCTTCAACAAGGTCATGAATGCTGTGGTCTCTATGCCCTTCCCTCCCTCTTTCCCACTGTCCTCCAACCATACGGTTCTTCTTTCTCCACTACACAAAACGGTTTCCCAAGACAAGTCTCCCTTTCATGCTTTTCTTCCCCCCTATATTGCTCCTCAGTTCAAACTTAATCCACTCTTATGCTCTCTCCAAGAAACCTGTAATTTTCGCTGATGTTGGTTGTGTCATGAGGACAGAGTCAAACTTAATTCATCTATAGCCCTGGTACTTAGGCTAGCACCAGGTGTAGGTGCTTATTTATTTGAATAAATGAGAAAGGAAAGAAAAGGTGATATTTTTAAATCATTAGCTTAAAATTTAGGGAGCTTTTTGTGAGGTACACAATTGTTCCTCTAAGGACCAAATGAGGAAAAGTGATTAAATTTAAACTAGAGTAATTTACCCATGAAAAATTTCACCAACAGGGACATGAGGAAAATCTGTCAAAGATTTGACTAAGACATCCCCCTGGATATCTGTATTAGTGCTGCTTTAGAACATCTTGAAAGCCAATGATTATATAAAAACATATGGTGATGATAAATTCTTATGCATTCATTATTATGTAATATGTTTATGTATGAGACAACTTTCAAAATATCATTGACATTTTTGTCTCATTGAATTTTTGAGGTGGCTGCTTCCCAAATCCTTGGATCCTAATCTGGCTGTCATCACGTCAGCTCTAAAGGTGCAGAGAGGGTGCTTGAACAGGTGAACTGCTGTTAACAGTAGAGTTTGTGTCTCAGATTCCTCTCTGATTTTTGACCCGAACGAACAAGGCTGAGTGATTCTGATTTGGGGGCCTCATGAACTCATAGCAATTTGATGTTACTCCATTGTAAAAAGCCTCCATTACTGGAACAAGCATAAATAAGCTTACCAACTCTTCTTTAACTAAAAAGAGTCCTTATTTTATTGAAGTAAAGATTCTATGAAAAATTGTTAGAAATGATAAATACATTCAGTTAAGTTTCAGGACACAAAATCACTATACAAAAATCAGTTGCTGGGGCGCCTGGTTGGCCCAATCAATTAAGCATCTGGCTTGATTTCAGCTCAGGTCATGATCTCAGGGTCATGAGATTGAGCCCTGCATCAGGCTCTGTGCTGGGCGTGGAGTTTGCTTAAGGTTCTCCCTCTCCCTCCCCCTCCCACTTCTAAAAAAGCAAAACAAATAAAAAAGTTTCCTTCTCTCCCTCTCTCCTCACCTCCCGTTCTCTGTCTCTCTCTCTCAAAAAAAAAAAAAAAAAAAAAAATCGGTTGCATTTCTATACCCCAGTGAAGCATCTGAAACAGAAGTAACAATCCCATTTACATTATGACTAAAAAACAATAAAATAGTTAAGCATTTCTTTAACCAAGAAAATGAAAGATAAATACACATAAAACAGTAAGACATTGATAAAAGAAATTAATCAAAAGGTAAGAGGAAACATTAAAAAGAAAAGAATCCTTATTAATGGCTCCCATTTCCCTACCTACTTCCTCTTAAGGAGGGGGCTGACCTGTCTTGGGCAAGGGAAAGTTTCTGGTTCCTATTATGCTTTGCTTTCTAAAACCAAGGGCAATGACCAATAAGAAAAGTTCTAGAGGTCCCCTACTGTACCAGGTATTAACACCTGGTTGCTTACTTCCTGAGTAGGCTGAAGGGAATGGCATTGGTAGAGAGGGAAAGGACTTACTTGTCTCAGTGAAGTGCCTATTGAACAACCTGTACAAAAGTTGTTTGTTTGTTTTTTTGTTTTTTTTAATTTTGACCATCAGTACAGGTAATGTTATCAGTAAAATATCAATTCTTACTAAGATTACCTCTTGTAATTGTGTGATTGAACAAATTGTATTGGTGAAACTGTTGTTGGTATTTGCTCAGGAAATTATGCTTTGAAAAAAAATTTTTTTCAAATGATGAAATAGATAAAATCTTTTAGATCAGTGGTTCTCAAAGCATCCCCCTTGGAACTCTTGCAACTTGTTAGAAATGCAAATTTTCAGTTTCCAACTCAGATTGTACTGGGGTGAGATGGAGCCCAGCAATTGGTGTTTTAACAAAGCCCTCTGGGCAATTCTGATGCACCCTCAGGTTTGAGAGTCATTGTGTTAGATCATCAGCCCACTTCACATATGTTAGAATAGAGTCGCCTCTGACAATATAATAATATAAACAATATATACAAAACAATATAAACAATATAAACAAAAAAACAATATAAAGCAACTTGATTGTTAATGCAAATCTATGTTAATGCAAATAGGTGTTTGTCAGGTATGCAGCTGCTGGATAAGAGTACTCAATCATTAGCTAAGTGACTTATTTTTGATCATCTACCTCCCAGCAGGCAATTCAAATGCAGGTCTCCAGAAAATTACAAAGTACTACATGACATAGACATTCATAGTCATTGCTAATTGTCAAAATCTTAAAACACAAACCTGCGAATATCAGTAGTCTACTGTATTCATTCAAAAGCATAACATTTAGTATGGTGAAAATAGATTTTGAAAGTGCAATAATTAATAGGATCTGTGATTACATTCATATTGACTTTTTAAAGTAGGTAAAATGGTATTGCTGTATTTAAAGACACTTAAGTCAGATTACTATTCTACCTAGGAAGGACATATCTATGTAAAAAGAAATCAGGGTCATTATAATGTCTTCGAAAAGTACTCACTTGAAATATTATATTTAGAGGGTAAAGATTGGATTCCAAATCCTTTTCAAAGAAAGAAAGACAAATGTAGTTTTTCAGGTCACTTTTGAATTCAGTGAGACTTCAATCATCTCTCTATCCAATAAGGGTCCCCCAATTCAAACATCGCCACATGCAGCAGAAAAATGTTCAACATTTGGCACTGATCCTTGTCCAAGCTCAAATGGTGTTTTGAAAGGCTCTTATTACATATTCCTTTCTCTCCTTGAAAGACATACTCTAATTATATTTCATCTGCTCTTTAGTTTGTGGATAGAAGCTATAGTTTAGCAATAGAAATAGAAGGCTAAGACTAGAGATCCAAGCTTTTAATGGTTCACAAAACAACAAACACTGACAAAGTACTGGATAAATATTCTCTTCTCGAGGTATTAATCACAGTTCCAATTATACAATGGGTGTGAGATCTCTTGAGTGTTTGTTTAAAGAGCCTTTGTTCCTTTATGTGATTTTTTTCTTTTTAATTATAAGTATGTTCATCTCCATTGTGTTATGGTTGGGTGAATTTCTGTCTCTATGCCTGCATCCACACCTTACCTTCTGTCTCGCTGCAGTTCTTGCTTATAACTAAAGGCCCATTCCATTTCTGCCAGTAGCCACTGCTGTTTTCTGCTTATGGCATGTGAGGTGGGCTCTGTTGTCTGTCCAGAGCCTTACTATCTGTAGGAAATTGCCCCTTCCTCCTTCCGTGTGCTTTGCTAGTACTGTCAGTTTAGGGCTGGCCTACCCTTGTGGTTGTGGGGCTTGGACAGGGGTGAAATATGGCCTGAGCTTCCAGTTCCAAGCCCTGGCCCTGTGGTCCAGGAGGAAGAGGAACATTTTGAATGCGTCTGTCCAGAGAAGGTGCTTCCTTAAAATTCTCTGCCTCACAGAGAAGACCTTATTATTTACACAAAGGATTTGGTAGGGTCTTGCTCCTAGTAAAAGGAAGAAGCCAAAAATGAGATAGTGAAGCCCTTAATCACTTTCTGGAAAGGTAATAGCAAGAGGCTAACACAGGAGAAGGTGCGGACTCCCCCTGTTCCATTCCTCTCCATGGGACTGCACACCCGTGATGGGCCAGAAAAAGTTCGCCTGAGCAGGAGCCTTGAACAAAAACTCTGGCAGTATTATGGACCCTGAAGCTGAGGGGAGGGAATGGGGGAGGTCTAGGTGTAGAAAAATACTAGGTCCCGAGTCTGAGTGGAGAGAAGTGTCTTCAAGGTTTCCCCATCTAACCCCACCCCCTACTTGCCTAAGGAGGCCTCAGCAGGGGTGCCAAAGGAACACCTCTGCCTGAAGCCTTGGATAAAGAGAACTAGGAATGAAGGCTCTGGGTCAGGAATGTAAATATGTGGAGAGCATGACTGGCCAGGAGGTCTGTGTCCTTTACTGAACTCCCCTTCAGAGACTGCCATGCACTGGCAGGGTCCCAGGTCTGGTGTGGGGAAGCCTGCTAGGTAAAGCCTCTATAGCCATTACCCGTGTCAGAAGAATCACACATGGAATTTCAATGGGGAGCTGGATTTCTTGCTAACCTTTGTCTTCTTACAGCTTCTCTTACCCCTTTCATGTGTCCTGAAAGCAGTACTCTAACACACAAGCCCTTAATGAGGTTTTCTTCCAAATTAATTTTTTACCTTATTTGTTCTCTAGCACTGATGTGTTGTAAGAATAACCATAAACCTGTCATGTTGCAGCGTCTAGCATAACAGCATACCTCTCCTCTTTCTTTTAGAAACGTAGGACCTTTCCAGACTCTCCTGTTGGAGGTAGGCACCTTTCTGTGACAGCACCAGGCATGTATTATGTGCTCCAAAAATAATTGTTGACTTAAATATAGATGATCTCCATTTAAAAAAAGAGAGAGAATCTGACATGCCGGAAGGAAATAAAAGAAAAATAAAAGAAAACTGTATGATCACTAAGCTATATAGAAATGTGTCATTAATAATGCTGTGAGGAAGGAATCCAGGGAGTGAAGGTGAACTCTCCTCAGGCCCTGGTAGAGGTGAAATACCTCTCCATCCTGGACACAGGGAGGGGTGAAGTCATAGTTCTCATTGTCTGTTGTCCTTGCTTTCTTTCATCCATGAAGGAAGAAGTTGTGGATTGGAAAATAACCAGTGAATAATTAGACATGAGGGAAGGAAGGATAGGAAAGGAGATAAGGATGATGAGGTGTTTCAAACCTCATCTTTCACTAGAAGATGTTGAGTCTGCTAATGTTGGATTCTGACTCTACTCCCACTCATTGCTATGTCTATCATAGACCAAAAAGGAAATCAGCAAATGAAGCAATTTCTTCGTGGGCTACAGTAGAGATTGTGAGACTAGCATTCAGCATGCTAGATTTTAGGTAGACATGAGGAGTAGTTGAAATATCCAGCAGGCAGTTAGAGGTGTGTGTGTTAAAATGAACAGAGGTGTTGATTTGGATATTGTCCAAATAATGATGGTCATTAAATCGATAAACAGACACTGTAAACTGACCACGACCACAAAAACAAAAACAGATGAAATTACTGACAGGGAAACATATGTACAGTCCAATTTAACCTCCACATAAAAAGCAAAATGATATATCATTTAATAATAATGGAGAATATCCTAGAGATGCTATTTCACAAGAAAGCCACACTAATACTTCATCTGTAAAGGATTGTGCTTAGGATAAGACCAGAAATAGCTTCTGTTTTTGCCTTTCAACCATGTGAAAATTTGATTTGACATTACTCTTTATTCTTAACAAGAGTCAATTGCCAGGGAAGAGCAATATAAATGAGAAAACATTTATCTTATTTGGAAGAGATAGAGAGGTAGAGTAAGGTGTAGGCAAGGAGTTATAATCTGAACTGACTGCCTTTCCCTTTCTTGTAAAAGAGACAATATTTTGCATTGGAGAATGCTTGGAGTTCATTAATTAAATAGGGCAAAAATAGAATTGAAAAGGAAAGCACTTTTGGTCTCTTTGTCGAAGAAAGTATCTTCCCTTGACCATCCTGTTGCTTAAGAATAAATATCCTGTTAATTATTTCTTTTGGTAAAATACTACGTTTGTTGCATTGCAGGTGTTTTAACCTCTCAGCTGTATGGTAAACTAGTGATAAATTCAGCTTATATCAGTCCAGGTCAGTGTGTCCCTGGGAAGGGTTATCTCTTGCCCCAGATAAACACCAAAATTATGTTGTTCTCTTCCTGTGGAAACATTGCATCCCTTGGGGTCAGGAAAACTTATCACCTGAGTCATCTAAATGTTATTTCTGTCCTCCCTGAAGTTATAAGCATTGTCCCCTGGGATTCTAGGTACAATATATGTCATTTTTTTTCTTTCTTTGGAATTTCGGTTGCTCCTCATGTAGCACGCGTGTATTTGTAGTAGACTGTTGTATCTGGAGTTTGTAACTCTTCTTGTTTATCTCATCCTTTTCATCAAACTATGACTTAGGATTTTCATCACCAGGGTGAAATGAAATGTATGACCTAGAGAATTCCCTATTTTTTTTTTACAGATGGACTCATCTGCCTGTCTTCCAGAGAAGGATTGCTAGATTGTACTTAGGATATGATCGTCTTTCTGGAAATGGAGGTTATAGCAGGACTAGCGATAGAAAGTGTCTATTTTTCATCCTATGTTTTTAACTTCTTTTCATCCCCAACATGCCGCATCAGTCACAAGATCACCCTTATCATTGATACCTGCTCCTAGGGTTGGCTCTTATCTGTAGCATATCTAAAGTTCTTTGAGGTCAAATGTAAACTCTTCTAAGGCTACTCACATTTTTAAGCTTTATCTTCAAAATAAAAATGAAGCTTTTTCCCTATCATGGAAATTTCAAGATTATTTCAACGTTACATGTACCATGATTTTGACTTCATGGTAGTGTCATAAATTTATGTTTTCAATGCAAGAGAAGGGCAGCGGAACTACTTACAGAACAGTTGAGATTCTAGCTCCTTTCTACTCATCCTGTGAAAACAAATGGGGACCCTAAAATTTCTTTATTTTCTAAAAGTACATTGTTTCTGAAAAATGAATAATAGAGACTATCATTCAACTATTGAGACTAAAGCTGCCTGTTGTCAACTTTTGAATGGTCACCTATAACAAAGAGATTCTATGTACACAAAGCATCCTGTGTTCATAATTTTTAGAATATGAAGAAAAAGAAAATTCAAGTACATAAGGACAGATGGACTTATTTTCAGTATAAGTAATAACTGTCTACTTGAGGGGAAAAACCAAGTTAGGGCTGTACTTCAAAAATGTATCTAAATAACCTGCCAAAGGGAATTCGTTGACCTTTGAATAACATGGGTTTTAGGGGCACCTAACTGCACAGTCAAAAATCCACATATAACTTCGACTCCCCAGAAACTTAGGTACTAATAGTCTACTGTTGACCTGAAGCTTTACTGATAATATAGTCAATTAACACATATTTTATATATGTATTAGATATTATATTCTTACAATCAAGTTAGAAAAAGGAAAATGTTATTAAGAAAATTATAAGAGAAAATATACTTACTGTACTGTATTGAACAAAATCTGTGTATAAGTGGACCAGTGTAGTTCAAACCCATGTTCAAGGGTTTACTATAAAACTAAATCATGAAAAATATACTATATTAAATATTACATAATTTATTGACTCCTAAAAGAATAGGGAGAAAAATATATGTAAATAGATAACAGATAAATGGAAAGGGAGAATTTTCTAAGTAGAAAGGCAAAAGAAGGAAGCAGAAAGGAAAAAAAATACATATGTGTATCTGAATAAAGGTTAACATCTTCTATATACGGTAATAAATGAGACAGAAAAAAGAGGGAAACTTTGGCATATGTGTTATATGATGAAATTAATATCTGTAATGTATAAAGAATTCTTAGAGAATAATAATAAAAGGATAAATGACCCTATTGTAAAATGAGCCAAAGATATGAATAGAAGACATTTATTGGACTAAAAAATGTAAAAAATGTAACAAGGTCAACTTCACTAGTATTCAGAGCAATACAAATTAAAAGAGGAAATGCAATTTTTTAACTATCAAATTGGCAAGTCCTTTTTTTATCTGGTGCTTAACCAAAGAAAAAGATGATTTATTTCAACTCAGTAGGAAATACTAACCACGTTGGAGTTCTATAAAGAGGACATGTTAGACTATCCTCAACAGAATTCCTTCCAGAAGAGATTTTTAAGGGTCACTTTAACTATTTTTTTTAAGATTTGATTCTTTTCTTCAGTCTGTACATTTTTAAACTCCTCTATTTGAGCTATGATTGACATACAAAAGCTGTGCATTTTTAATGTATGTATCTTTTTGAGTCTGAAGATGTTTTTAATGAAATTTCCAAGCATAAAAAATAAAGAGAATAATACAGTGAACCTCCATGTACCCATGAACTAGATTCAACATTTATCAAGATTTGAAAACAATATTGATTGAAAAAAAATTTTTTGTCTTTATGATCTAATCTCGGATACAATGCAAGTATATGGTACATTTCAAAAGACTCATAATGTGCAAATGATCTGACCCTGCACTTCAACCTCTTAGATATTATTCTAAGACAATAGTCTAGGATTTGAATGATGAATTATTTTCCACATGTTAAGAAAAATAGAAGAAAATGCCTTACAAATTAACTTTTCCCAAATGAACACTTAAATGATTTATGAAATTAGGCAGAAAATAGCTACCCTGCTTAAATGAGTTTTGGGACTCAATCCAAATCATTAGACCCCAAAAGTCCTGCTCTTTTCACAACTTTTACTAGAAATTAACAGCTCTTGGCCTCATAAATGGGTGGGGCACAGCATTTAGTGGTTTAATACATATTCTCTCACCCTTATAAAAGCTCTGAGGTTGATACTATGGTTACCCCTCTCTCCAAGATAAGGATGAGTAAAGGGCCCTGTATTAATACAATGAGTTCTGGGCATCTGGGATCTAAAGCTTCCATGGTGAAACACAAACCAATTCCTGCTATGCTAAAATGAAATAGAACCTTTTAAAAAAATGAGCCAGTAACAGGTGAATCCAGAATGATGAGTCCTGAAAATATACCCAATATTTGTTTTGCTTTTTTTTGTTTAGGAAAGGTATTTCTTTTTTTTCTTAAGTTGACTTTAATATTATTCTACTAAAGCAAAAGCCCTAGACACAATTACAAAGAGACTGACAAGTAGAAAAGGTATTTCAGCTCTTAGGTAGACCTAAACTCTCCTACCAGACTTTTCTTTGCTGTTGTTTATATATTTTTATAGTAAAATACACTTACAAAAAAATCCCACACAAAACATATGTACACTTTAAAAATTATTTCAGAGGACCCATTTTATAACTATCATCAAGCTAGGAAATAGAACTTTGCTACCTACCTAAACATCCCTTCCACATGCTCTTTCTCAATCACATCTTCCCTCTTCCGTAAGTAGCCATTATCCTGACTTTATAGTAATACTTTTAATATTTTTATTTACCAAGTGTGAATCCTTAGACATATGAGTTTATTCTTGCTCCTGTATTTTAACCTAATGTATCTTTTAAGTCTCTCTTAATCTACGGGTTATCACTCCCTCCTTCTTTATTTCTTAGAATTTATCAGCACAGTATTATTCTTAAAAACATTTTTTTCTATGTGGTGGCAGGCTTTCCTGCAAATAGATTGAGCCGCTGAACATGGGTAGTTATTCTGTGTTCAAAGACTCATGAATCACCCTTTCAACCACAACAAATAACTCTTAATTTCAGGTCCTCCCAATATGAATCCCCCTCCATCTTTACTTTAAGGCTGCTTAGGGAAAGGAAGTTGTTTTGGAAATTAAATGTAAAGTTTCATTTGTTTTAGGAAATAAAATTGAAGAGGTAAAGCGGGGCTCTCTGGCGTCTTCTAGTAGTGGGTAGGAGAAGCCCATTGTGGTTAGCTAAAGGACAAAGGGGTATTTGTTACAATGACACAAGAGCATTACAGGGAATCCAAAGCTATGACTGAGTGGGATGTGAATAATAAGGTGCTCTAGGGCAGTGCATCACAAATTAACGGTCATGTACGTTGTCTGAGGAATTTATGAAAATTCAGGTTCTGATTTAGTAGGTCAAGGGCAGGGCCAGAGATGGTGCACTTCTATTCCCGGGTGAGGGCAGCACTGCTGGTCCACAGAACACTCTCTGAATGGTGAGAGACCACTCACCTACTGTGGCGAACTGGGTGTTATCATGTTTATTATTGTAAGCTTCCACTGTATTTGTGGGTCCAAAAATAGGAGGAAAGTAAATGTGTGTACAAGTGGGGTGGCAAGCACATAAAACAATAGGTACCCATTGCAGGACACCAAGATGGAACAGAATTTGGTTTCTGTTGAGCACAGAGAAATGCGCTACCTGGTGTCTGGAGAAATCACACCTGGAAATGATCAGCTTTGTGCTCTTGGCTCCCACGTCTTTCCCATACCCCTGTTCACACACCCTCCTTCTTAAATCTCTGCCATTCTATGAAATGAGGTTCATAACAGCGATTAGAATCTGCCTTGAGGGAACAGATAAATCTATTCTATTGCTTCCCCTGTAAATGAAATGATCATTCCTTAAATTTTGTGGATGAGGTAGAAAGTTAAAAGCATAGAACATGCTGGGTGGCCCTGGGTTTATTATTTAATCTTAACTCTGTCTTCTAATTAAGCGTCTATTGTTAAATGAAGTAACACCCAGGCTTAGAAATTACCAAGCAGGTGTTTAAAAGCCATCAGTAAGCATTTCTGCGATTGTCTAATTAGTGTTCTAATACATTTTACAGTGCACCGTCATCATTATTTCTTCTTCATTAGCTGTTGATGTATTGTACAAGGCATCTTATAAAAACGTGCCTATCAGGTTTCAGAAAATATGACTCTATCCAAGGAAGAAATGTTACAAATGTGTGTTCTTTCAAACACATGAATAAAATATTTTAAAAAACACCTTGTAATCTAGGCATAATATTTATTTGAATATGATAAATTAACTCATAAATATTTATATTTGTATACTTCTACTGTATTGCAGAACATTGCATAGAAGGATGAGCCATAGTCATTGTCATTTTGGTGTCAGCATGCTACTAAATGAGATATTTCACTCCCTCCCCCCCACCACACACGTGGTGTGGGGTAACAGATAGCCTCTAGTGCACACATTTTTATTTCTTTTTTTTTCTAGCTTAGTTGGGATACAGTTGACATACAATCTTGTGTCATTTTAAGGTGGTGATTTAGTACATGTACATATTCCTGCAAAATGATTACCACAGTAAGCTTAGTTAACACCTCTATCATCTCACATAGTTTCAGTGTGTGGGGGCATGAGAATATTTAAGTTTTACTCTCTTAGCAATTTTCAAGTCTATAATAAAGTCTTGTTAACTATAGTCATCTTGCTCTATGTTAGATCCCCAGATCCGTAGATCCCCAGAAATCTTATTCATCTTACAACTAGAAGTTTGTACTCTCTGACCAACATTTCCCTATTTCCCCCACCCTCCCACCCCGGGCAGCCCCCATTATTCTCTGTTTCTATGAGTTCAGCTTTTTTAGATCCATATCTAAATGAAATCATACAGTATTTGTCATTCTCTTTCTGATTTATTCCACTTAGCATAATGCCCTCAAGTTCCATACATACCGCAAATGGCAAGATTTCCTTCTTTTTTATGGCTGAATCATATTCTATTGCATATACATACCACCTTTTCTTTAGCCATTAGTTTGTCAGTGGACACTTAGGTTGCTTCCATGTCTTGTCCCTTGTGAATAATGCTGCACTGACCATGGGGGATAACATATGTATTCTTAATGGAGAGGAGGGAGATACTGCGCTCAAAAAGGCAATCTCTCCTTAGAGAAAAAATGAAATTTAAGTTTAAATTAATTAAATCCATCAATATAGTAATCAATTTTAAATAAGTTTAATGTAACCCTGAGGTTGGGGGGGTGGGATGTGGTAGTGAGAAGAGCTCTGGAAACATGCCTCTAGCTCTAGGTTCCAAGAACTAAAAGCACAAATTGCAAATTCAGCAAATGTTTGGGAATAAAATACTTTTAAAAAGAATAGTGTGTTAAATTAGGTGCCTGTCAGTCTGAGGCACTGTACTGAGAATTTGGGGAAGTCTGAAAGACAATAGACTTGTCCATCTCAAATACTTAGGATGTTTTTATTTTTCCTTATAGACTGCTTGTACTCTCTTTCTCTGAAATAAATAAAATCTTTAAAAAAAAGTACATTTATTATCACACCTACCTGTCAAAGTCCAGTATATGTCAGCTCCAGGTGAGGCAATTTCAATAGCTCAGTAATGCCATCAAGGACCTAGTCTGTCCACCTTACTTTTCTTTCCTGATGGCTCATTATTCCAATTCTGTAAATTCTGCTCTGCAATAAGATTAAATCAATTATAAAAACATGAATAGCCACAAGTTTATTTATCATAGTCAAGCTGATTAAGTTTGTGAGCTTTGGCTTTCATTGATTGATTCCATGTTTACTCCTGCTGCCCAGATGGTATAGAAGAGGCAGAAACCTACACCCTTCAGAGCGTCGCAGAAAAGCACCTTGCCACAAGCCCCAACAGCCCCTCCTCTCACATTACCTCAATCAGGAATGGGATCACAAACCAGCCTCTGTGTTAATCATTAGCAAAAAGAATGAAGTTTCTAAAACTGAATTAAAGAGATCATCTCAGGTATTCTCTCTCTTTTTAAAAACTTCTAATTTTGTGGTTATAAACCCAGTGAGTTGAATTAGAAGGTTGTTATATAGAAAAGCATTTGAGAATTCCCCAAATAAATTCTGCAAGGCAGAATTTATATTTATCATCCAAAGAAATAATGATCAACAGAAAAGAGCAAATATCTTACACTCCACAGGGAAAGCATAAGAAACAAGTTATGCAAGTAAGAAGAATAAAAAGTACTAGAAAAATATACCTGAATATTTTATTTTTTACCTTTCAATTTGCTCTTTTCCCAGCTCATGAGGGAAAGAGCTTTGATAAATGTTCAAAGTCATTGTGTTAATAATTTGATACATTATTCTTTTTAAAAGTATTTTATTCCCAAATTTTACTTCACTTATTTTGAAAAAAATTTTGCAGTCAAATTTTGACATAGAGACATAAAATCAAATGAAGTATGAACAGAGCCCATTTAGAAGAAGTAGGAAATTCACTTTACCAGAAACCTGGGGTTATTTTTAGAAGCTGGAATTTTATTTTTAAACTTTCTTACAGTTAATTAAAGTGATGTCCCATCATGAAAGCACAGATGTTCGTGTGGGAGTAAAATTCTGGAATGAGTGGGTTTTCAAATTGAAAATAGTAAAAATTCCAAAATTGGTGGGATTTCAAGGATGGCCAAAGTTTTTAGGTTTTTTTTTTTAAGTAAGCTATTAATTTACTATAATATGCATATAATTATTTTAATTTATTGTAATGTGCATATGCATATTATCTGACTGCGGCTCAATTTATTTTCCACAAAATGAGCCCACCCATGTAACAAGCACCTAGAATGCTATCAGCTCCCAGCAACCCTGATATCCTTTCTAATGGTAACCTGCAACACCTTGGACTAATTTTGTGTTTTGAGTTTTACATAAACAAAATTTTATATCATATACTCCTTTCTGGCTTTTTTTGTTAAATATTGGGTTGATGAGTTTCATCTTTGGTGCAAGTAGAATAGTTTGTTCTCATTACTGTATAGTATTATAATATATATATATACTTAAGTTTTTTTTATAATACATTACATTATAAAATATATACTTAAGATGTTTTTACTTTTCCTTATTAATATATAATAATATTGTAAATATGTTATTTATCCGCATAATGATGGGCATTTGGGTTTTTTCCAGTTTTTCTGGCTATTTTGAATACTGCTACTATGAATGTTCTTATACATATCTTTTGGCAAACATATGGACATATTTTGCATAGGTATGACCCTAAGCGTGGATTGCAGGCTAGAAGGGAATGTACACACTCAGCTCTTATAAGTACCATCAGACAGGTTGAACCAATTTATAATCTAAATAATTTACAGTGGAACATCCAGTTGATCTGCATCCTCGTAAACAGTATTGCCAGAGTTTTTCATTTTAGACATCACTCTTTCATTGTCACTTTAATTTGCATTTTCCTGATGACTAATGAGGTTGATCTTTTTATAGAAGTACATAGGCTCTTTTCCTGTTATCTTTTGTGAAGTGCCTTTTCAAGACTTGGACGGCAATAAGTTTTCATCTCATATACACAAAATATTGTTTGCTGCTATCTTGTGCTCTATTATAGAAAATATTTCTGAGATTGTACCAGAGTTCACTTGGAAAGAAGTCTATGACAGATTAGTGATTTCTGCCACAGGAAGGGAAGGGAAGATACTACACATTTGCCAAACTTTAGATGGATCATTTATAAAAGAAAATTAAGAAAAACAGAATAATAATTTTTAAAAAGCTTTCCATTGAGGGATTGTTTAAAATTTTTAGAAAAGTACATTCAGTGAGATGATTTTAAAAAATTGTCCTTCCTTGTGCTTCTTAAAAAGTATTTATTCAACAGCCAGTAGAGCTACGATTGACCCTCCCATAATTTATTAATGGAATATGTTGCCATATAAGAATAAGATAGAGACCGTATCTTATTCACTTTTGTGTCAGTACCTAGCGTAGCATCTGGAAAATTGTAAGCCCTCAAATATATTTTGAATGAAATCAGATGCAGCCACAAGATATGGAATGTTAAAGTTGGTTATCTGGTAGTTAGGCACTTTTATTTTATTTTATTTTCATTAATTAATTAATTTATTTTTAGTTAGGGACTTTCACATGACCAGAATAGTTATGCCAGTTTCTATCAACTTGCTGATATATAACCTTTGGCTTTAAGCTTATCACCTTTTCAAAGTGCACAACTCCATCTTAATTGAAGAAAACTGGATGAGAATTATTAATCCAACAAGTAATAGCACACACTAAATTCTAAGGAAGAATTTTAAAAACCTCTCCCTGAAATGCTAGCTTTCACATGGTAGTGATGAAGATAAACACCCAAACAGGTACCTAGAACCTAAATTATCCTGTAATAAACTTTTTATTTTAAACGTCAGCAAACCTGCCTCCTCTCTTGAATTCTCGACTGCATCTCTTCATTTCCTACGACAGACACCTGGGAATCTGTTCCTGCCCTGTCACTCCACTAAATAGCCACAAATAGCCACAGATTTCTTTTAGGAAATTTCTTTCAAGTCTGTTCACTCTTCTGTATACCCACTGTCACTGCCTTGGTTCAAGGCTTGTTTCCACCTTGCATAGATTTACACAAGTTCATTGTCTTGCCATCGTTTTTTCCCTACTCCAGTAGGCTTTCCATAACACTGTTAAAAATAATATTATTAGAAGAATCTAGTGGTGCTTATGTGGTACAAAGGCTACGATGGAGAGGCCCAGGTCTGAGACATGGTGGGTGAAGACATTGTATGTCTCCATTCTGATGCATGATGCTGCTGGGACCCCCATTCCATTCATTTTACCATGCATTTCCTCACTGGCTAACAAAGTTCTCCAAAATCTGCAAAACGTCCCCTTCCTTGCCTTCTGCCTCAACCCTCTCATCTTCTCTACTCGCCTCATACTCACTGTGCACCACCTACACTGACCTTTCTTACCTCTCCTTTTCAGACCAGTTATGCTTCTGATAATTTCCTTCATATTCCGCCTGATACTGACATGGCTTATTCCTTTATTATCTTCCAGTGTTTGCTGAAATGTTACCTTGTCAAAAAGCTCTTCTCACATGATTCTATAATCCTCTTGAATTCCTTACATTGCATTCACTTTTTGTTCTTACATGTTATCAACATCTGGCATATTCTGCCTATTGTCTATTTTCTCCTGATTAGAATGAAAGTTCTATAAGGGCAGGCCTTGTCTTGTGCATGCTGCTATATTCCCAGCACCTATAAAAGGCTTGGTCGTGTACTTCTTGCTCAATACATGTTTATCAGGTGAGTGAATCAATGAATTTTGTGGGGCACTGATGGTAAAGATGAGTTTGGGACGCTCATTACAGTGTTGATTACATGTTGGTAAGGAGATAAAAGGCAGAATAAATGACCTAAGTCCTCATATTTTAACTAAGCATTTAATAGTGTCTTATACTGATAAATCTAGAAATACCACTGTAAGTGAACTATTTAGGATTTGGAAGTAATAATTAATAGATCTGAGATCAAAATTTTTGAAAGTAGTTGATTCTGTGTAATTGGGGGACAGGGTGAGGAATAGTAAAGCTAGATACAATTGTTTCATGTTTAGTACTTTGATTTTTTACAACATGCATTGTTTTGACATAATTTTTCAGTTCAAGAGTATTCCCCAACTTTCAAATATGCACATTTTCCCTTCTTACCACCATGACCCACTTGCAAAAATAATATATAAGAAAGATGGGGAAAGCATAGACTTCACTTGAAATTTCAAAAAGACTCCACGTTACAAACTATAGCATCTTTTAAGGAAAAAAGGAACAATTGATGTAACTGAGTATCTGTCATATTAACCATCAGAAAATGTACTGGGAGAGGGAAAAAAATGAACACAGAAATTCAGACTAAATTGGTGAAGCAGTTTTGAATTTTCCACTGTAAGACTTCGACACTGAAGTTGAGAGTCTGGCATAGATCCATCTAATTCAGTTTTTTAATCTCTTCCTTTGTAAGCCTCCGCAATGATGTCTATAAAGCAACTTACAAAGATAACTTTTAAATAATCCCACTTATTTAAGGTTATCCCTAGACATAATCTTGTAAATGTGTATTAAGAATCCAAAAACCTGTAGCAATGGTGAAAAAAAGTTACATAAAAATATGAACTGAAGTTTACAAAATCAGAAACTGGTAGACAGGGTCTAGTCTTGGTACCAATGGTGCAGAAGATAATAAAGCAATTTAGTAGATGAGGCATGATAGACTGTTTCATTAAATTGTTTGGAATGGATCTTTGGATTTGACAACTTGTTAAAAATAGGCTGGGGAACAATAGAGGTAATATTTGGTCTTGAGTCTCATCACTCCAGGAAGCTAAGGTCGATAAGCAAAACATGACACCACATAGAAATGTCACTCATTGAAAACTAGAACTGAAATAGCCATTTATTTTGACATATGTTGGAGACTAAAGAGTAACACTTGTTTGCTCAGTGTATAACACATTATTGAATGATGTCAAACAGTATAATATCAGAGTCAGATGCTAGCAAACCTCTTGACAGACTTTTGATTATCAGGGAAAGAATTCAAGTACATTTATGGTGTGTAGCACATCTTTTTAAAAAAAGAACCACATTGATTTGAAACTAAAATAATGTGCAGCAAGCACATTAGTAAAACAGTACTGAATAATGAGTATAATGTATTGAGAATTAGCTCCCATAATAAAAATAAATTTTTGGATGAAGATTTAACTTATATATGCAAAACTGTGTTTTCTTACTCTGTCTCTCAAAAAGAAAAAAATATTGATGCGCTCTGAATTAGAGTATTGTGGCATAGAGATAGAGTAAGCCAAAAAGGAAAGGCCATCTCATATAGTTGATAATAGTTTAATGCATGGATATTAATTTTGAGTTGACATTTTGGTCATTCCATATACAATTAGTTGTGTTTCGTTTCAATTTTGCTTATCTAGAATGTTGTTGACTCTATGAAGTAAGCTGATTGACCTATTTATCAACTAAGTGTAGGAAAGCTATTGTGCTTTATGACCTCTGAAGTTATGTCCATCCATGTTAATGAACCATGAAGGAGGGTTTAAAAACCCATTAAGATAGCAGTGCATTGCATACCTGATTATTCCTAAATGACAAGGCCTATTCTGTAATAAATGACTGAGACCCTAAATATTGAAATTTCCTTTCTGGTACATAGGCCAAAACAGCTTGAAGATATACTTTAGCTGTCATAAAAAACCAAGTAAATATCCAAAGCTCATTATTTTACAAATTACTCTTACCAGATATTTAGAACTACATATTTTCAAATCTATATATTATTTGGTTCAAGCCCATTCATTTTATAAAATTAAAAATCAGTCAGGGAGATTTCCTAAAGGTGGGACATAAGCCCTGACATACCTCTCTCCTAGAGTGGAGTGAATGTTATATCAAATCATGCTCCTTCTGGAGGAGTCTTGAGGAAAGCAATTTCAAGAATGTAACAGCTTTGTTTCTCAACAGCTCTCCAGTGCCCCTCTCCTGAGTCCCAACTGTACTTCCTTTCCTTACCTGTTTTCTCTTGGGAGTCAAACAAAGCTGGGACCTCTGATGCTTTTGGCTTCTTAGACTCACATCAGAGTTTTCCCGTTGCCATTAGGTATTTTACTGGGACCTTTAGGACCTTCAGTGAAATCAGAAGGGTCAAAGAGTATAGTGATGACAAAAGAGTTGTATCAAGTTCCTTGCCAGAGTATTCTCTACCTCTTATGAGAATTTAAGCAGGGTATAATTCATGGCTCTGCTGTCCCCATTGGGAGACCACCTGGTATGTTCAGGGCCTCTCCTAACCTAGTAGACATCTTTTTTTTTTCTTTTTAAATTTTTGGTAATTTTTTTTCATTAGTGCAAAAGAGGCATGCGTTCACATTGAAAAATTCAGAAAAGCATAATAATGCAAAAACGAGGAAATATTTTTTTCCTCTTACAGAAAAATTGTAAGGTAATGTCCCAGGCCCTTGACCTCCCACTCCCAAACCCTGGATTGGTACTGAAACTGAGGTTCCTAATCTGTGACCTGGTCCCTTTTCACCATTTATTGAATCAGGATCCATATGTGGCCCAAGTTAGATTGATGAGATACTCCTATAGGTTTTGAATTTAGAGATACGAGTCAGCCTTCCCTAATTGATTGAAGTGAGGGTATGTGAACTGGGATATAGTTGGGTGTTCAGCTTATGCCATGCACACAGGGAAGCAAAGAAAGCCAAACTATAGAGGAGAATAAAAACAAGTGTTCAAAGGAACAGAAGTCTTGAGGAAAGCAATTTCAAGAATGTAACAGTTTGTTTCTCAACAGCTCTCCAGTGCCCCTCTCCTGAGTCCCAACTGTACTTCTCCCCTTGTCTTCATTTAAATACCTTGGAGTCTATGATATATTCACCTTTTATGCATCAGCTGCTTCTAGTAGGTTTATATTCTTTGCGATCACAACAGCTTTTGCAAAGAAATTCTCAGAATTCCTTTATTTAGTGATAATCAAAACTTTCTCTCTGTGAGTATTAAAAGTAGGATTATAGAGTCATATTATACATAGTGTTAAGTATCCTACTTTATTTTTTATATGCTTATTGTGAACATTTTCTATGTTATTGTGTATTATTCTATGAAAACATTCCTAATGGCTTCAAAATATTCCATTGTGTAATTAAGAAATAATTACTCAATTCTCCTTGGACATTTAGTTGCATTGTAATTTTTTTCTGTTCTGAATTACTTTGAAATGTAACAATGTGATTACATGTAACCATTTAGGAAATATTCCTAGCATTAACTTTGCTGCTTCAAATAGTACAAGAACTTTTAAACCTTTACAGCATGCTGTCAAATACTTTGGAAAAGTTGTACCAGTTCACAACCCCAACAGCACCATTCATGTTTGTTGGGGAGGGGACTTGATATGAGAGAGGCCAGTAATAAATTGAATTCTAGATAGGTGAAGGTGATTCAGTTTGAGTTTACAGATATTAAAAAACTCGCCTGGGGGGCTCAGTTGATTGAGCGACTGCCTTCGGCTCAGGTCATGATCCTGGAGTCCTGGGATCGAGTCCCGCATCGGGCTCCCTGCTCGGCAGGTCTCCTTCTGATCTTCCCCCCCTCATGTACTCTCTCTCTCTCATTCTCTCTCTCAAATAAATAAACAAAATCTTAAAAAAAAAAACAAACTCAGGTTTCAAATTGTAATAATAGAAGTATAATCAAAATATATCTCTAGATTGGACAAGTGTTGGCAGCAGAAAATGATGTTGGTTTACTTCAGATAGACTCGGATTTGAATCCCTGCTCAGCAAGTTAACATTACACCTCTGCCTCTTTACTTAAAAGTAACACTAATTATACCTATCTGAAAAAGTCATTGTGGAAACGAAATGAGAAAATGATCCAATGTACCTAGTTCAGAGACTGGCCCATTGTCAAAGTTCAATTTTAGAAGATAGTAGTTCTGGATAGTTTATTAAAACATATTTTATGTAGTTACAGATATGAACTTTAATAATTCCTGTGCTTTGGAAGTCAACAGATTACTTAAATTCTGGTTTAACTTCATCATTCTTACATTTAATTAAACATAATGATTTTGCTGAAGATAAAGAATTAAGTGGCTGAATGGAGACTCTCTCCAGAGAATCTCCAAGATTTTAATGGAAGTGGGGGCCTTCGGTTAGCTGAGTAGGGTCTTAAGTGAAGACCTTTTGGGCATTTAATCTCTGAGCAGTGTCAGGCATCATTTACTGAGCATTCACTCTATTAAAACTATATTAGTTATGAGGCTTATGTGCAAGTGTCTGGCTTGGTTTTGCTACATTAGTTACTTTATCACATAATGGTTTTGTGTCCATATGTGAATATTTTCCCCCCAAATTTTTGCTAACTTTCAGTGATTTGTTTTCAGTGTTAATAAATTAATATAAAAGCCCTGAAAATATAATCTCTGACATTCAAATCTGGGGTGGTAGAAATATAAATATTTCTGAGAAGTCCCAGAAAGATGTTACTTATTGGGTTACATGTGCATCCTTAGGCAATTGCCAGGGCTTAAATACATACGTACATACATACATACATAAATGTATTACCCTGATTGGTTTAGTCCGGGGACACATGATCCTCTCCTGAGCTAAGTGAGAAGAGAATTTGTTACTGAGCGAAAACTCTAGGTACACTTATCAGAAAAAAGTTTGTATTAATGCTGGAATGGAAAAGCACATGCCCATTAATTCATGCTACCTGGAAATCAAGAATTGCTCTGATTCCTATCATTTTAGAGAGGAAATCATCCTTCTCTTGATTTTATGAGTTGTCCTATTTCCTTCCAAATGACTTGGGTGTGTATGAGCGTGTGTGTGCACCCATGAGTATATGCATGTTCTTATCAGTTTACAGTTTCTTTCTGTGGCTTGCAATCAAGAAAGTTAGGTTCATCTGCTTTACCTCCGGCTATCCTGGTCATTTCTCAATTCTTCCTTTATGGTCAGCAATACTTGTTTTAACTCTTCTAGATTTCAGCCAGCAACCAAAGGCAGCAGAAAGATCTAATAAAATATATAAAAAACAGTCAAAATTACTTGGATGTGCTACATATATCCTTCCCCCCCCCCCCGATATCAGATTCATTGTTCAAAATTACAAGGGCCTATGTAGCTTATCTCTAAGGTCCTTTGTATAATTTTAGAGTTTTTAATTTTGGAGCATCTGAAGATTTTCCTTCAGGCTGACAGGATACTAGTCAGACTTTGAAAATCAAGTGCAACAGGTTTATAACTTGATATGAAGTTGATTTAAATCCCACTTCAAAGAAAATGATTAAGGTCACACACAAAAATCCTTAGCTCTAACAAAGAAAGGTCCTATCTTATGACTGCTAAAATTCTATTTCAAACACCAACTTAAAAATGCATTGGTTAGGAAATCAACAAAACACCACCTGGAGTGAAAAATAGCCATGATTTGGGGCCAATTTTGCTCTATGAAATTGTAGGTTATATTAGGCTTTATAGCTTTCTCAGTGTGTAGCCATTTCTCCTGAGAATCAGTTATCAGAGGCCTGTTCACCTTATAATAATTAAACAACCATTTTCCTCTTAACAAACAAATTTAATTTTTTTTTTTCCTCATGATTCGTTAAAATACCCCTTTCCCTGGGTGGAGTTGTTTGACTTTACAAACCAGAACCATCAGTATAATCCTTAGAATCTAATAAAGATTCCATCAGTGTAAAATTGTTATCCTTAGGCAGAAAGAGAACCAATTCAATTATGATGTTGGTTGAAAAATTGAAAGGCTTTTTAACTTGAGGGTGGAAAAGTTGTAGTACACATTAAAATGGTTAGTACAAAATTCGTGCATCTAGGCTAACAAATGCTAATATGTTCTTTTGTTACCCTCTAATTTATATGATTCATGTAAGCCTCCAGCCAGAGAAACTTGTACTAAATTTCATGTGCATTACAAAATAGCAATGAATTGTGAAGTTATTAGCCTGCGTGTCTCCTTGCATTATTAAGCCATACACATCAAATCTGGTAGTACAAGGAGAGAAATGTCATAATGAAGTACAACAGCGTTTAATCAGATGAATTTCAAAAGGTCATCAAAGCATCATATAATATCCATTCATGCATAACTGCAATCTGAAACAAATATCCAATATAACATAATAAGAATAAGTTTAATAACTATTCCATGTACTGTTTCTGTTAATGAAGGGATTTACCATTCTAACGTTGGAGATGATAAAACTGATTCCAGTCCCAAATCGTATGTGCTACTTCCTAAATTAATTAGAGATTAACAAGGAGATAAGGCACTAACACAAAGATTAGTGTGGAGGTTTATTTACCTTCTACCAGTCAGCAAATGAGTGACAATTCCAGTGTACATTTAAAAAGAATTACTTGAGGGTGCCTGGGTGGCTCAGTCGTTAAGCGTCTGCCTTCAGCTCAGGTCACGATCCCAGGGTCCTGGGATCGAGTCCCACATCGGGCTCCCTGCTCAGCGGGAAGCCTGCTTCTCCCTCTCCCACTCCCCCTGCTTGTGTTCCTGCTCTCACTGTCTCTCTCTGTCAAATAAATAAAAAAAATCTTTAAAAAAAATAAAAAAATAATAAAAAGAGTTACTTGACATTCATCATCTAGGGAAGCCACAGGCTGCACAATTTAAGTAAGCAATAATTTATTAATATTTTCTGGTTTGTGATGGTGCTTTATGTGCTTTAAGACAAGTATTCATATTTTCAGTACTTAAGAGCTACTAACATTTGATCCCTCTAAATATTTTACATTAATATTCTAAGGACTAATATGTGTTCTCCCTTTGTTGGGAGGCTTTGGTGAGGAGGAATAACAAAGTAAATGCCCATATAACTGCTTGGCTCAAGATATAGTCATATATATAATTTTTAATATTTGGGGATTTTGCAATGGCTTTAAAGGTGATAATGGTTTATGCAGTTGGAAAGACCAACAGGGGAGCAGAACACAATTTAAGATGGTTACCATGGATTTGTGCCTGGAACCAACTATTGCTTTTTATTGCTGCTCTTTGCGCTTGAATTTAACCCTGCACTCATAGTCAAAGAAAGCCTTTACTCCTTTATAGATTCATGCCTGGCCAGAACATCTTTCACTTTTTCCTTAGATACTCTGGTCACACCACTCAATTAGTAAGTGGGCTCCTGAATTTTCTTAGAGGCTTTCATTTGCTGCTCCTGTTTCCAGCTCACCTCTGTACTCCCATCTCAAAAGCACTTGTCCTGTTTTGCTAAGACTGTTTGGTTCATCTGTACCTTATACCCTCTTCTCAGATCCAAACCAGAAAAATGAAATTCTTAGATTATTTCAGTTAAAGATTACAAAGTGTTTGCTTGCATTATGTTATGACTTAAGGGCTAAATATATGAAATTGTGTATCCAAAGCAGTGTTTTGATAAAATAACATTTAGTTGTTAGCATTTGCTCTATTCAATGTGTTGTTTGTATAGCTAGCTCTTCTGTTGAGTGGTCAATGCATTATATCATTTGATTAAAAGTATTATTGTTGTATTATATACATACAGAAGTGTATACCTTATAAATAAAGAACACAATGAGCACATCCATGTAACCAGCACCCATTAAAAAAAATTAACATTATCAGTATCCCTAAAAGTCCACTCATTCTCTACCCCATTCACCCCACACAATATAGATAATCATGCTTCTGACTTTGAATAGCTTAGATTGGTTTGTCTCTTTTCCTATTTGACAAATGGATTTGTATGGTACATACTCATTTGTCTGATTTATTTTGCCAAACATTGTTTGGGAGATTCATCCATATTGGCTGTAGTTATAGACCATTTATTCTCCTTGCTGTATAGCATTCCATTATGTGAGTGTACCACAGACTGTATATCCATTATACTATTGAAAGGTGTTTTTGCTATTTTCCAGGTAGGGGTATTACAAATGATGCTGTGAACTTTTGAGCCTACGTCTTTTGTTAAATGTACCAAGATGTGGACTTAATGAGTAGAATTCTAAAAGTGGAATTGCTGGGCCATGGGCTATGTAGTAGATACAAAAGCAGAAGTAATTTTAAGCAGACGTCTCTGGGCTAAGTTCCTTTAATGTCACTGAAATGTGTGAACTAAAAAAAAAAAAAAGGCAACTGGGGAAAACAAACTAGATGTTATATTTTAATTATTAGGAAACAGAATGGGATGGTGGTGAAATCTGGGTCTAGAATTACAGTCACTGGTTTCAGATCTTGGCTCTGTGACTTCAGGGATGTTACTGATATCTCTGTGCTCCATTTTCCTTATTTACAAAGTGGAGACAATAGAGTTCACCTCATAAACTGGTTGTCAGGATTAAATGACACAATGCATATAAAGTGCCTGGATTAATTCCTAGGTGGTAGTAAGTGCTCCAAATATGGCCATTATTCTTATAAATGTGAATTCCAAAAGGTTATTTCCTAGAACTTCAGACTCAACCAAAGCAAAACAAACAAAAGAAGGAATGGGTTATATTATAGCTTATAATTATGGTGTGATATCTAATTACCAGATTCCTTGAGTAATGCTAGAATTTCAGGTGAATTGATAAAATTTCACATGAGTGAGTAAAATCACAACTTATTTTTCTAGATCAGATCTCCTAAATTTACACTCCCCTCCTCAGTAAAGCACTTTTAAATCCTATGCCACCATCCTGCTTGCCTTTCTCTTCCCTACATAATCTCTAACATATATTCAGTCTGTTATTGTTCTTATCTCAGTCTATTGCAGTTGTTTATAGTTGGATTTGCTTCCTGTTTGAAGCTGTGAGCATCCAGAGAGCAAAATCCATGTGTTGAAATAGAATATTGAAAGAGTTTGAATGGAATTTAAAAGATAAAAGAACTTCTCAATATCCAATAGCATCATCTTTCTCTACATTGTTACTGGTGGAATTCTTGACCCTACTACATCATCACCCAATACATCATTACCATTAAGGAATTGAAGTCTATTTTCTGTAATTTAAAATATGTTTTTCAATAAAAATGATATACATAGTGGTTGATTAGAGTTGAAATAATGCTATATATTTCAAATACATTAAGAATTAAATAGAATTCTATAGATTGACTGTAGAAATGACATATTATTGTAAAGTGAGAAATGGGGGTGCCTGGGTGGCTTAGTCAGTTAAGTGACCAACTCTTGATTTTGACTCAGGTCACGATCTCAGGGTCATGAGATCAAGCCCTGCATTGGGCTCTGCACTGAGCGCAGAGTCTGCTTGAGATTCTCTCTCTCTCCCTCTGCCCTTCCCCCAGCTCATACTCTCTAAATAAAGAAAGAAAAACTTAAAAAAAAATTTTGTTGTTGAAAAGCTCACGTTTGAAGGTAGCATTATGCATTAGGAGGCATTTATCAGTTTCCATGTTCCTAAAACAAGGTGGGGTTACATTTAACGTTTTTATTGAGGTACTTTTGACAGAAACATGTTCTAACATAGAAACAATTGCCTTAAAGATGAATAACTAGGATGTAATTTATTTATAAGTAAGTTCTGGTTGACTGTATGTGATAGAAAAAAAATCTTAAATTGAATGGAATTTAGGGAATAAATTTACATACTTTAGTGTTTTTGTTTGTTTTTGCCTTTTATACCACTTTATTCCAACCTAAGCACCTTCATGTAAAACTAAACACTGGTGAACTGTTTTCCTTACTAATTCTGAATTACTGTAAATGTACAAGTTCTACTAGCAGTTCAACACTTAAACAGATTAAATCATTTCCAACGCATGGTAAATTTCATATAATGAAAATACTAAAAGGCTTAGTGCAGTGTACTGAACTGATCAAAGCAAAATAAACTGTAAAACAAGGCTGCAAGAGTGTTACTAACATATTGCAATACTTAGGTTACAAATTAGTGATACATTGTTTACTATGGTTTTAGCCATGTAGGAACAATGGAAGCCCCTTCTTTTCAAAGGGGGAGAGAAGAAAAAAATTAGACATTTAAGGAACTATCTTTGGTATACTCCTAAACAACTCTTAAATATTACAGAAAAATAATAAACATATATGGAGACTCCAATGCAGTAACTGTTTATAGTACAGTTGAAGATCAACTTATCAATAATAAAGTTTGAATGTACATAATTATTAGTGCAATGACTACGACCAAAGTGAACAAAAGCCCCCTTCTTGCCACCAAATAACAGAACCTATGTAATGGCCAGAAGTCATTAAACAGAAATCCCAGACAGCTAATTTATTTCATTTCAACTGAAGAGCTCACATGTGTGAAGGTAGTACCATGTACTAAGAGGTGTTTATCAGTTTCCATATTCCTAAAACAAGATAAGGTTACATTTGATTTTTTTATTGAGGTACACTTGACAGACATACAATATTATGTTAGTTTCAGGTGTATAACATAATGATGGATATTTGTATACATACATTGAAGAATTTTCACTACCAAGTGTAGTTATCATCTGTTCCCGTACAAAGTTATTACAATATTATTGACTATCTTGCCCATGCTATGCATTGCATCTCCATGATTTTTCATTTTTATGCCAGTAAGTTTGTACCTATAGACCACCTTCACCCATGTTACCCAACCTTGCCTTGGGCAACCCCCAATCTATGTATCTGTGAGTCTGTGTTTTGTTTCGTTTGTTCTGACTGGTAGATTCCACATATAAGCGAAGTTATATTATACTTGTCTTTTTCTGTCTGGCTTACTTCACTTAACATAATAACCTCCAGGTCTATCCACATTGTCACAAATGGCAGGATTCCATTCTTTTTTTATGGCTGAGTAGCATTCCATTGTATATACATCTTAACCATTCATTTATCATTGGGCATTTAGGTTGTTTCTATATCTTTACTATTGTAAATAATGCTGCAGTGAATACTAGGGGTGCAGATACCATTCTGAGGTTGTGTTTTTGTTTTCTTTGGATAGATAGCCAGCAGAATTGCTGGATCATATGGTAATTCTATTTTTAATTTTTTGAGGAACCTCCATACGGTTTTCCATAGTGGCTTCACCAACTTACATTCTCACTAAAGGCGCACAAGGGTCCCTACTCTTCATGTCCTTGCCAACATTTGTTATTTCTTGTCTTTTTGATAATAGCCATTCTGACTATCTATAAAGTGATACACCAGTGTGGTTTTAATTTGCATTTTGCTTGTGATTACTGATGTTGAGCATCTTTTCATGTGCCCGATGGCCATCTATATGTCTTTTTTTGGAAAAATGTCTATTCAGACCCTTTTTCCATTTTTAAAATCAGATTGTTTTTATTATTGAGTTGTAGGAGTTCTTTAACTATTTTGGATATTAACTACTTATCAGATATATGATTTGCAAATATCTATTCACATTCAGTAGGTTGTCTGTGTTTCCTTCACTGTTTCAGTATACAGAAATTTTTGTTTTGTTTTTGTTTGTTTGTTTATTTTTTAGTTCACTTTTGCTTTTGTTTCCCTTGCCTTTGGAGTCAGATCCAAAAAAAAATATTTCTAAGAAAAGGTGCTTACTGCCCATATTCTCTTCTAGGGATTTTATGGTTTTAGGTCTTACATGCAAGTCTTTAATCCATTTTGAGTTGATTTTTGTTTATGGTACATGACAGTGGTCCATTTCCATTCTTTTGCATGTGACTATCTAGTTTTGCCAAAATACCATTTATTGAAGAGACAGTCTTTCTCCATTATCTATTCTTGCTTGCTTTGTTGTAAATTAATGGACGATATATTGGTGAATTTATTTCTGAGCTTTCTTTGGAAAAAAAAAAGATTTATTTATTTGAGAGAGAGAGCAGTAGGGAGGGGTAGAGGGAGAGGCTGAGAGAGAATCTCAAGCAGACTCCCCACTGAGTACAGAGCCTGTTGCAGGGCTGGATCTCATATCCCTGATATCATGACCTGAGCTGAATTCAGGAGTCAGATTCTTAACTGACTGAGATACCAGGTGTCCCTATTTCTGAGCTTTCTATTCTCCTCCACTGATCTGTGTATGTGATTTTCTGCCAGCACCAAAATTTTTTTGGCTATTTGGGGTGTTTTGTACTTCCATACAAATTTTATGATTATTTGTTCTAGTCCTGTAAAAAATATCATTAGAATTTTGACAGATTGTATTAAATCTATAGATTGCTTTGGGTAATATGGACATTTTAACAACTCTTCCAATCCATGAGCATGGAATATCTTTCCATTTATTTGTGTCTTCTTCAATTTTCGTCAATGTCTCAAGTTATCATTCCACAGGTCTTTTACATCCTTGGTTAAATTTATTCCTAGGTATTTTATTCTTTTTTATGAGATTATAAATGGGACTGTTTTCTTGATTTTTTAAATGATTGCTTGTTATTAGTGTATAAAACTGCAAGATTTTTGTGTATTGATTTTGTATCTTGAAAATTTACTGAATTCTCCTTTAATTTCTTCTATGATCAGTAATTATTCAGTGATAAGTTGTTTGATCCTCACTTATTTGTAGTTTTTCTAGTTTTCTTCTTGTAATTGATTACTGGTTTCACACATTGGGGATGGAAAAGATGCTTGATAAGATTTCAATCTTCTTGAATTTTTTGGGACTTGTTTTGTGGCCTAAAATGTGATTTGTACTGAAGAATGTTTTATTTACATTTAAGAATAATGCATATTCTGCTGGCTTTGGATGGAACATTCTGTATATATCTATTAAATACATTTGGTCTAATGTGTTGTTTAAGGCCAATGTTTCCTTACCAGTTTTCTGTCTCGATGATCTTGATCACTGATATAAGTGGGATGTATAGTATTGCTGTCATTTTCTCCCTTGAGCTCTGTTAATATTTGCTTCATATATTTTGGTGCTCCTATCTTGAGTGTGCATATGTTTATAAATCTTATATCCTCTTGCTGGATTGACCCCTTTATCTTATCATTATATAGTGTCCCTCTTTGTCTTTAATTACAGTCTTTGTTTTCAAGGCTATTTTGTTTTATATGAATATTGCTACTCCAGGTTTCTTTTTCCTTCCATTTGCATGAAATATCTCTCCCCATCCCTTCACATTTAGTCTGTGTGTCACTACTGAATGCAATCTCTTGTAGGTAGCAAAAAGATGGATTTTTTTTTTTAATCCAGTCGGCCACTCTGTGTCTTTTGATTGGAGAATTTAGTCCATTTATATCTAAAGTAATTATTGATAGGTATATATTTATTGTTGTTCTGTTGTTTTCTAGATGTTTTTGTAGTTCTGGGTTTTTTTCTCCTCTTTTTCTACTGACTTGTGATTTGATGACTTACATTAATCTAATGCTTACACTAATTTCTCATTTTCTTTTGTGTATTTACTTTAAATTTTTGCTTTGTGGTTACCTTGAGGTTGACATATATCATCTTATGTATATAACAGTGTATTTTAAGTTGTGAGTAACTTAAATTTGAATACATTCCCAAACTCTACATTTTTACTACCCTCCCATGTTTCAATGTTTTTGATGTCACTTTTTACGTCTTCTCATTTTATGTAACCCACAACTAATTATTATAGTTTTAGTTAATTTTACTACTTCTGTTTTTTAAGTTTCTTAGAAGCATTATAAGTGATTAATCCACTGCCTTTACTATGTATTTACCTTTTCCACCTAGATTTACTTTCATATGACTTCTTGTCATTAATTAGTGCCAATTATGTACATCTTAAAGAAATCCCTTTAAGGTGAATTTAGTACTGATGAACTCCTTTAACTTTTTCTTGTCTGGAAAACTCTTTATCTCTCATTCAAATCTGAATGATAACCTTTCCAGGCAGAGTATTCTTGGTTGGAAGTTTTTCCTTTTGGCACTCTGAATATGTACTGCCACTCCCTTCTGGCTTGCAAAGTTTCTGCCAAGAACTCTGCTTATAGCCTTATGAGGTTTCCCTTATATGAAACAATTTATTTTTCTCTTGCTGCTTTAAAGATTCTTTATCTTTAACTTTGGAGATTTTAATTATAATGTATCTCAGTGTGGCTGTCTTTGGGTTCATCTTATTTGGAACATTTTGGGCTTCCTGGACTTGGATATCTGATGTCTGCAACTTTCCCTAGGTTAGGGAAGTTTTCAGCCATTATTCCTTTTTTTTTTTTAATTTTTTATTGTTATGTTAATCACCATACATTACATCATTAGTTTTTAATATAGTGTTCCATGATTCATTGTTTGTGCATAATACCCAGTGCTCCACGCAGAACGTGCCCTCTTTAATACCCATCACCAGGATAACCCTTCCCCCCACCCCCCTCCCCTCTAGAACCCTCAGTTTGTTTTTCAGAGTCCATCATCTCTCATGGTTCATCCCCCCCTCTGATTCTCCCCCCATTCTTCCCCTCCTGCTATCTTCTTCTTTTTTTCCTCCTTTTCCCAACATATATTGCATTATTTGTTTCAGAGGTACAGATCTGTCATTCAACAGTCTTACACAATTCACAGCACTCACCATAGCACATACCGTCCCCAGTGTCTATCACCCAGCCACCCCATCCCTCCCACCCCCCACCACTCCAGCAACCCTCAGTTTCTTTCCTGAGATTAAGAATTCCTCATATCAGTGAGGTCATATGATACATGTCTTTCTCTGATTGACTTATTTCACTCAGCATAACACCCTCCAGTTCCATCCACGTCGTTGCAGATGGCAAGATCTCATTCCTTTTGATAGCTGCATAATATTCCATTGTATATATATACCACATCTTCTTTATCCACTCATCTGTGGATGGACATCTTGGCTCTTTCCACAGTTTGGCTATTGTGGACATTGCTGCTATAAACAATGGGGTGCACATACCCTTTTGGATCCCTACATTTGTATCTTTGGGGTAAATACCCAGTAGTGCAATTGCTGGATCGTAGGGTAGCTCTATTTTCAACTGTTTGAGGAACTTCCATACTGTTTTCCAGAGGGGTTGCACCAGCTTGCATTCCCACCAACAGTGTAGGAGGGTTCCCCTTTCTCCACATCCCCGCCAACATCTGTCAATTCCTGACTTGATAATTTTAGCCATTCTAAAATTATCTGATACCACTGGTGTGAGGTGGTATCTCATTGAGGTTTTGATTTGGATTTCCCTGATGCCGAGCGATGTTGAGCACTTTTTCATGTGTCTGTTGGCCATTTGGATGTCTTCTTTGGAAAAATGTCTGCTCATGTCTTCTGCCCATTTCTTGATTGGATTTCAGCCATTATTTCTTCAACTACATGTTCTGGTCCTTTATTCTCCTTTTGGGACCTTATAATATGAATGTTACTCCACTTGATGTTGTCTCAGAGGTCTCATCAACTATCTTCATTGTATTTTTTTCTTTTTGCTGCTCTATCTGTGTGAATTTCAGGGCTTTATCTTCCAGGTTATTGATCTGTTCTCCTTCATCCAGGCTGCTGTTAAACCTGTGTAGTTTTCAGTTCAGTTATGTTCAATTATGTATTTTTCAGTTCTATGACTATTGTTTTATACTTCTTTTGTTTTCTGTCTCTCTGTTGAAATTCTCACTGTGTTTATCCATTCTTCTCTCAACTTCGCTAATCATATGTATGACTTTGATTCTTTATTAGGTAGATTACTTAGCTCCATATCAACTGAAGTCTTTATCTGAGGTTTTATCTTTTTGTTTCATTTGGAACATATTTCTCTGTTTCTTCATTTTTCTTGACTCTGTGTTTGCCTTCATATGTTAGGTGAAATATCTACCTCTCTGTCTTGAGAGAATGGAGCTGTGTAGGTGATAATACTTCTCATTTAATCATGCCTTAGCTTTTGGTTGTCTTTTAAACCTTTGTGATTGCCTAAAGCACCTGATTTATTCTTGATATGTCCCCATTATTGAGGGTGTGCCAATACCCATTAGTGATCCAAGGGAAGGAGTCTCATTTTTAACACTTAATTTCATGCTAATTGGAGATCAGACCCTCAGGCAGCAGCTTTCAAAGTATACAAATATATACAGTCCTGTGGGTACACAATTGTAATCCGTTCTGGCTTCCAGACCAGGAAATCTGGAGGTGTTCCTCAAGATAGTTGCAAGAATTAGGACTCCAGTTGAGTGTATAAGTTCCTTTCTGGGAGGCCTCATTGAGCTGTAGCAAGGCCTGTGGGGTGCACAAAGATGGTGTCTTCCTATTCATGTTCCCGGGGAGCACCTCCCTAGCTTCTAGATGTGTGGGACACCTGGAGCCTGTTTCTCAGGCTGAAGTTCCAGGTTAAATAAATAGGCCCTTTTCACAGGAAAACTAGGTTTTAATTTCAGTCTGCCGTCTCTGCAGTGTCCTAGGGGTGGTGGATTGCCAAGTACTGTCTTTCTGATTGTTACAGTCTGTGGAACTCTGGAACACCAGCCTTCTTTGCCACCAGGGCCAGGTGATCAAGGGGTGTTCCCTATATAGATTGTACACACTTGCCTTTCCAGCAAGTTTCAGCAAGGCATCTGGAGAGTGTAGGGAGTGGGACACACTTGCTAGCTTCAAGAAGGCATTGGGAAAATATTCTGACTGTGTGCCCAAGGGCTTCAGCAATGCCAGGAAAGTGCTTTCTCTGTATGTGTGTTGGCTTTAGGCAGAGAATGGAAGAATGCTACCACTGCTTATGCTCACCAGAGGCCTGGGGAGTGTCACAGCTGCCCTAGCTGGCAGATTTTAGCTAGGGAACAGAAGAACTCCTTGACCATTTGCACTCAACCACCCCAGCGAGTAAGCAAGGGAGTACTGTAGTTGCCTATGCTCGTCAACCTCAGCAAGTGCCCAGTTGCTCACCCTCAACCCAACCTACCAAGGTGGCAGGAGGGTGCCCCATCTGATCTTACCTCCCTATGCTAATGGTCTATGTGAAGAGTTCATCAAAGACATCTGCCACCACCTCTGTCCCTAGAAATTGTCTCAGCTTTCCCCTACCCCCTCCAGCCAATGCCCCCAGATCAGCAAATGAATCTCCCTCACAGATAATCTAGGTGCCTTTCAAAATGCTGGGATTTTGTTTGTTTGTTTGTTTGTTTGTTTTTTGCTGGGTCTGGGGCAAATGAGGCCACATACAAGCCCCCCAAGAGGGGAATCCCAATTTCTCATAGCACTGTGGGACCCCCAGATGTCAGCTCTATTGATTTTCCATTCCAGACATTCTGGGGGCTCATTTTTCTGGTACAAATTTCAGAAGCTGGAGTGCCCAATGTAGGCACCAACACCTTGCTCCTCTGGGAGAAATACCTATCTGTCTAGAGATTCCTCCCTCTTGTGTGTTGCAGTGCCAGGGGTGGGGTATTTTACAAGATCAAGTCTCTGCCTCTCCTACCTTCTCCATGTGGTGTTTTATCCTTTGTTGTAGAGAGCAGTCTATCTAGTTCTCAGATCTTTTTTAGAGGGAAATAATCCTTATATAGCTGTAGTTTGGTATGTGAGGAAGTGAATTCAGGATCTTACCACACCACCTCTTGGACCACCTTCAATAAGCTACATTTGATTTTTTTTCCCCCTATTTACGAAGTAGCAGGACTGGCTATAATTTATAAAGTTATGGTGTGATCTGAGATGTCTAAGGACAGTGGTAAGTTATTAAATAGTTTTTAACTTTTCTAGATAGGACATCACATATGTGCATTTGTACACACACTCAGCCCTGGGATGAGCACACTCAGATCTCAGTCATTCTGGCTTGACAGTACTAAAGACATTTGAACTAGCAGATTCAGCGTGTTTGTGGTTTATTTGCTCTGTGGCACTGAGTATTGATTAATGACATAATAAATCTTCTTGAGACTTATTTTCCACTGTGAGCATACCATCCTGAAATGAGAGCTACAAGCCTGAGTAGAGGTGATGAGATGTATGTCAAACAAGATAAGTTGGTCTAAGCTCATGACTGATGAATAAATGCTTTGGGGAAGTAACCTGCTTGCTTTTCCTCAACCTTACACTGTAAAATTGTCTTTCAAAGCCATCGTATGCTTTCATTAGTTTTTATTGCATTTATTTGGATCTAAAACTTTCTACTGTCTGTGTAATTCTAGGAAACAAACTGAAAAATTTGATACTGTTATAGATGATTCTATTCATTCTAGGGCTATTAATTTTAACTCCATGGTATCAAAAGAACGCAAAGTATAGATGAGGATTTAGGAAGATATTCCCGGAAACCTTGTTTCTGTCTCTTACTAGTTGTATGACTTTGAACTAAATATAGGTTTTCTTACTTAAAAAATGGGATTCTGCCACCATATGGTAATTCAGAGTTAATCGCTATAATGTATGTAAGGCATTTAGTACAGTGCCTTTACAAGATGAAGATTCAGTGCATGAGGGAGCACTGCACCCCTTTTAATAAAGGAACAATTTCTCATTCATTTAAACATCATTTATAAAATACCTCTCTTAAGCTAAGCACTGAGTTGGCTACTAGATATTGGTCATAATGGGAGTAATGGTGGTAGAATAACCCCGTTTATTGTACACTTTAATATTTTAATTCTAAATACACTTCCTATTGATTATTGTATAATACAGCATATTATAAAAAACAATGTTTATACAAGAACATGAGGTCCGATAATTGGGAGTTAACAAAGTGACAAAAGATCAACTCCCAGCCCTTGAAGAATTTAAGACTAGAATAGTGGTTCTTAATAAGAAGTGATATTCCTCCAGGGGTATTTGGCCGTGTCTGGAGAAATTCTGGTTGTCACACAGTGGGAAGGAATGTGTGTTACTGGCATATAGTGTCCTGGGACACCACTAAACATTCTACAATACAGAGTACAGCCCCCAACAACCAAAAGTTATCCACCCCAAGATGTTAGTAGTGCCTAGGTTGAGAAACCCTGGGCTACATCAAACAGCAATGCAAACATAAGCAGAATTAAGCCATAAAGTACATTGCATAGCAGCTATTTACAAAAGTACAATATTTGGTTGTAATCATAACAGCCACTAACTCTCTTGGTGTACTTATTATATACCTATATGTCTTAACCCATTTAATCCTCTTCATTCTATGATGTGGGAGTCTGATTATTAAATCCATTCCACAGATAAGGAAACTGGGTTTTAGAAAGATTGTATTAATTGCTAAAGTCACAAAGTTAGTATGAGGTAGAGACAAAATTTGAACAAAAGATGTCAGCCTCAAAATCTTACTATCTTAACCATCATGCCAATTATGCAAAACTTGTTGGGAGCTCTTCTAATAAGAATAGCAATTTTTTATCAGAGGAGGGGTCTGAAAATCTGGACTGTAGTTTCACTGTGGTGAATGTATGGGATTGCTGCTAAAATAGTTTCCTAAGGCTGTTCCTACAAATCACCACAAACTGGGTGGCTTAGAACAATAGAATTTATTCTCTCACAGTTTTAGATGCTAGAAGTCCAAAATCAAGATATTGCTGGACCATGCTCCCTCTGAAGGTTCTAGAGAAGAGTCTTTTCTTGCCTTGCCTTTTCCTTGCTTCTACTGGTTCCTAATAACCCATGGTGTTTCTTAGCTTGTAGCTGCATCACTCCTAACCCTGTCTCCATCTTCATACATCTTTCCTCTCTGTGCGTATCTCTGTGAGTCTTCTCCTCTTTTTATGAGGCACCAATTTTTGGATTTAGGGCCCACCCTAATCTAGTATGATCTCATCTTCACTTAACTAATTATACCTTCAAAGACACTATTTCCAAATAAATTCACATTCTTTTTTTTTAAAGATTTTATTTATTTATTTTATTTTAGAGAAAGAGAGAATGTGTGTGAGCAGGGAGAGGAGCAGAGGGAGAGGGAGAGAATCTCAAGCAGACTCTGCCCTGAGTGCAGAGCCTGTTGTGGGGCTCGATCTCATGACCCTGAGATCAGGATCTGAGCCAAAACCAAGAGTCAAACACGTAACTGACTGAGCCACACAGGTACTCCCAAATACGTTCACATTCTAAGGTTCCTGATGGACATGACTTTTTGGGAACCCTGTATAATCCATGACATCTGGTATCATGTACATAATTCTGTATGTTAACAGGAATGTCTGCATGTAGCCAGAAGATAATGATCTTGCAAAATGGAGTTTTCCAGCACTGTATCTTTAAGCAATAGAATCAGATGCAGCATAATGAGACACTTAAATAATTAGTAGCTGTAAGACCTGAACCAACTCATATTAACATACCCAACTCATGCATGGTGAGCAGAATCGTCTGCACTATTTTTTTTTCTCTCTCTCTTTGGCACTTAGTTAATTCCATTTAACTAACATGACATTTGATGTGTATTTCCCCAAGAAAAAATGATGAATCATTGTAGTTATTTTACCTTTTTAAAAAAATGTTTCTATGTATCTAAATCTCTATTAAAATGAATATAACTGTTTTAAATAGAATGTTCTAACTTTTATTTTGCAAGTTTCAAAACTCTTTACCCTGCTATCCTTCATTGTTCTATTGTAAAGTTCTTTTTTGATATTTAGCATTGTAATTGTAAAAAATCTGCTTATTATAAACTCCACCAGAATCATATAAAATCTTATAATATTTATATTCATAGCAATCTTTAATACATTGAATTCATTCATTAACCTCTATATCAAATGATGGTAAAAGTATTAGTTAAATAAGATACTTAAGAAAACCATATACTAAAAAAGAAGATAGTAGGAAGGGGGAAATCAGAGGGGGAGATGAACCATGAGACTGTGGACTCTGAGAAACAAACTGAGGGTTCTAGAGGGGAGGGGGGTGGGGGGATGGGTTAGCCCAGTGATGGGTATTAAAGAGGGCATGTATTGAATGGAGCACTGGGTGTTATACTCAAACAATGAATCATGGAACACTACATCAAAAACTAATGATGTAATGTATGGTGATTAACATAACATAATAAAATTAAATTTAAAAAAAGAAAACCATATGCCAAGAGCAATGAAAAAAAATTAATCTATTACAGAAAACCAGAAGAAACACTTGGAATGGCACAGAAAGGGCCTCCAAAAATCTGCTCCTCCATAAGAACAATAAGAATACTTGCAAAAATAGGGGCACTGGGATGACTCAGTCAGTTGAGCATCCAACTCTTGATCTCAGCTCAGGTCTTGATCTCCATGCTGGGCATGGAGCCTACTTAAAAAAGAAGAATACTTGCAAAAATAGTGGAAACCGACTTTTTCAGAATTCAGGGAATTAATCAAAACTTGCAATGAATTATAGGGAGAATATTTAGTCAAGAAAAAGAACAAAATCTTGGTAAGAACAGCAAGTTTTTTTAACTTGCTGTATTACAACTCTCTCTCCTTAGGTCTGTGGTAGCCTTGAAATTCATCAGCCTTGCAAACAAAGTGTATGTGGAAAGTAGTAGCATAGCAATAACCAGAGGTGCAGAATGGGTTTGGAGCTCCCCTTAAAAATCACACACCCAGAGAATTGTCAGTATTTGATCTGTCTAATAGCTCCCTGGAAAACTTCATTTCCAGTGTTTGTCTTTATTTGACCGACTCAGACCTTACTCAGTGGGAAAAGCTTTATGTTCAGAGTGCTGGTTAAACACAATCAAGAGCAACTGTTTAACTTTAAAGCTTTCTAAGGCAGTGATACCAGTTAGGAAAAATAAGCAGTTGGCCAAGAAAACATAAAAAGAAAAACAGAGGATTGGTGTCAGAGCAGGCTTTGAAAAGCTCTGACATATTCTGGATGATCTTAGAGGCAATGTGTATATGGAGGGCTCTGCACATGCTCAGGAAAGACCCATAAAGGCACTTATCTCTCAACTATGTCCAACACTGAAGCTCTGCACAAGGAGGAAGTGGATGCTAAGGCAAAGCTGTAAACTGCCTAACTTTAAGGTTTCTCCCAGAATACACAAAGTCCTTTGGCAAAGGATGAGAGACTTATTCATCTAAGACAGTTAAGAGAATCTCTGTCCAGTGATTAGCTGACCACAATGGTAATTGACCTGAGATTTCAGGGGCATATAAGAAAGAATACAGACTTCACATGAGTAGTGCAAGAAAATCATTAAACAAAAAGACTTCTACAACAATAACAACAAAAAGTTGGGGGTGGGGAGGAGGTAGGGAGAGTTGGATATAATTTCCAGATTTGTCCCATTAAATTATTTAAATCACCCATTACAGTACACACAAAGAAACCATTACAATACACACAATACACACAAACACACAAAGTAAAGTATACCCCTAAACAGGAAAAAAAACCCACAACAGTCAACAGAAAATATTCCAGAAGAAGCTCAGACATTGGACCTACTAGTCAAAGATATTAATCAGCTATTGTAAACATGTTCAAAGAATTAAAGTAAATGTCTCAGCAAATAAGAGATTAAAATGATTTTTTAAAAAATCAAAAAGGAAATCTGGAACTGAAAATTACAACTGAAACAAAAAATTCAAAAGAGGGGCTTACCAGCAGATCTGATTCAGCAAACCTGAAGATAAGTCTGTTGAGAAACCAGTGGATATTCTCTAGTCTGAGGAAAAAAGAAACAGAAATGAAGAAAAATAAACAGAGTCTCAGTGAACTGTAGGACACCATTAAGTGGTTCAACATAGAAGTAGAGGAGAAAGAGACAGAAAAATATGTGAAGAAATAATGGCCAAAAATATCCTAAATTTGATGAAAAATATTAATCTACTCATACAGGAGTCTCAACAAATTCCAAGTAGAACAAACTCATACAGATCCACACTTATACACATTATAGTCAAAATACCAAAAGTTGAAAGCAAAGAAAGTCTATAAAAGACATGGCACATGGATGTTTATAGAAACCTTATTCATAATTACCAAAACTTGAAAGCAACCAAATTGCCCTTCAATAAGTGAATAAACAGGTGTGCATTCAGATAATGAAAAAGAAATGAGCTATCAAGCCGTTAAACAAAAACAAAAACATGAAGGAAACTTAAATGCACATAACTAAGTAAAAGAATCTGAAATACCTACGTACTGTATGATTCCAACTACATGACATTCTGGAAAAGACAAAACTATGGTGATAATAAAAAGATCACTGGTTGTCAGGGGTAAGGGGCGGGAGGAGGGATGAATAGACAGAGCACAGAGGATTTTTAAGGCAGTGAAACTATTCTGTATGTTATTATAATGACAGATACATGTCATTAAACATTCACCCAAAACCATAGAATATAAAACACCAAACATAAATACTAAGGTAAACTATGGGCTTGGAGTAATTATGATTTATCAATGTAGGTTCATCAAGTATAACAAATATGCCACTGTGGTGAGTTATGTTGATAATGAGGGAGCCAATGCATGTATAGAAATGAATGACAAATCTCTGTACATCTCTTTTAATTTTGCTGTGACCCTAAAACTGCTCTAAAAAAATAAAGTCCTAAAACACAATATACAAAACAACAGAAGTGACTCATGATGTACAAGGGATTCTCAATAAGTTTAATAGTGGACTTTTCATCAGAAACCAAAGAAGCCAAAATTGCTTCTCCCATTATTAGAAACTATGGAAATAAAAGGTCACAGTCACGTTTCTGGATGAAATTCAGAAAACAGGATTGGCTTATACCATGACTTTGCTGAATGAAATTGTGAATAGTGATGGGGGTGGCATTAATATGCCATCTAAAGAATAGAATCACCTAAAAGAATAATCTATTTGTAGCTTTTATCATTTTATGAATGATCTTCCCAGTGTCTCTTTGGACTGAAATTAAGCCTAATCTCTCATATTAGGCTTACTCTTAATAGAACAAGTCAAATTGAGGCAAATAGTTTACAAGTGTGTAATGACAGAAGCCATCTGCTGGAATAGATGTGTATTAGCCTTTGATACAGGCTTTATAGGTTAGTACAATTATAAATTTTTATACTTAAAACTGTCAGCCTCCAAACTTTTGACTAATAATTTGTTAGAATACATTGTTGGTATGAGTGACAAAAAAAAAAAAAAAAAAATCAATAGCCTGGATGCCAAAGAAAAAAAATCCAGAAAAGATCTTTATAATCTAGGAAGTCCTGCAACAAAAGAATTTTTCTGAGATCAACAATGAAGAAGAGATATAAATTGTAACTAGTCAAGCTAGACCAATTAAAACCTTACTTACTTCAGTTAATTAATTCCATCTTCATAAGTGAGGAATATCTTTATTGTGTACATATATGATCAGCCACTCTTTTATGAGGCGATAAATCATCAATGGTTTTCTTATCAATATGAAATATTTTTTATAAATCTTGATGTGGGTCTCATAATGGCACCCATCCTCTCCGTTTTTATGTGGTTCAGAAGGGCTTCCTATCACATTTCATTTTGTAATCTGATTCCATGATTGTGACCTCTACTTGAGCTTTTGCTGACTTTTTAAAAAAATAATTGCCTATGTCATTTTGAATCATGCCCACTCAAACACTTAAATAAGCATATGTGTGGTCCTTCATTTCCATATTGTTTCTTATTAGCACACATTTTCTGTTACTTTGAGCATGATCAACAGCTCTTTGATGCTATTTATTGCTTAATTCCTCCTAGCTTGGTGAACAAAAACAGCTCAAAATGTGTCTCAGTGAATAAATACCTATACTTCGTATATAAAGCAAATCTAATCAGTTTTAGGTAATTTGGCTATCTCGTTCTTGGCTTAGAGTTTCTTGTTTTCCATACCCATGTTAGAGCTAATTTCCAGTAACCAGTCAATATCCACTTTGAAATTTGAAAGTGAGTGCATCAGTTTCTCACCTGTAAAATGAAATAAAAATATTACTGTGTAGGGTCATTATGCAGATTAAATAATTTAGTGCATAGAAAGTACCTGTCACATCATTCATTTATCCCACAGATTCAAATGAGGGCCTACTGCTAGAGATACATCAGTGATCAAAACAGCTAGAGATTTCCTACTTTTGTGGAACTCTTAACCATAGGAATATACAGTACTGGGTAGACAGGTAGACTTGCCAGTAGGCCAGATAAAATCTAAAATAATGTGTAAGGTTGACTTGTAAGCACTTAGGAAAGGTAGTAGTGATTGCTTAAATCCAATAGAAAAATTTCATGGGACACTCAGCCCTTTCCCATTGAAATTTTCGAGGCCAGTAAACTATAAAAATGACAAATATAATGACCTCTCTTGAGTCTAGATATTCCAGCTGTGCAGTTACAGGAATGGTACTGTGATTTAAAACACCTTGTGTGGGAAGACTTAAAGAGTTTAATTGACCACAAGATCAATATAAGGAAATGGTATGATACAGGAAAAAAAGAGAGAGAGAGAAAGAGAAGCAATTTATTTTTAATTCTAAGGCTATCATAGAAGCATATATTCCAGAACAAGTGCTATGATACTCTGACTCAATGCTGTGCTAAATGTAGTATGAGTCTCCCAACTCTGGAAGAAGTATGAATAAACCAAAATGCTTCTAGAGAAGAACAATCAAGAACAGTGTGTGAATGTGTGAAAAATAATTCTACATGGTAAGAGAGGACTTCTTAAAGACACACATATCTCTGATGCAGAGATTTGAGGGAAAAGTAAGAGCTGAAGGATCGCATGAAGGAGAGGAATTGGACAGAATTCAGATCACATGAGTGAAGCTAGAGAGGGGCAGATTTAAGCCAAATATGAATAAGAGCAGAAAGAAAATAAAGTCCATGCACTTGTGAAGTATATGAAATCAGTACATACAGAGGAGTTTCTGTAGAGGCTGGAAGTGTGCAGGTCTCTCCCAGCTTGGCACTGGTTGACTTTTATCCTCTTCTCAAGATCTAATTGTTAGTATTTTGGACAAGTTTACGTAGATTTGAAGAATGCAAATTTAGGGCAAAAAAAATAAGTGTAGATAATCTTCAAAAGAGTAGGTTTTATTATTACTACTGTTAATAAAATACTTTCTTTTGGGAATCTAACAAGCATGAATTCATAAGATGGTTAGTGAACCTTGAAATTCATTTTCTGCTCAAAAAGCAATGTTTTAAATCATGATTAATTATCTGTACACGCTCTTTAAATCATAAAATTGATGAAGATTGAGATCAAGAGAGTAAGGGAGGCACATAAGAGGGCACCCCTTACTTGAAAGCTGTGTTGACACTAAAGGTGGCAAATAGGTTTCTTCTTTTTGATAAACTGCATTTAATTGGAAATGACTAACTATATATCTGTGTTTGGAAGGATTCTGAAGCAGAGTCGCTGATCATTGGGGGAAAAAATACCACGATAATCACTGGTTACCCTTCGCAGAGGACCTGTACTTTGTTATGCACATCATGTAGCAGGTATTCCTGAAGAAATTAAGAATCTCATTTGCCTTGGTGGGTTAAAGTTCATCCTTTCAGGTGGCACTTAATTCTTGGCACCCCACTTCAATTCCAGCTTCCCCTGCTAGAGGACATCCTCTCTGAACTATAGCAACTGAGACCCACAATCAGATGCAGAAGCTAGAGCTTGCATGGACCTGCCCCCCAGCTCCCACATTTGCATAAGTTCTTATCCTCATAAATCACTCCTAGTGGTCATCCTCTGATTAAACTATCACTGATACACTTGCTGAAAATCAGGCCTGGGATGGGAATAGATGCAAGACTGTACAAAATGTACAGTATTGTCTATTACTAATAGTCCCTGATGATGATCACTTCTCAGCCTTTTGGCTAAGATCAAATGCAATAGTCCCTGATGAGAAAATGCCTAGTGGTTTCACATAACAAATAAACCATTAAGGGAACATGTGGGCCTACATAAGCTCTGGCTTCAGTCAAATGTTGAGTCAAATCTTTGTATAGATGCTACTGTGTTATAGCGATAGGAGATACCAACACTGCACTTCATGTGTTCATATTGCTGGTTGAATTAAGTAGAAATGAAATACTCTGTGCAGCTTTATTTCCAAGGGTTGATTTGGACGTTCATTCAAAAGATAATTTATGTACCCTGTGCAGTGTTCAGATAAAATGCCTTTATTTTGGAAAGAGGAAATGATTGGATCCTTTGTCTTACTGTTGCTACACATGAGAAACATTTCTTTTTAATACACAGATATTAACTTTTTAAAACTTCCTTGAAAAAAATGAAAATATTATACAATTGATTTTTCTTCTTCAGATTTATTAATTAAAAGATACGATAGATACAGTTATACTATATAATGGGTATTGTTCTTGATAGCTCCTTAATACATATAGGAAATTGGAGAAGATTTTTTTCTCCCCCATCCCCACTCTCCATCTGTATCTTCTACACACACACAAAAGGGGGAGGAGCATCCCATGAATTAACAGGTTAAGGCAACTCTGTCCATTTGGTAGAATGAAAACTTGTTATAAATGCAGTTTCCTCTCCTCTTCCTAATAGTGGACAGTTGACAATGTAGGAAAAATTCTCATTTCTACCTAAGGCAATTGTAAACAAGCAAACAAACAAAAAAACAACCTCATAAAACACTGCAACATTTCTGCTCACTTATACACAGCTCAATTTCTACAGCTGGTTTGAGGAAGATGCCAAAACCCATATCTGAAAAGAAATAGATAATAGCTTTCTTATTCCAAAAATGTATGCATAACTCAAACTCAATTTTAACTGAGGGACAGAAATGGAATTCAGAGCTCATGGTGAGTTTACTTGATGAATGTAGCAGTGTTTTCACCTTTTCAATTGTATGCTCAATTTCCTACTTTAAAAATATCCTAAAATTCATTAAGCATGAAGCCCTGCTGGGCAGTGACAAGATGCAGGCACAGTAGTGCCCATAAGAGTGCCTGAGTCTTTTCCTTAGGGATATTCCTAATTAAAAACTGGTTGTTGCTTGCAAGTAGCTTGAGTCGTTCTATACAGAGAGCACCATGAATCCTCAACCTCTGTAGGGGTGAAGATGTGATATAATGAAAAAGGGAAAACTTACAGCAAATAGAGAAAAGCGAAGATGTCTCTTGGGTTGATCAAGTAAAAAGGGAATTCAAAGATTTCAGATTTAATATTCTTTCTTTTCTGCTTAGAATTCAGTTTTTTTCTTGATCTCTCCAGTACAATGCATCTTAAATATCAGAATGCAACAGAATTACCTACGAAATTTGGTTTTAAAAAAGGCAGATTTTTCAGGGCTCCCTCTACTTATTCTTAACTGAATCCAGAATAAGTCCTGGGAATCTACTTTTGTACCAAAGTCTTCAGAAATTATGGCACATGTGACCATTTGGGTACCACAAATCCCAGTGCAAAGCATCCATTCAATAATATGAAACTAAAGTGAAAAATACAAAACATCAAGTGAAGATTTTGCACAGTACCTCCCCAGAAACTCTGATGGCATAATTCTCCTTATTCTCTGTAGCCTTAGTAACCATAAAGGAAGAGGGTTCTCAGATCTTTCTGTGTGTGGATATCACCAGCCGTCTGAGGGAAATATAGATTTTCAGGTCTCAGCCATTCTCCCAGAGATTTAATACATTTGGTCTTGAGCGCAGGAATGTCTGCTGTTAGCCTACATGCTGCAGGATCCTGCTGCGTGTGGTTCATGGAGTACACCTGACAAACTTCTGCCTAAGCAGTGCCATCAACACAGCATGGCCACCAAAGACATGATCACAATGATAACTTGATGCAGTCACCAATTAATTGATAAATAAATCCACATTATGATATGAACTACATAGAATTTTGTTAGGATAATTTCTATCTTGTAATAAAAACTTAAAATCACTCTAATTTTATTAATAAAAAAAGAAAAACCACTTGGCTTGTGAATTCTAGAAGTCCCATGTTAGCTCTGTCTTCAGGGATCACATGGTGTCAACAGAACTGTTTCTCCCCATTTCTCGCCCCTGCTGTCTCCATGCCAACTTCTTCCTCTGATGCCAGCCTCTCTGCCATGATGGATAAGCTCCATTTTCACAGCACCTCAGGTTCATGTCCCATAGAAACAACTAGAATCTTGCTGGTTCCTGCAAAGTCTTGAGAGTTACTGTGGTTGGACAAACTTAGGTCATGTGGTTGAGGGAATGCAATATGGTCATTGGTTTAGCCTTGGTTGGGGGGGGTGGGAACTTCCAAGACCATACTCACTGGAAGAGCATAAGGAGTGTGTCCATTAATTGGTTGCTATTGCCAGAAGGAGGGGGATGGATCTGGGGAGACATTCTCAGTAAACATCCACTGTGGCATTATGTATGTACAGAAGCAACCAGAAGTCATATGCAGGGGTAGTGTCTATAAGCTGGCCAGATGACTGGTACTGAAAGAGACAACCTAATATTTTGAACTTTCTTGCTAGTAAACACAGTAAAGTACTAGAGCTATCAGTGTTTGGAGCTTCTAATTAAGTCAGTTGAATTATTACCTTATTGGGATTTGTGGTTTGTACTTGAACTCTTGGCTGCTTCCCTGCCTGTGCCATAAAAACCTGGCAGAGTCTCTGTATGAACACGGGTAACCCTTCCATGGGGGGTCTGTGCCATAGACCCCTTTGGCAACCTGATGAAGCCCGTGCACCCCTTCTCGGAAAATGTTTTTAAAAGCATGAAATAAAAGACATAGGATTACAGAGAAACCCAATTTTATTAAAAGTCTCATATATTGTAAACAAATTTGTAATGTGGAATTATGTGCTTCTTTATGACCACATTACATTGCTTAGTAAAAATAAATATTTATTTATTTTTCCCTTTGGCCATCCCCGTTCACAGACCCACTGAATTTCAGGCAGTGTTCATGGACTCTGGTTTCAGAATTCTTATCGCATAGATGCCAGGGGTCTCTTAGTAGCGATGATTGTGTTAATTCTCTAGTTTAAAGTCCTCCATTTGCTCCCAACTTTTCTCAGAACAAAGTCTGCAATCCTTAGCCAGACACAAAGGCCTTATTATAACCTGAGTGGGCTCAGTCCCTCAAGTTCCCTCATCTTGTAATGGAGGCTCACACTGTACTAGAAAACACGCAGTTCCCTGAATAAGCAGGGTTTTCTCACATCCAGATATTTGTATACATGGGTACTGCCAGGGCAAACTCTGCCTCTGTCTCTCTGCCATTTCAGCTGGCAGATTCTTCATCATCCTTTCGCCTTCGAATTCACTTCCATCCAAGACTGAGTTAGCCAACTCTTCCATGTGCTTCCATTGCTCCTCCTCACCCTTGTGAAGCACTGACATTCTAGTCCAAATTAATAAACTGGAGAATCTACTGGGCAAGTATTGGAATGATCTCAGGCATAATAGAACTTTTACTCACTTAGAGACTAGAGCTACAGCAAATTTTCAGGCAAGGGTCTCCTTTAAATAGTCAGGGCCCATACTATAAAAGCTATTTCAAACATCTTACACTTACTACCATCAATTGCTGGTGTGAAAATAATTTTAGTGTTCTACTTAATAAATAAATCTGTGATTGAAACAGATTAACTGTTGTGTCAGACGAGAGCGAGACTTCTGTGCATTTGTGTGTATTTTAAATTGTACCATGAAATGGAGAATAATGTCATAGTTATTTATCATTTATAATCTCCCAGCCTCAGTTTTCAGCACATTTTTATATTAACCTTATTTCATCCTCACAGCAACTCTACAAGGTAGCTACTGTTCTTAGTACTGTTTCAAGGAAACTGAAGCTCACAGAAGTTGAAAATCTCATCTAATGTCACATCGCTGGTGTGGGATTTCAATCCAGAAAATAAGGCTTCAGAGTTCTCATTAAATGTCAGAACGTATAGTATAATGCTGATTTTTATCAACAAAGTCCCATGTCACACGTACCTAGAATGGAGGTGTGTGTATGTATGCATACGTAAATATATGTACACATATATAATTTTTTTGTGTACACCATTCTTACCGTATTTTTCTGGTTGAACATCATGACTGCTGTGTGGATCTGGTGTTAACAGTTCTCCTCCAGGAATTGGTAAAATTTTAACTAGGAATAGCTAATGACATAAATATGCCCATTGTGTCTGAGCCTTTTACCATTTTGCTGCCCATACTGATTCTTCGTCTTAACAATTTTTACCAAGCTGTCACCTTCAACTAGAGCTAGAATAATAGCTACTATGGAATTTGGAGGGAGTAAACCTGTGTTCAAACCTTAGCATGGCCCTTCACATGTTTGGAATTAACTTACTGATTCCACACTTCAAGCTCCTCTTAGCTAAAAATGGGGCGTATGATCCCTGCTCAAATTTAAAAGGTAAAGAATGTAACCACATTTTGGAATTTCAACTATATTTTTATTTGATAAAACTTTTAGGAATTTGAGGTACGGGGCTCCTTTAAAGCAAAATGTGTTCCATCTCTATAGTCTTTGCAAAATCTTCTCCTCTCTAGGATCCTGAGAAAGGACAGAATTATATATGACTTTTTGCCAGCCTGCATTATTCTCAGTCCACCTCGATAGTTCTTGTCGCATCTATCATCTGTTCAAAATATTGTTATTTATTCTTTCTTTTCCCTAAATCGACCCACTTTTTCTTTTATGTAATTAATTTGAAAGGGAAACTTTATCATTTCTGTAAACTTACTGGGTAGATAAAATATTTCCTTTACTACATTAAGATAAGTATAACACAAAATAAAAGCATTCAAAGGAAATGCCCACCAAACCCTCAACATCCCATGTGTCAGGGTTAGTACATGTACTTCCTTTTGGGAACTGTTCGCATAAGATAGTCAGCTGAAAAAGCCCTTCATCAAACTCCCCCTTCCTGAAGTGCCTGGCATGAAAAGGGATCTTTTGTCACTCACTAGAATTTACTGCTGACCTCTTCAGTTACACACGCAGCTTTGGTCCCATGGCATTATATATGCAGACCTGCTCATGGTCAGGAGCTAAGGGCAAATCAGGCCCTTGGCAAAAGTACACACTAAAAAAAAAAACAAAAAACAAAAAACTAACTGCAGCATCATTGCACTTCTTCCATTTCCATTTGTCTTCCCTCTTCAGGAATTCTAGCTACCCCTATGCTTCACTTGCCCACCCTTCACTGAAAGCCCAATTATGGTTTGTCCTCTAGAAGCAGAAACACTTCTTGGAAGAGAGCATTTCTTTCATCTATATTCATAACCTTGTTCTGCCTCAAAACTTCAGAACATAACTTTCCTGGGTAATACTCTCTCAGATATATGGTTGGTAACTCTCTGATCTAATATACCAATTCCTGATGAGTTTTCTAATTGATAATAATGTGACCAAATTGCTTAGTTTCTGCCAGAGAGGGATTTAAATTTTAGTGAGGGGAGTGGCCTTGAAGCATTCTTTTTATTCTAAATGATGAGTGCCTGAGAGAAGTTTAATGCCCTTCCTGGGTAGATTTTTCTTGAGCAGAGAACCGTCTAACACCATTCTTCAGATCATACCATGTAGCCATGAAATTCTAAATCATTTGGAATGAAGTCCCATTAATCTTTCTGTGGAAGAATCTGGGATCTTCAGAGAAATAAACAAGAAAAATTTTCCCTTAAATAATTTTATGTATTTGTTAGTGCTCTCATTTTTGGTAAGCTTTACAAGTTAAAGAGGAAGCAGAATAGTTGGAAGTAAATTGCATTGCAACTTCCTCATCACTTTTATGAAAATCTAGCATCTGGCTCTTTTGCGTCAGCCTCAGCCTATCTATGATGGTGCTACTGACTAAGAATGCCTGATGCACTCACCTGGGCCCTCACCACTTGTGGTAAGTCCCCACAGACATTGACCCAACTGACTAGAACCAGTGTTGTAGCTGGACTGGTCCTTACAGTTCTTATTATGATTGTAAGATGCACCTCAGCAGCAACCATCAGGAGCTTTGAGGAACGAGATTTATTACTCACAGGTCCTTGAAGAGATACCACATACCCAGGGGCCACACAGCCAGGTCATGAGTAGAGAAGGGGAGAGCTGGGGCAAGACCTGGGTTCTGCCTTTTTTGGGTCCAAGGGTGGGGTGCCTAGGGTTTCACAGGTTTAATCCTTTTTGGTGAATTTAAAATGTAACAGAGAGATTGAGAGCATGAGAAGGGAGAAGGTCACTCAAGTGGCCAGTGATCTATGATGTCCAGGACTTTCTCAGCGGGAAACTTCTTGGTGGGCCAGCCTGGTTTCTTACCTAGTTGTTTTGCTAGTAGCTGTCTTATACACCTAGCAACATTTATTCAGAATGGGTGTCTTTGAAATAGATCCCATAGTAATCAAAACTCACTGTCAAGCACTTCAGTTATAATTAAACACAATGTCAAGTTCTTACACTACACTGGTCTACACTGGTTTTGTCTCCTATAGGTAGTAGCCTCTGTACAGTTGAGAAGCACCAGTAACTGTACAGAGGCAAACCCCCTCTGAAGCTGATGAAGCTTCAGGAACCCCTTGCTTGCATGGGCCCCTCACAAGGTTCTGGGAGGAGTCCTGCAAATTGTTCGCACGGTGTTCACCATAATGCGTTTTTGTAACATTTGCAAAAAGAAGACAGTTTGACTTGAACTGTTGAAGACCACTGTGGTCCACCTCTGATCTGCCTTCCGTCACATTTCCCATTCTGTTGAGTGACCTTGGCCATGACTGTTTGTGGGATCTGCTAAAGGAGATGAAGTTGGAGGGTACACTTATCTTGGGTGTTATGTGGCTTACAGTCAGTTCCATGCATCTATATTATGAAATTGTGGCTAGCTATTCTGGCTTAGAAAGGCTCCGAGCTACTCCTACTGCCAGTGTCAATGACATCTTCACCAAAAGGTGCAGGGTCAGATTGATGTCAAAATATCAATTAAATATTTTAGGTTTTGTTTCAGGGATTTTCTGTGTTTGTTATATTCTTAGCGTTCCTAGTTAACTGGTTGTGATTTCTTTTCTCATTCCAAGGAAGCATCCGCTGTTGTACCTAGTTTTGTATCAGTAATTTTAATTTTTTAATTTTCCTTTTTTTTTTTTTTTTTTTTACTTAGCCAGAAACCCCAAATTGTACATGCTTTAAGCCCTGCAGTTCTACCTTCGGGAACTAGCTTAGCTTTTCCCACAATTGGCACTAGTGAGGCCACTTCAGCAGACTCTGTTCCTCATGAGATAAGTTCTATAACTGTATTTGATTCCAGGAATTTCATTTCTGGAATATAAATGCTCAGTTATTATGTTGGTAATTAATTAGTAGAAATGCCATGTGTTATTCTCAATTTCTACCACCACCTACTTCAGCAACAGTGTGAGCCACATTGATGGCTATTCATTTTCCCTTCTTTTTTTTTTTACCCCAAGAAGTTTTCATTTTGGTTTATTTCCTTCATCCTTAGGGCACTGCTCTTAAACCATTACCCTTGGTATTTGCTCTCTATCTTCCATGCCTGGGAACAATTTCTCAAAGATTTAATTAGGTCTCGCATTGATGAAGTAGTTCTTTGCTATGGTGCCTTTATTTGTAAACAGGAAAGTCTTTTATCTTTGGCTGTCTAGAGAATTGGCTACTCAAAATCCATTTTCCCCTCCAGTTTATTGCTTCTCGAGTTCAGAATCATGCATACCTATAGTTCTGTTCATAGTTGCCTTACCTGAGGGTCTAAGACTCAGTGACATATATGGCATCTTCCACTTTAATATTAGATTCATTGTTGGAAAAAGTACCCCAAAGACTCCATTTCATATCCAGATTTCATTACTTTATGGATTCTGTATCCTTTAACAAAGTGAGGAATTTTTTCCAATTTTCTAGATGGTTCAAATACAATTATATAGTATATATTTTACCAATTACTAATCAACGTTTGTTCACATTTCACACTGCCAAAGCTGTACTGTTTAAACAGTGAGTGTTTTATTTCCACTATGTTGATTCACTTGTCTTTCTTCCTGTTTCTTAAAACATTTTTGCCTCTTAACTTATCTATTTCAGGGACCATAAACAATAGCTAGAGAGGGTGTAATCCAAAAATCGTTTGCATCTTCCTCAGAAATAAATCTCAGTAAATACACATTTAATGAAAATAAATTGTTTAAAGTCATTTAACCTGAAGTTTCTTTTAGTTACAAGATTTACTGTTGAAAATGATTTTAAAATATTTCTTTTCATTTTCACCCTTTATCATATATTTGACATGATTTAATTAGATATTACTTAGTGCTTGAGGATTTCCTTGTGCTTAAGGTCCTTATTCTGATCTTGATAATTTCCAGTTTCTTTAAATTTCCATTTAAAGAAACTGTAAATGTCAGTGGGACAGGGTCGAAGTTTCATTGACTCCACAATCAGTAGGGAAAGTTAAAAAACTAGATAAAACAAAAGCATGTCCCTTATCTCAGTTTTTTCTAGTAAATTATACAGATTTAAGAATACAGTACCATGAATTCTTATTAAAAGTGTGGGTTTCAGTTAGAACTTTTATTTCTATGTACTAGTTTTCAAGATACTAGTTTTGCTGTCTGAATTTCTTGTGCCTGGTATTGATTTGAAATTGGCTTCTATTTGAACACGCAAGTGATAAGAAAGCAAGGGGTTTGAAAATGCTCTGGTTGGTGTTTAACAATCTGGCTCTGATACCTGGGCTTCTAGTTGCTAAACTGTTCTGTCTCCCCGTAGCAACAGTTATAAAATAATGAAAATACGCTGTATATTTAGGTGGTACTTTAGCTTGATATAAAGCATATTTGCTTTCAGAGTTTGATGTTATTTCCATAATCGCCCAGAGGAAGCAAGAGAAGAGATGTTACATCCTTATTCCACAGAATATGGAATGGATGCCTTGGAAAGCTGATTGCCATGTGGGAGTATTAATTTCTGAAGATGAGTTCATTTATTGTTTAAACGTGATGTATTGTACAGATTTCAAGATTATAAAACGTCTGTGATGGAAAGTGAATTTCTGTCTCCTGTCCTTCACCCATTCCATTTCTTTCCCTAGAGGCAAGAGCTGCTGCTGAGGTTTTGTGCTGTGTTCCAGGGATGTGGAAGGTGCCTTCCAGAGCCTGCCTGTACCCAGGATTGGCACACTACAGGCCTCAGGCCAAATCTGGCCTGCTGCCTATTTCTGTAGAGAGCTTTATTAGAATACAGCCAAAGCCATCTATTTATGTATTGTCTATGGCTGCTTTCGTGCTACAATAACATTGCAACAGAGACCGTCTGCCCCACAAAGTCAAAAATACTGGTTATCTGTCCCTTTACAGAAAAAGTTTGCCAAATTTAAGTCTCAGATAGCATGTGTATGATGCCTCTTCCTCCAAAGCTTGCATTATAATAGTGAGTAATCCATATGCTGTTTGTGACACTGACTGAATCAAAGAATAATGTTCATTTTGATTTATGAACCCTTGTCGATGTAGAGGTGAATGTGTCCTGTATGTTACTGACTAGCTTGGCTATGAAGGTGGCTGAATCTTGAGCACTCTGCGTTTTAAATAAGATCAGTCCATTAATTTTGGCTTTTTCAGCATTAACCTCTGGATTCAGTTCTCACACTGTTGGTCGTTATCCTCTGGAGAAACGCTCAGAAGCTCTGCAAGGTTTGCGAGAAGCTCTGCGATCCTTTGGCCCACCGAGAGAGAATAGTGACGTGGATATGGATCCTATTGTGATAACTACATGGTATCAATTAAAACTTGTCAGATGCTCAAATTCTGAAATTAGTAAAGTGAAAATTTGGCATTTTAAGCTACCTTTGAAAATTCAGTAAATTTCCATACACTGTGTGGAAAGCCCAGCACAGGGAGTTTTTCCTCCAATTCTTCCTTGTTGGTTGAGGAATACACGAAGGTGTTAGTGAGTGTTCAGGAAACATGTCATATGTAAGTTCTTCACTGTCATGAGAATCATAGTCGGGGGACAAGATGCACACACTAGGAGAGGCCACTGGGAACAGACCCCAAATGAACAGTATCTTCATTTCTTCAATCTCATGATCATTTCACAATGATTTGCTGAGTGATTAGAGTGAGAAGAATTGCCAATTCTAACAATTAAGTTTCTCCTTTACTTTTTCATGCTTGTAATTCTTTAATTTGTCTAAGAAAACTGTATATATGATTGAACTTCACTAATAACTCTTATCATTTTACATATTTGAAAATTTTGCCTTTATATGTTTTTGTAGCCAATAAATGCTCAGAGTTCACTGACAAATATTTAGGACTTCAAGAAGAGAGGGTTTTCCATGCTGAATGCCCCCTGTCCTGGACTGTTTCAAATGATCTTTTCTCTTCAGTGGGATTCTCACTTTCTAGCTTCCTCAAACCAGGCAGGCATACATCCTCTTTTAGGCATAAATTAAACATAAGATATAAAAATTTCTGGAAACTCTCCTCAGTGTCTAGGGAACATAGGCTTCAAATAATAGATAAATGGAAGTATTTCTGAGGTCATTACATGATTATACATAATACCATGTGATATTTGAAAGTCAGGAAAAACAAGCATTAGTTAAGGCACAGTGTAATATCCTAATAAAACCTTCCTGATAAAATCATTTCATTGTAAGGAGTGCTTGAAATAATTTGGTCTAGGTGAATGATTACAATATTTTCTCCAGAGCCCATGCTGGAGGACTGAGTTTAAAATAACCTCTCTTATCCACTAGTAACGTATAAATAATAGACTATATTTCATCAAAATGAAAGGTGGTTAACATATGAGAGGATTTGGAAGAATTTCAAAACTCCCTTAGGTACATCTTTACTAATCAATGTGAGCAAAGTTTGAGGAAATCTGTTTGCTTTCCAAAAAATAGTAATTTGTTTATAAAGCACTTGAGATATCCATGATGAATGATAAGTCCAAATTATTATGAAATATGATGCTGTCACAATTTTCTTAGGAATAGGACTAGAAAATACCATTCTACCTTATGTGACATTAATTTTAAAAACTTTTAATGCCAGAAAAATTTCCCTCTGGTATTGTAATGCATTCCGCATGATCCATATTATCAAGGAAAAGAAAAAAAGAAAAGAAAAACAGGTGGCTAGTTACCAGTTTTAATCTATGTTGAGTTTTCAGTGTTTAAAAAAACAAACCTGCAATGTGTCCATGGAGAAAGCTTTTGGCACAAGCTACTTTGGTTGTGTTGTCGAAACAGAAACAGAATTCGTACCCAAAGAGAAAAAAAAATATCATTCCTTATGAGAAAAATCCTACTAAATTATACATGCTCCTACTACTAAACATACCTACTTGAACTACTATACATTCCTACTAAATCACTGGGCTTGCAGTCACCAAGTTTCAGCTGTGAATTGCTTGAAGCTTAGAAAATAAATTCCATGGTCAACAATAAGAAATTTAAACTCAGAGTCACAAGATTGAGAATGTGGGGATAACATCTGCCACCATGATTCTATCAGAATGGTCTTTTTATTTAAATAATAGTCTTGATAAACACAACTCCAACAAGCCACAGGTAATTTTTTTTGAGCTCAATAAGTAGGTTTTGCAGGGGGATTAGGATCCATGGGAAAATTTCTAGACCAGCTCTCAGGAAAATTGGGTGCCTGTTTTTGCTGTAAATGTAGCAGAAACAGTTCTCATCAAATACTCTTCTGTTCCCCTACATTTCCCAGTCTTTCCTGTAGTTAGTTGGGGTCACATGATTAGTTTTGGCCAATGGACTAAGGCCAGAAGAGACATGTGACCGTGGGGAGCCAGGCAGCTAAGAGGATGTGCCCCCTCCTGTCTTTCTCTGTCTTTGCAGCCTTAGAAGACACAGATAGCATACCTGCACGGCAGGAGGGTCACCGGATCCTAATGAGGAGTAGACATTGTTATGGAGAAAGGGATCTAGAAGCCCCTCTGGTTTTTTAGGTTTGCCTGATGTTGTGGCTAATATTAACTACTGATCCAGTGAACATAAATCATGGATCTATTTTTATTCAATTTTTGTATGAAGGTCAACTCCCTGCTTATCCTAAAAGTAAAATCATTTTTGTAAAAATATCTGGTAAAACTGAATGTTAGTAAATTGCCAGCCCAAGAACCCAGGAATAGTTGGTTTAAACTGCTATAAAAAAAGCAGTCCATCTGCTCAAACCTGACCTCACAAAGAAGTTAATACTGCATTTTTATGAACATTTAGTTCTCTGGATTTCTTCAGCCACAATTAAAGGCTTTCACATTTTTATCCAGTTTTGGGTGAAAGATGGGGAAATCCCATTACTACCTTTAACATAAAAAGCCTTTAGTTCCTCGAAATAAATACTTTTTAATTTCAACAGAAATAATTTAGTACCCTTTCTATGTTTCAGTATAGATTATTATAAGATTAAATTTATCCTAGCTGTGGAGTAGGGGGTGGCCCAGGGGAAAATCATTAAAGGCTTAGATTATCTCCTCCAAGCACTTGTGGTAACTGCAAAAAAGATGTCCACGCACGGAAAATGTTACATTATCAATCAGCATAGGCTTGAGCTAAAACTGTAAAGGAACCATTAAGGGCCTTTAAACATTTTATTTGTGGAGTTAGACAGACTTAGGCTTGAGTCCTGATTCTAACGCCAAATAGCTCTGTGACCTTGGGCAAGTCACTTGACTATTCATAAACCTTAGTTTCCTCATCTGCTACAACAAGGACACTGATAATACCTATCTCACAGACTAGTTCGTGAGCTTAGCCACTGGCATGAAGCAGTTACTCAGTGAAAGCCAATTAATACACTAATAATAGCTAGATGCACACTACAGGGCAAAGATGACTGAGTCTAGACAGTTCATGAATTCAGTTATTCTGTTAATATGCACTGAGCTCTTGCTGCATTGAAGGCTGGTGCTGGCCTCCCCGGGCAAAGCGTGGTTGTATCAGCATGGCAGGAATGGCCAGTTAACCACCTAACTTCCCTTGTGTGAAGTTGTTGCTAGCAGGCTGCTGTTCAGCCAGAAACTACACATTTCCAGCCCCCCTTGCACCTCTGTGTGTCTATGTAAGTAATTCTTGCCAGTGGAATATTAGAGAAAGTGTGACTTAAGGTCCAGTCCTTCACGGCTGCTTTCATGTAAATTGCCAGCCCAAGAATATGGGAATAGTTGGCTTAAACTGTTACAAAAAAGCAGTCCATCTGCTCAAACCTGACCTCACAAAGAAGTTAATATTGCATTTTTATGAATGTTTAGTTCTCTGCATGTCTCCAGCCACAATAATTAAAGGCTTTCACATTTTATCCAGTTTTGGGCGAAAGAGGAAAATCCCATTACTACCTTTAACATAAAAAGCTTTTAGTTTTTTATGGCTGCTTGTAGAGGACTCCCAGGCCCCCGGAAGGGGGACAGTCTCAAGATGGACAAAGCCTGGGTCCTTGAAGAATGACAAGGACAAAAGCTTCCCAACATTGGACTATTATGTAGACAAAATATTTACTGTTGTGAGCCATTGAAATTTTAGGACTCATCTGTTATAGTCGACAGTGCTTCTCCTAACTAAGATAATCAGATAGGACTTTGCCCTAAGTGACTTTAGAGTCTATAAGAAAATACATATTACAGTAGGTTGCCTTATTACTGTTAGCTGATAGATATGTCTGAGCAGGTCAAGCCCTTTAGGATTTTGAGAACTTATGGCCATAATCAGAGAGTTCTTACTTCCTTTTTCCTGTTCCTTGCCTCTATTTTCTCCTTAATTAGGGAGCCGTGAAATGAAAGTACAGACTCTTGTGTTTCACTTTTGTTTCTGTTCCTACCACTCACCCTTGATTGGTGAAACTCAAGGCCAGGTTGAGAATGCTTCATCACACCATCATGAAACTGTCTACCACCCTTTCTGTCTCTGTTCACCCTGCCATGCTTGCTTACTGTACACTGAGAAACTTGTTCAAGATGTAATTAAAAATTTAAATAAAATAGAGTAATCTAAGAGTCAAGGTTTCTGTAGACTATGAATATAAAATGACATCAAATTAACTTTTAATGACTGATTTAGAATGACTCAAGCCTTATCTTAAAATAGCCCTTGCAAAATATTTATGTTTTGCTTTTAGCTGATCCAAAATAAGTGTCTTACAAATGTCAATACCATTTTTAGGAAATGCCTGACATCTTCCTCCAGTCAGCTATAAGTGGTTAGTATTTTTAAAAACTTTCCTCATTGTGGCTTGACAAACCGTATCCTATAATTTGCCTCTATGTCTTTTACATGACTTTTATTAACTATCAGGTGGCATACAAAAATAAACATTTATGTCTCGTGTGTTAGTGCAATTCAGCTGATCTAGGCCCGGCTCAGCTGGTAGATCTGGTAATGTTGGTTTGGCTCGCTTAGACATGTGGCAGTTGGCAGGGAGTCAGATGCTCCAGATTGGGCTTGGATGGGGTTACTCAGCTCTGTTCCACATGTCCCTCATCTTGCCCTAGGGAGCAGTGAGCCAGCCAGGAACATCCTTCTCTTGGCAATGACAGAGACACAAGAGCATAAACTCAATCTTGCAAATAATTTTCAACCTCTGTTTACATCATGACTGATGACATCTTGTTTGCCAAAGCAAGCCACATGATCAAATCCAGGTTCAAAGGGTAAAGCAATACACTCATCCTTTCGTTGGGAAGGCCTGCATGATTCTATAGCAAAGGCAGGTCCTACCGAAATTTAGTGCTTGGATTTTCTGTTTTCACCTTGGAAGGTGCTATTAAGGCAGTTTACTATAATCATCCTATTTTCCCATCAGAAAATACTAACTTCCCAATTCAAGCTTCTTTCTTAAACACCTACATTTTCCATTTGAAGCAGACTCTTTTTTGATTAATATTAGGGAAAAAAAAATCTATGTCCTTAACCAGAACAAGTTACCTAGGAGGCAGCAAAGCAATATTTTTAAAGCAATTTTTAGTCTTAAAATTTTGGCCAATAGCAAAATTTATCTTTCAAAGAGCATATGTAAATATAAATTTATTCATTCAACAAATATTTGTGGCACTAATAATTTATAGAAAGCCTAAATGCTTTAAGGGACAAAATGTTAATAAGACAATGTCTCTGCATTTTTAGATGAATCAAAATTGGAAAAATGACCCCTCCCGGAACCACTACCAAAATAATTCATAACAGTACAGAAACCAAAAAAGGAAAGGGACTTTTAAAATTTGTTTAGTGCCATTTATTATGGTTCTCATCACAACTTCAACCAAAGAACAGTGTATGTTATTAGATATGTTACTTAGTGTTAAAATGTTTGCTAATAATCAATGATATCAGATATATACGGGATTTCCCACAGGGCTCTGTTAAAAAGGAACCTGGGAATCAAATAGAAAAGTTGACAAGTGTTATATTTGAATGATGAGTTGAAATGAGCCCTCTGTAGAAAACAGTAGCAGTCCTTAGACCACTATCCTAGAAAGGACTGCTGACAGTGTTGGCCCTTGACTGGCATCTGAGAACTGAGATTTTGAAAGGCTTCCCACCATGTTTAGAACTGATAAGCATGTCTCACCGTGCCTAAGCTGTTTAGGCAAACAATATGATTTGTGCTGTGCACCAACTTTTCTTCAATGAGTCTGGAATTTTGGTACATACTAGGGAGCATATGCCTTTGTGACCAACCCCTGGTAAAAAACCCTAGGCTGCGAGTCTGATGAGCTTTCCTGGTAGACAACGTTTTATGTATGTTATTACAACTCACCACTGGGGAATTAAGCAAGTCCCATGTGACTCCATTGGGAGAGGGCTCTTGGAGGATTGTGCCCACTTTCCTAAGACCTTCACCCCATGAGTCATTTCCCTTTTCTGACCGTCATAAATCATGGCTTGAGAACCTCTGTATGCTAAATCCTGGGAGTTCTCCCAGTGAATCATCAAACCTGGGGGTGGTCTTGGGGACCCTTAACTGAGGTAGCATCTTCTAATTCTTTGTTTTTAGCTTTCAAAAGTGACCTTGTATGGCAAACTCATTCATCCTTTAGATGGAAATTTACTGAGCTCCTACTATGCAACAGGCATTGGGCTAAAATCTGGGAATAAATTTGTGAATAAGACCTACATGGCACCTGCCTTCATGGAGCTTTGAGTCAACAAACAGAGGGTTGAAATAATAGGAAACAAATTTATTTTTAGCATGTCCTTCCTCCACCCCTTTTTTTCTGCTAACATGGAAAACATGCCAATTAGTTATAGAGCAGTAAATAGAGGACCCATCCCCTTAAAAGAATGCTTCACTAAAGTTTAGTGCTTGACTTTTCTGTCTTCCCCAGGGAAACAAAAAATAATTATATAGATAAGTGTAGCATATGAATTTAAAACTCTGTAGAAGTATCATGGCAATAATTAGATAATCATTGTCCTGTTATGTAGGATGATGCTAAAATGGTTACTGTATATTTTTATAACCAAATTTGCCAAAGTACTCCAAGGACTCCACTTGCAAGAGAAAATAACAGATGTCATACATGTATTATAACTAGAAACTCTACTGCTATGAATTCTGACAGCAAGTTTCAATAATGAATTTGTAAGTGAAAACAAAACATACTGGGTATTGTAATTGATTTTTAAAGCAACTTCAATATTCTTAAAATAATTAGGTCAGATGTAATATCTGAAACATTAAGTGTGGGTTTCAAAAGGAATCCAATGATGAAGGGAAAAATGATGAAGCATTATTACCCTTTTGGAATTAAAAAAATTGCAGTGACATATTGGAAATTTAAATTGCTTGCTTCCTTCAGCTTTATGCACAGTTTTTCTGGGTGCAAATCAACCTCCAGTTTTTATTTTAAGATGTTCTTTGAACATATGAACCAGATTAAGTTAACTTCCATCTGCACAAAAGTGGGAAGATTTCACTGCCTGTTGTATCGACCGGCAAATATTTTCTCTTCTTACATCAACTTCGGCTGGGAGATTGAAAAAAACAAAAAACAAAACAAAACAAAAAGACTAGATAGAGGAGAAAGAAGTCCCACCATGATCTAATTTCTTTCAATTACTTTTGGTCTTACTGGAGCATACATCTTATATTTTATGGACACCCATTCATCTTCTGTGTTTTGCTGCCTTTGTAATCTCATCATTAACAATATATGAGAAGAGTAGTTCTCCAGATTTAGGCATAACTGTGATTTGTTCATAGCTGCCAGCACTCTGGGAGTGGACTGGCTTTTGTTATGAATCATTTGTGCACATGATTTAATAGATGTTTGAGCCATAAGTCCTGGCTTTGATTTTTAAACATTTGACAGAGTGAGTCAATCTTGCATGAACATAAGTAAAATGCAGTGTGCACTCAATATTATTTCCTTAAGCATGGGTTTTTCAGGCATGTAATCATTGAGGTCATGGCTGTTTGTGAGTTCACAATCATTTTGCATTAGAATTTAACCTGTGCTTGTTGCCCAAAGTCTTGAAGAGAAAGAACTGTCAGAGAACTTGAAAAAACATTGAGTGAGAAGCATTGAAAATGTTAAATTTAGTGGTAAAGATGAGTTTTGCTTCAAAAGGATATGTATATATGGATTTTTTATGTTGTGTATACTTGAGGTTAATCAACTTCCAAGAACTTATTTATTTGTAAAATGAGTCTACAAACAGGACTTGCCTCCTGAAATTTTTTCAGTATTAAATGGCATAATTCTTGACACATAATTATCTCAGTGACTCAGTAAATATCACCTATCGCATACATGTACATTTTTTGTAGTTTAACACATATAAAAAAAAGTGCACAAAACCTAACCCAATAGGTCAGTAAATTTTCAAAAAGTGAACACATCAGTGTAGATGGCACTGAGATCAAGAAACTGGCTATTACAACCTATTCCTTCCAGAAACTACTTCCCATCACACAGGAAAAATTATTACCCTGATTTCGTTTCACCATACATGAATTTTACTTACTTTTGAACTTCACCTATCAATTATTTCTGGTTTTCAACAGGTACTCTCCCATTGTCTGTGAATAAAGATGGATTCTTTCTTTCCAACTCGTGTCTTCCCCGCCCCCCCCACCCTTGCCCTTCCTGCATTGCATTGGCTAGGAGTTCCCATACAATGTTGACTAGAAATGGTGATAGCGGTCATCTTTGTCTCATGCTCTATTTCAAGCAGAAAATACTTAATAATTGATCATGATCCATGATCTTTGCTGTGTTTTCAAAGAGATAGTGACATATTAAGAAAAATTCTTACCTATTCCACTTTGGTTTTTTGTGAGGTTTTGAGTGGTTTTATTTTCCTTTGTTTTATTTTTAATGAGGAGTGTGTAATTTTATCACAATCTTTATCTGCATCCATATGATTTGCCTCTTTTTGTGGTTAATGTGTCAAATTATATTCCCCCTCACAATGTTAACCAACTCTGCGTTCACAGAACAAACATCACTCAATTGTGGTATACAATCTTTCCTGTATAGTTTTGAAATTCATACAATATTTTGGGAGGATTTTACATCTCTGTTGCTGGAAAAGATTTGCCTGTAATTTTCCTTTCTTGTAATGGCCTTATCAGGATTTCTGTCAAAGGTATGTTGGTCTCATTAAACAAGGGAGGATTGTCCTTTTTTTGAAATTCAAATTTTCTTCCTTAAATGTTTGAAAAGACTCACCACTGAAACCATCTGAACTTAGGGTTTCTTGTCCTGGGTTTGGTAATTATTGATTTTTTTAAATATTTATTTATTTACTTGAGAGAGAGAGAGAGAGAGAGTGGGTGAACATGCACAAGTGGGGAGATGGGGAGAAGGGAAAGGGAGAGAAAGAATCTCAAGCAGATTCCCCACTGAGCACAGAGCCTGACACAGGGCTTGAGCTCAAAACCCTGAGATCATGACCTGAGCTGAAATCAAGAGTCAGATGCTTAACCCACTGAGGCACCCACGCATCCCTGGTAATCACTGATTTTCAAAAATATGTACTTTTTATCTAAATTGTCAAATTTATCTTTTGTTCTTTATTGTTGCCTTCCTTTACTTTCTTGGGAGTAATTTGCACTTCTCTTTCTAGTTTCTTAAGATAAATACTAAGTTCATTGGTTCTCAATCTTTGTTACTTCCTAATATATGAATTTTAAAACATAGATATGCCTCTAAATACTGTAGCACATGTATCTTGGAAGATTTGATATTTTTTATCATTTCATTCCAAAGATTTCCTGATAGTTTTTTGTGATTTATTTCTTGACTCACATTTTATTTAAAAATGTATTGCTTAATTTCCAAGAAGCTGAAGGATATTTTAGTTATTTTTTGTTGTTGTTAGACTAATTAGTTAATTAATTGCCATGTGTCCCAAAAACATACTTTGAATGAATTAAATTCCCTGCAATTTCTTTAGTTTTATTTAATGATTTGTCATATACTTTATTTTGGCAAATGTTTTCTATGGACGCACAAAGGATGTATATTCTTTCATTACTGGGTGCAGTGTTCTATGAATGGCAAATTAGGTTAAAAGTGTTGTTCAGCTCTTCTACAACATTACTGATTCTAGCTGTTAGGGGTTGGTGCTCTGGTATCCTGTCCACGATTCCATCTCACTTTTGAGTGGAAGTCACTAATCTATAGTTTAACTTATTAATTCTGGTACTTAATTTCAGTAAAAAGGCCTTAATTATGACAGAAATTAAGTCTTCATTTATAAATTAATGCTTGAATATTGAATGTTAATATCAGTTTATTTAGAATTTACATGTAGAACATTGCTTTATTTAGTTGAAAAGCCATCTGAATTCTTATTTATTGACTTATTCATTAATTTAATTTTTCTAGAAGAACTTGTTGTCATAGTCATGACATATTTTCTTCTTGGACACCTAAAGATTGTTGAGAATGAAATGCTAAATCTTATTTTATAGCTCAGTCGGTGGGTAATACTAATGATGACTAATTGTTCTGGAAAGTTGGAAAGTTAAGTGGACCAGCTTATGCCATAACAATTAGGGCTTCATTAACTAGGTAATTAGTCATCCAGTGTTCCCAAGTGGAACCCTCAGAGGATTTTGAAATGGTAAATGAGTGAACTGTTAGCCCACAATCTCCAGTTAGTAACTGTTTTTCATATAAATAAGCTAAATATTTCAGGCCAAAATATTGAAGCTTTCGTTGCCAAGTAGGGGGCTCTATTGTGTCTAATAGGATAATACTCTAACCATAAAACTATGATTCAACTCAAATATAAGTGATATGATTCTAAAGGTAGTGTTTATGAATGAGCCAATTGGACAAGTTTTCAACATCAGACACTTAGTTATCATCTAAGAAATTGCTTCACTGGTAAATTTGTTCTGACCTGTCATATCTAAGAGCAAATATATGGGACTAACACAACTGGCTTATTGCTGGGATTTTATTTTCAGCTTTTTAATGCATGTAACTTGATTTAGTCGTAGTTTGGAAGTTTAAAATTTGTTATTGTGTATTCCAAGACTATCCATTCACTGAGAAAAGATAAGCCTTGCCAAAATATTGCAAATATTTCTTTGCCAATCTTTTCTTTTTGTAATTGCCTTGTTTCTGAAAGTAAGAGCTACAATGAATGAATTGTGTTTTTATCGGAGCATTCTAAACAACCCCTGATAAATATTGATTGTATCCAAAGCCAGTGGTCCAACACTCTTTAAAAAATACAGGATTCCTATTTTTCTCTAAGCCAAAAGCAGACATGTTTCCATGTCCACAACATGGTGAGAAGTTTCACTTTCACTTTTAACTTGTCTCTGAGAGCTTAAAGTGACACGGCTTAGGAACCCTGGATGCCCAGCACTGCAATTAGAAGGAAGCAGTATGGGAAGGAGCTTGTGGACACCTCCTAGGAACTTGCTTTTTAATATTTGGAAACTTTGTGTTACGGTTGGCAGAAGTGATACTGATTATAAAGAGGAGTCAGACTAGTGGGGGAGTGATATTTTGGGGGTATTCTTATTTTTATTTTCTCTACATTTTGTGATTGAGTATCTGTCCCATCCTATCTTACTGTGAAAAACATTTTCCATCCATTTTCTCCCAAAGCAAGCTGTGCTTTGATATTGAAAGATAAACTGCAAGATTTCCATCTACGAAAAGAAGCTTAACTTTCAAAGTCACCAGAATACAGTGACCACATTCCTGGTCTTAAAAGAATTATTTTGAATGCACATCACAGAATTAGTCATACTCTACATTTTTAGTTCCTTTATTCTGGAAATGCTATAGCTGATTTTCCTCCTATATGTATTAGAAAAAGCAAATTAAATAGAATGTTCTCTAGAATTCCTTATAACATGGCTAAAGCTTGTGTTTTAAGCATTAGGGCACTTCGCTTTTTCTCTTTTAAGGTAAAACTCATGAAAAACATAAAAATCTTTTAAAATTAGAGAAGAACCCAACTTGGGTTATTTTATTTTCAAAATAACTTTTACAAAAGATCACAATTCTAAGGCTAGATATCATAATTGGTGTGTGGACTTACCTAAGATTTTCATCTTAAACTTTATATATTCAAAACTGTGGCAGATGACAAGTGTTGTTAAAGAAACTGATTTATTTTAGATTGAAATCCTTCATCTATTAGTATTAGGTTTGCCCGAGTAAGTTTTAACTATAGAATCTCTATAGCTTTGGGATCTTTATTTCATATAAAAAATGCACAAGGATTCTTGTCATGGTAATATGATTTAAATGATATTCTTCCATAATGGCCTTTTTAAAAATTCTAGGTAACAAGTTATTTTTTATGATATTTTAGATTGCTTTCCTAGACTGATATAATGAATGTCATACATTTAAAAATAAAAATATTTTAAACTTATGTTAAAGGAATTATACAATGAAAAGTAGAATGGAATCCTTGCAGTACATTTTTTAAAATTGTGATAAAATATACATAAGATAAACCTTACCATTTTAACCATTTTTAAGTTTACAATTTAGTGGTCTTAAGTATATTCACAGTGTTATACAATCATCACTACTGTCTACTCCCAGAATGTTTTCATCATACCAAACAGAAACTTTATTTATTAAACAATCACCCCATGTTCTCTACCCCCCCATCGCCCACCCCTCCAGCCCCTGGTAATCTCTATTCCACTTTTCTCTATGTATTTGCCTATTCTAGAGATCTCTTATAAGTGGAATCATGCAACACTTGTCATTTTGCATCTGGCTTATTTAACTTAACATATTTGCAAGTTTCATCCATGTTGTAGCGTGTGTTTGAGTTTTCCTCCTGTTTAAGCCTTAATATTATTCCATTGTGTGTATATGTGTACATGTATATATATTGCATTTTGTTTATCCATTCCTTTGTTGATAGACATTTGGGTTACTTCCATCTTTTGGTTATTCGAACAGTGCTGCTGTGGACATTGGTATGCAAGTATCTGTTTAAATCCCTGCTTTCAATTTCTTGGGGTATATATCTAGAGGTGGAATTGCTGGTCATATGGTAATTGCGTTGAACTGAAGAATCACCAGATTCTTTTACTTAGTGGCCACACCATTTTAAATTCCCACCAGTGAGTTACAAGGGTTCCAATTTTTCCATATCATCAACAACATTGTTATGTCCTGTCTTTTTTTAATAATAACTAACCTAATAGATGTGAAGTGGTATCTCATTGTGGAGTTGATTTGCATTTCTCTAATGACTAGTGATATTTAGCATCTTTTCATGTATCTGTTGGTCATTTGTGTATCTTCTTTGGGGAGAGGTCTATTCAAGTCCTTCGCCCGTTTTTTAATTAGGTTATTTGTTTTTTTGTTGTTGAGTTGTTAAGAATTTTTAAAAAATATATTCTGGATACTAATCCCTTATCAGATACATGATTTGCATATATTTTCTCCCATTCTGTGAGTTGTCTTTTACTCTCTTGGTAGTTTCCTTTGATGCACAAAGGATTTTAAATTTTGATGAAGTCCAATTTATCAGTTTTGTCTTTTGATGCCTGTGTTTCTGGTATCATACCCAAGGAATCATTATCCAATTCAATCTCATGAAGATTTTTCCTATGTAATCTTCTAAAAGTTCAGTAGTTTTACCTCTTAAGTTTAGGTCTTTGATCCATTTTGAATTAATTTTTGTATATGGTATAAGTTAAGGATTCAACTTCTTTCCTTTACATGTGAATATCCAGTTTTTCCAGCACTATTTGTTAAAAAGAATGTCTTTCCCCATTGAACGGTCTTAGTATTGATATTGCAAATCAATTGAACATTCATGTGAACATTTATTTCTGGGATCTTTTTTACTTTCTTGGCCTATATGTCCTATGTTAGTACCACACAGTTTTGATTGCTGTAACTGTATTAAGTTTTGAAATTAGGAAGTGTGAGTCCTCCAAATTTGTTCTTTTTCAAGATAGTTTTCTTACCTGGGGTCCCTTGAGATTCCATATGAAATGATGCATGGGTTTTTCTATTTCTGCAAAAAAAAAAAAGGCATTGGAATTGTGATAGAGATTGCACTAAATCTATACATTGTTTTGGGTTGTATTGTCATCTTTGACGACTACTAATATCTTTTTATTTACTTAGGTCTTTAATTTCCTTCAGTAATGTTTTGTAGTTTCTAATGTTCAAGTCTTTTGCCTCTGTAACTTCATTCTTAATTATTTTATTCTTTTTGATGTTACTGTAAATTCAATTTTCTTAATTACCTTTTTTCACTGGTCATTGATAGTGTATAAAAGTGCAACTGGTTTTTGTGTTGATTTTCTAACCTGCTACTTTGTTTATGAGCTCTTATAGTGTGTATGTGTTTCTGTGTGTGTAATTTCTAGGGTTTCCACAGATGAGATCATGTCATCTGTGAACAGAAATAATTTTATTTCTTGCTTTTCAATTTGGATTTCTTCTATTACTTTCTCTTGCCTAAATGCTCTGACTAAAACTTCCAGTACTCTGCTGATAGAAGTGATGAAAGTGAGCATCCTTGCCTTGTTCCTAATTTTAGGAAACAAGGTTTTAATGTTTCACTCTTGAGTATGATATATTCTATGACTTTTCTCACATGTGCAGTATGTTTTTAAGATCTTATACTCCCTACCAAATTTATAGAACTTAAATAACTTGTCTAATTCATTATTAAAAAGAACTTGGGAATGTGCATTCCTAAATGTTATTTCTAGAATGTCTTTAAATGTTTATAACACGAACCATGAGAGATGATGGACTCTGAAAAACAAACTGAGGTTTCTAGAGGGGAGGAGGGTAGGGGGATGGGTTAGCCTGGTGATGGGTATTAAAGAGGGCACATTCTGCATGGAGCACTGGGTGTTATGAACAAACAATGAATCATGGAACACTACACCAAAACAAATGATGTAATATATGGTGATTAACATAACAATAAAAAAATTAAAAAAACAAAAAACAAAAAAATGTTTATAACAGGGACGCCTGGGTGGCTCAGTCACTTAAGCATCTGCCTTTGGCTCAGGTCTCCTCAGGTCCTGGAATAGTCCCGCATCGGGCTCCCTGCTCGGCAGGGAGCCTGCTTCTCCCTCTGCCTGCCGCTCCCCCTGCTTGTTCGCTCTCTCTGTCTCTCTCTGACAAATAAATAAAATCTTTAAAAAATAAAAAATAGATGTTTATAACATAAAACCCAAATAAGAATGGCTTAGAGAAGATTTGGGTCAATTTTTCTCTTGTGTGGTGAGTCCAGAAGTGAAAGTCTGATAAAGGAGTTCCACAAAAACATTGGAATACTTGCTGCTCTGTATCTTTGGGATAGAGCTCTCCTCATTATGTATATATGCAATGTAGGTAGAAGACTGGGCCAAGGGCAAAGGCTCTTGCTCCCTGACCTTCTTTCTTTACAAAGAGCTTTTCTGGAAACTTCATTCATTTACTTCCACTTACATCTTGTAGGCTGGAGTTTATTTGCACGGGCACCCTGTGCAATGGACCCAAGGAAGAGTAGTTTTTTTTTTTTTTTTTTAAGATTTTATTTATTTATTTGAGAGAGAGAATGAGAGAGAGAGAGAGAGCATGAGAGGGGAGAGGGTCAGAGGGAGAAGCAGACTCCCCGCTGAGCGGGGAGCCCGACATGGGACTCGATCCCGGGACTCCAGGATCATGACCTGAGCCGAAGGCAGTCGCTTAACCAACTGAGCCACCCAGGCGCCCGGGAAGAGCAGTTTTTTAAGATGGGCACGTTGTTTAAGTCAAGGAAGAAGGATAAATAGTTATTGTGAAGCTAGCAACCTGTTCTACATTATTGTGCATCATAAAAAGTAAGGGAGGAGATATCAATATCTTAAATATATGTGTGCAAATGTCTGGCATGCAGTAAATATTTCAATAAATATTTATGCAACAAAATGAAGGACTGAATATATCTGTATGAAATTTTGAAATGAAAATATCAGAAAGTTGCTTGGAGACATACTTTCTATTTTGCCTTAAGAGCAAAAGTAAAAATAACAGGATTCTTACACTCTACATTCTTCAAATGTTAAATATTGTATTTGCCTGATTTAGGTGAGTGGCAAAAATTAAACCTTCTAGCATCACTCTAGGAACCCATTCAATATTAAATAATTAAACTTGATAGTAAAAGATAATTTAGGGGAGGTAGATTTAAGAATTGAAAATCCTTATCATTATTGTATAAAACGCATATCTGTATATTCACTGAAAGCATAAATATCTCAGAGCTCTTTGTCTTACATGATCTATTGCTAACTTTGTCTTACATGATCTATTGCTAACTTATCCCAGTGTCTTATTTTACCTAACAATTTCATTAATATACTCTAGGCCAAGAAGTTGTTGTTGCGGTTGTTGTTTTATTGTGGTGTAATTGAGATTTAACATTAAATTAGTTTCAGGGGTACTACATAATGGCTGGACATTTGTATACACTGAAATGATCACCACTGTAAATCTACTTATCACCATCACCTTACAAAGTTACAAAATTATTTTTCCTTGTGATGACAACTTTTAAGATTTACTCTTAGCAACTTTCAATTATGCATACAGTATCATCGGCTGCACTCACCAGGCTGTACATTATATCCCCATGACTTATTTATTTTATAATTAAAAAGTTGTACCTCCTGACCCCCTTCACCCACTGGGCCTACAACCCTAACCCTCTTTCCCCTGGCAACTACCAACATGCTCTCTCTATCTATAAGTTAAACTAAGAAGATTCTTGGAAGATAAGTGCCTTACAAGAGCCAATCAGATTTTTCACTTCAAAAATTAAAATGTTCTCTATTTGCTCTTGCTTTTCATATGCATTAGTTAAGGAATGCAAATTACACAATTAGATGCATTTTGTTGCTCACATGAAAATTCTATATGCCAAAATCTCAGCTCAAGAGTGCCAATTGGTAAAACCCAACCTCAGACCCTGCACTGCATACTGATTTATATTTTCGCTTGCTTAAATCTTTCCTACTTGAGAGTTGAAAGTATCACTCTTCAGAGTTAGTATTGTTTTGTTAGAATGCTTTTGATTTCTCACTAAGAGTGGAAAGTGATGGATTGAGATTAGATAGTTAGACAGATTCACTGAGTGTTGAAATGTTATTTACCACTGTTTTCCTTCTATAACACAAGGTAAAAATGAACCAAAATGAGAGATACAGTAGAACAAGGGAAATAGTGCTACTTTAAATGGACCCTCTCAGCACAAATCAAAAATTCTCTTTATGAATACACCAAAGTTTTTTCAAATAGTATAGAATAAAAGGCTTGAAAATATTTTACTTTTCATCCAAATGATTGTTAAGTTCTGCAATAAAAGGCCCACATATTTTATAGTTATATCACAATGGATAACATTTATTGAATAGGCCCTCTTTTAAAAGCAAATTTGTCTTATCGCATTTAATCCTTACAAAACTCTGTCAGATATATAATTTTATTATTCCCATGTTATAAATGAATTTATTCAACCACAGAATCACAAAGTTAATAGACAGTGGAGCCAGGACTAAAATTCAGGTAATCTTTATTTAAAGCTCATGGTCTTAACTGTTAGGCTATATACATATATGTATCTACATATGGAGGGGTGTGTGTGTTTATGTGTGTGTGTGTGTGTGTGTGTGTGTGTGTGTACGTGTACATGCTAAACTTAAGAACACGTTTCTTAGCATCCATGAGGAAGCATAAATAATTAACAGAGAAAGATTTAAAATTGTATTTTTACTGGCATTTAGGTCACTTAAAATAGTGTATAATTATGTCATTAAGAAGAGACAAGTTGATGCATTTATTGAAAATTATCATATGGAAACCTAGGAGATCCTGATTAGGATTATTTTAACACAAACTGGATCTAAAAACTTGTTTGCCTTCATTGTTTAGTAACATGGGAAGTGTTGCCCCAAATAAATGTAAGGATAAGATGTAGCAGAGAATAATTCTACCTCATAAAATTTTAGGTTCATGTATATTGGGGGAAAAAAAAACATGGTTTAGAGAGTAAAGCTATTCCAATGTACTACATTAAAAACAACATTGTGTCCTACAGTAATAGTCTTTACTACTTCAAGTAGTTCTGTTTTATACCAAGATCCATCTGATATAATTACTAATCTACCAACAGACATTTTTCCCTCTAAAGTGGTGCTATAATTCTGGGCCCCAAATTCTGCTGTGCAGGGTAAGAAATGATATCGTTTTATAAGAAACATTAATACTTTCAAAAAGTAGAAATTTACCAAGAGAGCTTTAAAACAGCAAAACAAAACGATTGAATCCTTTGTGGTCTCAAAGAATTAACATAATAGATTTACATTTTTACATGTAAACTATACTTTGCGGGCCTTATCTCATTATATTCAAAGTCTATGGTTTTGTTTCTATTAATTAGATCATAGTTTAACTATAATAAAGGAAACATAAGGCAGTAAACATCTAAAATTTCAGAGAAATTGCTATCAAGTTAATATACTTACAATTCCATCTATTACATATACGGACAGTCAAACTGAGAGAGAGGCAGTATGAACAAGAGCCACTCCTAAGGGCTGTGCACCCAAACCTAGAGGTTGGGCACTCTAGAAGAAATCATGTGAAGGCTCTGTGCCTTGCTTTCCCTACTAAGAGGGATAGTAAGAGTGACCATTGTATGGGGTATAAATTAGATAATGTATAATTTGCTTAGACAGAGCTTAAAGTACGTACTTTATTATCTGTTATTATTATCTTTTTTACTAGCAGTGTAATCATAAAAATCTGTCTTTTCACTTACCTGACTGAATTCTATTTACTTTTGCCCTCAGAAATCCTACAACACAAATGTGGCTGTTTCACTAGGTCCTAACACACTGTGAAGATAAAACATCAGGAGGCTTTAAAAATGTTTGTTGCATTTTTGATGAAAGTCCTTGATTATTTGCTCAGTCATGCCTGCATTAATACATTTATTCAGTGACTACCTTTTGAGTGCCTGTCACTGAGGACAAGGGACTTGACAAGATCAGCGTGGTCTCTACTCTCAGGGAGTTTAACAGCCATGATGGAGACAAACATTAGACCGTGATCACACATGCTACAAATTGGGGTGCATCCTACAAAAGGATAAGGGAATAGTGAGACATTTTAACAAGGAAACCCACCTGAGATTGGAACAGTTTTCTGAGGAAGTGACATCTAAGATGAGACCTAAAGGATGAGTGATAATTTGCCCAGTAAATTAGTTGCTCGAGGCTGAACTGAACGCTCAGGAGTTCTGAGGAAGGAAAGGAAAGGGATGCAGTGTGGTGGGAGCATGCTGGGCAGAGGTAAGGCGGGGATGAATTTGACTGGAGTTTGGACAGGGTCAAGTCTTGGAGGCCTCACAGTTTGACTGAAAAACCCAAGATTTTCTCCTATTTGTGTTAGGAAGCTGTTGAAGGGTTTGAAGCCGGAAAGAAATTGGACAGAGTTTGCATTTTGAAAGAAGTCTGGTCACCATGTGGAGAATGGATTGCAAGGTCAGAGTGGGATCCAGCTCTGACCACCAGGAGGCCACGGTGGTTGCTGGATAAAAGATGATGAAGTCTTGGATGCTGAGCTTGACGTGCTGGCCCTATAGTTGGAGGATGAGGCAGAAAAGAGATAAAGTTTGGGGGCATAATTAACAGAATTTGTTAGCGGAATAATGGCATGACAGACCTTTGTATAGAACGCATTATGTGTGTTTCTTTCCCAAATATTTTCTTTATTTCTTTCCTTCTTTTCTTTCACATGCGGAGTTGCCATCGCATGGTTTTGCCTTTCGATGCCACCAGCAATGATTCTTACAATCCTTGCTTCCTTCAAGAGATTTTTGAAAATTCTACCTTGCCCATAAAATCTGCTCTCAATTGGAATGAACTCAGTCCAGCATGCCTTGCTCATCGCTGCATCTCCTTGTGAGGTTAATGATATCATGTGGCATAAATGGCACCTGTGTAGGAGGCTACTTCCCCCTGCTACCCTCTTTCAAAAACATCTTCAGTGCCACAGCTATGTCTCGGTCACATTGCACAGCAGTTCACATTACTTCGTATTCAGTGACTGTTTCAGCAATTGATTTTTATTGAACGGTAAGAATAAGAACTTTTGTGACAGAAACCCAGAATCTGTATTTTGGAGGATGTTACGGATTTTTAAAATAGCAGCATTAAAACCAGTGCCCAGCACAGGGACTAGTGTGTAAGTGACTGGTGCTCTCTCTGACTCACTTTTTACAAGTCCGTCAGCCAGAGACACTTAAAAAATCTCTTATAAGTACTGCCAATTTCGGCACTTAATCATGCCCCCCAACATTGTTATTTAATTCCTTCACCTATGTTAGCTCCGTGACTGCCAATGTGACTAATTTTTTAAAGAACAAAAACCATATTTTTCTTTGCATCTCACAAGATGTCTGTCCAAATTCCTAATGGTGTTTCTACTATTTTCCAGAGCCACGCTGTGTTCCCACAGCTTGGGGCATTCTTTTTGGACCCACCTTACTTCTCTGGGGTCCCCCATCCTGGCTCCATTGTAGGTGTATACATCCCCCATCCTATAGCCTCTGGGGTTTTTGCTCTGTCAATACTCTTTGAATCAACAGTTATCTACTTAGTTGTCGCTTATACACCAATTTCTTTTGGAGCCATTCAAGGGTTAATTTTAATCTCACAGCCTTGCCAAATACCCTGGAAGGTGAGTACATCTGCCTTTGGCTGTCCTCATGGGGATTTTACATCTTAACTATCTGATGTGTGATATAGTTCTCAGCATATACACGTAATTTTATGGCTCAGTGATCTAGAAAGAAAGATAATGGAGAAATTGATGTAAAATTCACATTTTCACCTAAGTTAATGTTTGTGGCAAAAAATGCTGGTGGCTTCACATATCCATTCTGTCCTTTTTTAGTAATAGAGCTGCCGATTTGGCATTGGGCACTTGACCACCCAGCTATAGATTAGTCTTGCCGACTGCTCTCTCAAACACATGGAGCCATACATTAAAAAAAAAAAAAAAAAAAAAAAGCTAGCAATGGCGTGTGTAGGAAAAGTGCTGTAGTCTGAATGTGTGTGTCCCCCTAGAATTCATAGGTTGAAATCATAACACGTAAAGATGATAGTATTAGGAGATGGGGACTTTGGGAGGGGCCAGGTCATGAGAGTGAAACCTTTATGAATGGGATTAGACCTTTGCAGGGATCCCTCACTCTTCTACTCTGTGAGGACACAGGGAAGAGATGTTTACTGTGAGGCAGAAAGAGAGGCCTCACGAGAACTTGACCAGGCTGGTGGCTTGATGTTGGACTTCTCTTTCTCCAGTAGTGTGAGAAGTAAGGTTCTGTTGTTCATAAACTACCCCGTCTGTGGGAGTTTGTTAAAGCCGCTTCCACAGACTAAGACAGAAAGTGACCTGCACAACTTCTGGGTTGTGAGCTTAAAGCACAGGAACATGGCCACTTCTTAGTTGCTGGAAAAGTGAACAAGGTAGGATCTGGGGTAGCTATTACAGACCACAAAATAGAAGCCATCTCTTATGGCTGACGGTGTACAAAGATAGAAGTGTATTGGATCCTCAGCACAGGAGAGAAATGACTGTAGCCCTAGATTACTTCTCTTATGATACTTGATTGATCCACGCTTACTTTTGTTTTGGATACAGCAGCCAAACTTGTATCCAAACGCAGTGTTGTTTCCAAAGATTTCTAAAGCAGCACCTACTTTTTTGTTAGGTACTTTATGGTGTCTCATTTATCCCCACAGTAATCTACGAAAGTTGATAATGATGACCCCATTTTACCTTTGATAATTCCAGACACATACCTGGTAGTGGGAAAGCTTAGATTTGAACCCATCCCTTCTTGTCTCCAGTTTGCATTTCATAACCACACATTCTAAGGAGTACATGGTTACAATCTTTTCTGAAGTTCATTCTAAAATTAAATCCACATATGAATAAAAAAACATACCCATGCTTCTTCATGTAATGCTCAGCCCTATTCTGTAACTACCATACGTCTATAGCATTAATGTCATCAAACTTTATGGGAGAGTTTTCTTTCAACAAGTTAATTCAACCTACACTTACATAGCACCTCTGTGGCACAAAAATGGATAAGGTACATGTTGTTAGTTTGTGATAACTACTTAGCTTCTACCCTAAGCTACGGTACAGCGTTTTCTAAGCCCTATGACACAGTGGCTCAGATAAGCTAACAGTTGTTTCTCCCCCGATAGCAGTACAGAAGTAGGCAACTTGTCCATCATGGAAAGGTAGTTTTCCTCCACAAGGCCATTCATGGATCTAGGTGCTGTACTTCCTTTCTTCTCCCTCCTCCATGCTTTCAGGTAGCTGTGGGCAAAGCTTATTCCATAAGATACCAGAGAGTATATATATTTTAGACATTGAGGGACGTATGGTCTCTGATGCAACTATGTAACTCTGCTATTGTAGTGCAAAAGCATCCATAAACAAAGTACATAAATGAGTGTTCCTGTGCTCCAATAAAACTTTATTTACAAAAACAGGTGGCAGCCTGGATTGGGCTCATGGGCCATAGTTGGCCAGCCCCTGCTCTAAAATATTGTTCTGTCCCACATGGTTGATGCTGGGTCCCCACCACATCCAAGTTGTAGCCCATTAAAAGGGGAGAAAGAGGAAATGGAGGCCGGGCAATTTTCTTTAAAGGATGTGAGAGATGTTGCAATATCACCTATTCTTGCAATCCCTCGGTAAGAAGCTAATTGCACTTGACTTAAAGGTAGGTTTAGAAATGTACTCTCTAGACTGTGGACTCTGAGAAACAAACTGAGGGTTCTAGAGGGGAGGGGGGTGGGAGAATGGGTTAGCCTGGTGATGGGTATTAAGGAGGACACGCATTGCATGGAGCACTGGGTGTTATACGCAAACAATGAATCATGGACCACTACATCAAAAACTAATGATGTAATGAATGGTGATTAACATAACATAATAAAATAATATTTAAAAAAAGAATAGAAAGAAATACATTGAAATAAAAAAAACAAAAAAAGAAATGTACTCTCTAGCTAGCTAGGTAGCTTGAGTCTTTTTAAAATGTGACGGGGAGATGGTTTAATCATGAAAAGGAAGTAAAAGAGAAAACCAGTCTTCTCTGCCACAGTGTAGATTTGTCCTTGAGTACCTCACAACTTAAAAAGGGATAGAGTTAAATAACCAAATATTTATACATTTTGTCTTATTTTTTTGAGAATTTCTAAAAGTAGAGTCACTTGCTCAAAATAGTTCAATTTGATTCTACACAAAGACTAACCTATAGTTAGATATATTGAAGTCACCTTTAGAAGTTGAAGTTTATAAAAGTAAGAAAGTCAATCCCCAAGCTCTTTAAACTGAGGTCTAGCTATAGCAAAATTTAAGAAAATAAAGCCTTAAGTATCATTTTCCTTAATAGTCTGCAATGATAAAAATCAGGAAATTATATATCCCACACAATGACTTTTAATCCCAATAGGAAACAACTCATTGTTTCTCTTTTGCACTTTGTGATTCCGATTTTGAAACATATCTCTGGCCCTAAATATAATTCTAACAATATTTTTTAAACTTTGGTAGGACAAAAAAAGAAATATCCCATTAGAGAGTAGAGTTTTTTTTTCTTTAATGATCTTATGTCAGTTTCTTACATGGAACATATGAGTATTCCAGCCTGTATCTAAGTATCAAAATTCTGTTCACTTGCTATCATCGGAAACACTCATCACTCTATCTTATAAGCAAAAAGTGCTCCAAAAGATAAGGAAGGACATTATATATTTATTATATATTCAAGGTATCCAAAACTCCTGGGAGAAATTTGACAAAGTGATACCTTAATAAAAATGTTTGAGTTTTTCTCACTCTTAAGAATACAAGGGTTTTCTCCTTTTTTTTTTAAAGTATAATTGACATACAAAATTATGTTAGTTTCAGGTATATAGCATGTGATTTGCCATTTATATACATTACAAAATGATCACTGTAATATCTGGCTACCATCTGTCACTGTACAAAGTTAATATAATATTATTTCCTATATTTCCCATACTGTACATTACATCCTCATGACTTACTTATTTTCTAGCTGGAAGTTTGTACCTCTCAATCCTTTCCATCCATTTTACCCATCCCTAGCCCCACTCACCTCTGTTCACTGTACCTAGGAGGTTTTTGTTTTATTTTATTGGTTTGTTTGTATTTTAGATTCCACACATAAGTGAAATCATAGGGTATTTGTCTTTATCTGTCTGATTTATTTTGTTTAGCATAATACCTTGCAGATCCATCCATGTTACTGCAAATGGCAAGATTTAATTCTGTGATGGCTGATTTAATCACATTAATTCTGTGATATGTCGTGTTGTGTGTGTGTGTGTGTGTGTGTGTGTGTGTGTGTGTCTGCTGTAGAGATACATATATAGGTCGTGAGACCTATCTTTATCTATGCATCCACTGATGGCCACTTACGCTGCTCCCCTGATTCTGGCTATTGTAAGTAATGCTGCAATGAACATACGAGTGCAGATATTTTTCTGAGTTAGTGTTTCAGAAGTGAAATTGCTGTTTGGTATGGTGTTTTTATTTTTAATTTTTTGAGGAAACTCCATACCGTTTTCCACAGTAGCTGCACCAGTTTACATCCCATCCCCACCAATCATGCACTAGGGCTCCTATTTTCTCTCCATCCTCGCCAGCACTTGTTATCTCTCCCTTTTTTTTTTTTTTTTTTTTGTTAATGGCCATGCTGACAGGTGTGAAGTGATATCTTATTGTGGTTTTGATTTGCATTTCCCTATGATTAGTAATGCTGAGCTGAGTCACTCTCGGAATGCCATAGCAAAATGTGTTGATGGTATATATGTAATCATTGGGTTTCACGGACATGGGGTTTTTTTTCGTTGTTGTTACATTCTTGGTCTAGATTTAAAATGAACTTTTCATGCTGGAGTGCATGTGTCCTGGTTCTGAATCTCTCCTGTTCTCGTTACTATAGTGACCAGCGGAAATCAGAAGGGAAGTGGAAAAGAGGAATCTTCATTTAAATAAGCAGGTTCATCCAGCACTGCTTTAAGCGACAGCCCTCTTTACCTTTGAGGGTTCATGCGGCAAGGAGTGTTCTCGTATTTTGCAGTTTGGGATTTTATTCTCACACCTTTTAAAAGATAGGTTTATTGTTAATTGCAAAGAAATAATTGTGACAATTCCAGAATTTCAGGGTCAAAAGAAACAAAATATTTCCATTCTGGATTATGGCTTTAGCATTATTTTTATAGAAAGTATTCTAGGAACTTCAGTATTTTCATTTTTTATTTAAAGCATTGGTTTTCAACCAGAAACAGTTTTGCACTTTAGGGGACATTTGACAATGTCTGAGCCATTTTTGGTTGTCCCCAAAATGTGGGGCTACTACTGGCATCCCATGGATAGAAACTAGGGATACTCCTAAACAGACTACAATGGATAAGATAGTCCTTCAAAGCAGCGACTTTTCTGGCTCAAGATGTTAATGGTGTTAAAGTTGTGAGATCCTACTTTAAAGCATCTATGGTTCATTTTTTCAAAAATGATACTACACTGTGAATTTCCTAGGTTGACAAGTTGACAAGTCTGAGTAAGGGCTGATATTCTAATTCTTGGTGTGGGGTGGGCATAAGAAAGACAAAATATGTATATTGCTCTGTATATCTATGAATCCTTGGAAGAAATAGTTTCCACATAAATGTCTTTGAGTGTTTCTGAACTATTTCTTTCATCAATCCCATTTACACAGCTGAGTCTTCTGAAGCCTTTTCCCCTTTGTGCTTATCTTAGAAAAAAACATGCAATGTAAGTCTGAAAATTAGATATAATTTCCAGTTCAGTCACGTGACTGCTGTCTTAGAATCCACCCTGAATTTCTGGGAGTGAGTATATATGTTAATAAAGAGAAGGTATCTGTTGAGTCTGAGTAACCCACCTTGAAGTCCTGGTCTACCTCCTCCTGAATGAATTTCATTTTGGAAGATAAAATCTTGATCCATACAGAGCTGATTTTCTTTGTTCAGGTTACTTAAAAACCCTGAGGGTAACAACAATAGATGGATAAAGGAGTAGTGCATGTAACATATTAGCATTTGGCCATCCTCAAAAAAGACAGAATCCACAATACAGCAACACACTCAACAAAAACGAAAACACGTACTGAGTAAGGCTTACCATATAGTGTGCCTGGTTGTCCCACCCTCTCTTGTATCCTGGATTTCCTGTTATGGGCTGTAGTGCTTTGGGATTCATGGTTAGAAACATCAGACACTTTTTCTTTCCTAAATTGGAGTTGATTCAACATATGTGTGTTGAAAACGCATGCCACAGGTTATAAAAAATGGTGAATAATTTGATAGTTCTCTAAGCCTATTTCTCCTGGACTTCTCAAAAATAATCGTTATATTACGCAACTCTTTTAAAGGCAAATTATGTAGGAGGCTTTCACAGTGTTTTGTTTGCCTCTCCAGCATCCCTAATCTCTTTTCTGACATCAGTACTTTGACTATCATTTAGGCATTCACCACCCTCTCTTCTCAGCTCATGTAGTTTGAACAGAGTTAGCCCTGTCTCCAGCTCCATAGTTTGAGCACAGAACACAGACACTGCCAAGAAGCATCTCTTTCACCAACGAATCAGATTTGGTAATAGGCAACTGACATAAGTCAAGACAATGAAATATATACTGTGAATTTATTGGGTATAACAGCCCATTATGCAGTGAAAACTAAATATTAAGGCAGCACAGAGAAAAAGGTTAGCCTAGAGATAGAAAAAGACCAACTCTGGCATAATCAGCATCTGGATCCAGCAGAGCCTGAAGCCAGAACCCCTTAATATTTTAATTATATGCACCAATAAATACATCTTCTTTTCAAGTCAGCTTGATTTCATTTTCTGCTGCTCATAAACAGAAGTGCTAAAAATGTAAGAAGAGAAAAAAATTGAAATGTGAAATAGCTGAAAATCAGAAGGTATTTTTGTCTTAGAAAGTGAAACCCTTATTCCTTTTATCTTCCCTTTAATATGTAAACTTAATTTTAAAGAGTTGTTTCAACCAATTTAGCCAATTTGTTTCTTATCTGACACTTTTTTTTTTCCTCCTAATGGATGTATTACATTTTGGAAGATTGACTCTGATTCTATGGAGAATTGATTTACTTTGTTCTTAATATCACAAAATAGGCTTCCAATGAATAAAAGAAAATTTCCTTTCAATGTTATCCATTGTGTAGTGAAAATGATTGACACACTAAACACAACCATGAGACCAGTCAATCTTGTTGATTCAACAAAAGTATCACCTGCCATTGAGAAATCCTTTCAGCTCCTGAAGCTAACTTGTAAAACATTTGTGATAAGCATGCCCGGAAATATTGAACATACTCAAGATTCTTTATCTCCTTTATTGAGTAATGATTTGAGAAGTAAGAAAGAGGAAATCGTTCAATTGAAAAAGCACGCTTGAACTATTTAAAAACAAAGAATCCTTAACATTTCTGAGTAGAGAAACTCAGCAGTCTTTCTGGATTTCTCTGACCATTTGTCAGTTATAGATCTATTGCATATTAAAATGAATGTCATTAGAATTTTAGAAATTTAATATCCCTAGAATTTGGAAATTTAATTTGGAATTTTATATGATAGGATTTATTGATTTCTTAATCTCTAACTTTCCGGAAAAACCTGAGTGGCTATCAGTAATACAAAGTTTGGGGTACATTTCCATTTGAATGCAAATATTACCATTTTTAAGGCACTGATCCTCAAACTTCACTGCATTTTGGAATCATTTAAGGATTTAAAAAAATTTCTGATAATTAAAGGATATGATTTTAAGCCACCTGCACTAGGGTTGTTTCAGAACCTCTCTAGTTGATTCTTATGTACAAAGTTTAAGAATAATTGCTCTAAGACACTACTTCCATAATTTTAGTGTTCATATAAACCTCGTGGGGATGTTGTTAAAATAATATTCTGATGGGTTAGGCCTGGAGTACAGTCCAAGATTCTACACCTCAAACTCTTCAGGTAATGCTGATATTACTGGTGTGAGTTCCATACTTTGGGTAGCAGGGTTCTAAGGCACTGATTGCATTTTGGAGTAATTGTGAATAATGGATTTTTCTAGAGTCACTGCTCATCTTGAATTAAGATTGGAAATCTCTTATAATATAGATGTTGGTGGTAATCCAGTTTGATCCATGGAGGACATTCTGTTACAATGAAGACTTGTTGAAAGTTGTTATTCCTGCTTATGGTGCTACCTTTGCAAAGAATATGGGAAAGAACTTGGTACTGTGGCGTCTGCTGTTTTTCACAGCCCCTGACTCTACTCAGATGGGTAAGCCTTGGGCAAAATGGAAAAGCCTGACTTTCCTATCTCCACCCACTCAGAACTTCACCTCTCCTTCTTCTGGTCAGCTAGCCCAACCACTCTTCTCCCTATACCAGTCTCTTGATTTCTGGAGCCTCAAATACAGTTTTGAATAAATAAGGTCTCAAGATCTTATTCCCTCCAGTTCACCATAGCACCAGCCTCCTAATTAACCCCTGCCTGGCAGGCCTGTTTGTGGCTAATTCAGGAACATATGATCCACCGTTGGGAAGTGGAAATGAAATCTCCTTTACTTAACCTTCAGTTCAGTGTTCTGCTGATATTTCAACATGTCCCACAATAGTATCCTTTTCTGAAATAAGGTATGAGTGCCAACACATGCTAAAGTACTTACTTCAAGGAAGATCCCAATCCCTAAGTCTCAAAAAACTAATTTCAAGTCCAGTCTAGTGTATTTTAAGAATAACCAGCATAAAAATAACAATATGGAAAAAAAATTTGTATTTTAGCAGCAAAATTATTTTGATGGAAAGACCTGGTGTGCTTGGGTGAATGTTTTGATGAGTTTGGATGAGGAGTGGAGCCTTTCAAGGGCATGCGTGAGAAAAAAATGGAAGTTCACTCTGGAGTTAATTGGAGAGCATTGTTTTCCCAAGTGAGGTATAGAAATGGAAAACAAGAGCCAGCCAAGAAGATAAGAAAGAGTTTTGGCCGCTGTGTCAGGAAGAGCGCAGAGAGATGGTGTTACTAGCAGAAAGAATAATTTTTTAGGGCAATTGGAGATCAGCTATCCGAAGGGAATTTTAATACATTTCTTCAATGTGATATGCAATAGGAATCCTCTTCTTTATCTCCTAATGGCACCTCTAGTAGACTATCCATTTCTCATGAACACGCCAGGGTATTTTGGTATCTATTTTACAATTTTAAAATGTAAGTTAGATTATTCCACTCCTACACTCAAAACTTTCTAGTAGCTTTCTGTTGCATGTGGAGTAGAATTTAATGGCTTTGCAATCATCTACAAGGTCTTACATCAGCTCATCTCCTGCTACACACTGACCTCCTCTCTTTTTCCTCCTTTCCATACCTCGCTGTTCTTAGAACATGTGACTATGTCTCCTTCCTTGTGGTCTTTGCCTTGGCTATTCCTCCCTCTAGAATGATGTGTCCTGAAATGTCTGCGCAGCTCATTTTGTCCCCGGCTGCAAGCCTTTGCTCTGCTGCCTTTCTCAGCACCTGGATTTAAAGTTGAAAGCTCCTTCCCAACCTCCTCCCCCATTTGTCATGCTCTGTTTTTTTCTTCCACAGCACTTCTCTCAGTATGCTACAGAATTTATTTATACATTGGTGTCGTCCTCCGCTCTCAGATGTAATCTCCATGAGGGTAGGGATTTACGTCTTTTTTCCAATGATGGAGACTCAGCAGTTAAAACATAACTTGTTGAAGAAATTAATGTGTACAAATGCCCATGAAGACTTCCAAGTTGCCCAAAGAAGTCAGTCACAACCAAATTATTTGGACACTATTCATCATAGAGCTTTTAGCCATGGGCTGGTAAATTTAAAAGATTGGAAATATATGAATTATTCTCCCATGACGCCCTAGCCCAGCTCTAATCTCTTTGGAGACACATAATTTCTCTAAGTCCAGCCTAAAACTGGATGTACTTGAAGCAGTAACATTGTCCTTTAGAGCAAATGTGAGGGTCTCGTGGCAGGGGTGTATGCTGTGTTAATACCTTTATGTCTCCCTCCTGTTCTGTAACTCCCACTGACTGCTTACTAGGTTCATCTGTGCACTTCCTTACCAAATCCAACTTTAGCAAGAACCCTGATGAGTTAGTTTAGTCAGAACACCGCCCCCCAACCCTCAATATCTGATTGAGTCCTTCATTCTTCAACATTCATCCTCTATCCTCAGACACCAGTGGTGTCTGATCTCCTGGCTTGTCTACAGCAAGAATCCTGTTAGGTCAGGTTAGCCAGAATCCCGTTACCTCTTAGTGTTTCCTCTTAGTAATCTTCTACCCACTGACCTCCACAACTGCTCCCTGGCTATAATTTCTCACTTGCCTGTGTTGTATTCAGCATTGAGCCCAATCTCTCTTCTCCACTGTAAAAATCCCATTGCAGTGGTCCCTCACCTCCCATGATAGTCCTTATCATTTATAACAAGTGTCACTGATATTTTTTTCTTTAGCAGTCTTTCTATCTCTCTTCTAGTAGTTTCATATCCATAGTTTTTAATCCATTCAGGAGCTTTGCTTAGAGTCAAAAACATTAGAGGTTCAATCCAGGCTTTGCTATTATACATCTGTATGGTGTTGGACATATTATTTATATACTCTAAGACTCAGTTTTCATGTCTGTGAGATGAGCATATTATTTCTTGTATGTAAGATGGAAATGATGATTTTGACCAAATGGACAACCTTGACCTCATGATGAGTGTTAAGTGAGAAGCTGCATAATTGGTGTTCTTAACTAGGTGGTAAGTTCATGTTCCTTCCCCCTCTCCTCTCCTTCCTCCTTTTATTAGCTCCTGCTGAATCACAGAATCATGAGATCTTTAGTTTGAAAAGGACATTAAGGCCATTTGATGCAGCTATTCATCTATAAATCCATTCTTTATCATCTTTGCAAGCGTTCATCATGCCTCCTATTGAAACTGTTTCTTCCTGCCAAAGCAACTTGTAATCTATTTGGTGTAGATATTACTAGTGTTTCTCATATATTGAGATTGAAGTGCTCACCCTAAAACTTACATTCTCAATTGTAACATCTAATACTGGGTGTTCTATAGAAAAATCTAAATGAATAAATGAATTTTTATTGCATGATAGCTTTTCAGAGAGTTGAAAATAGTTATCCTGTCTTTCCATGTTTTTAATCATCCAGACTAATTTCCCAGAATGATATTCATTACTCAAAAAAATGATATTTTGATTTCTCTCCCATCCCAATCATTTCTTTGAGAAACTCTTATCTCATGAGGCAGTAGAGCAAAGTTGTTAAAGATGAAGCCATGGTTTCAGTCTGAGCTCTGTAATTTATTAGCTGCAAACCTGGGATAAACTTCTCTAAATATCTCTGTCTTCATATGTAAAATGGAGAATATTAATGAAAGGCATTCCATGCTGGTGGTTGGGGGAATCAAACAGAAGATGTGTTCAATATACTTAGCACTTCGCACATAGGATATGCTCTGGAAGCGGGAGGGATCGCTGGGAAACTTCACCTGCCTGGTGCAGCCCAGGTGGTGCAAAACTACAGCATCTGCCCCACTTTGTTCTGGAAACTTCAGTTTTACTTCTGTGGTCTTAGATAGAAGAGGCTTTTGTTGGCACCTCCATCAGTCAACTCACACTTGTTCTGTTAGAATAAATAATACTAAGGATGTAAGTAACATGTTCTCAGTGAAGCAGTACAGATGCCAAGAAAATGAATTAGTAAAGCCTACAAGAAGCTTAAAAGGATTGAAATATAAAAATTTATTCTATAACCAGGGAGAACACATCTTAAGAAAATAGTAAGATGGTAAGATTTTATTCATTCATTCATTCATTCATTCATTTATTTTTTTCAACAAATATTTGTTTAGCCCCAACTGTATTCCAGGCATTGTGCTAGGAAAAGTATCTTTTTCCTTTTACATGCATTCTCGGTAGTGGTAAGTACAGAAAAAAACTAAATTCAGTTTTATTTAAATTTAGTTGTTTCCATAAATATAGATGACAGAATAAAATACTGTATGCTTTTATTTGTTCTAATTTGGATTGTGGAATTTGAAAGCATACAACATGAAAATACAAATATAGTCTGACTGTATTCTAAAAAGTAAAGCAATGTGGATCTAAAATTTTAAAAATTCCTGAGAATTGCAGAATGTCCACGATGAGTGACATGTTGGATGTGCCCAGGTTGTTGCCATGTGGGAGCATCACTTAAGCTGGGAGGCACACGGGCCATCCAGCATTTGTCAGAGTGTGACTTGGATTATGTGAGTTTTAAACTCTGCAAGGACTTTAAAAAGTATCCTCTGCAAAAAAAGAAAAAAAAGTGACTTTTGCAATATGTGATTATCAATCCTATTATCATCTAAAAGGTTCTTAAAATAAGGGATTTATGAAAGCAACAAAATATCCTACCAAGTCTCAGTAAGGCATCAAAGGTGATAAAGGATGAAGACTTTCAATCATGAGCAATTGATGGCAAAGCAATATAGCAATAATGTCAACCTCGTGACAGCAAGGAGTTGCCAACATGCCTTAGAATGGTTATAACTGTGAGGTTGATAACGTTTTGCAGGCATTCTACAGACAAGGGAAAATAAATCTATAGAAAAATGCTTTCCATTGAACTGATCTGGAATAACAAAAGGATGTTTAGGGATTTATCTTTATTATCCGAATACTGACTGAGCCACACAGGGAATGCTTTTCTCTTTCATTTGAACTGAGTACTTTGACAGTAAACATGTGGAAGGGAAAAGAAACCAGGCATATGCACGTGGAGAAACATGATTAAAATATAAAATAAGCATACATAATTCTTAAAAGAACTTTGACATGGGGACTAACAATTTCCATCCATGGGGATACTAACTATTGTTTTCTGAAGGAGGAGAACTGCGGAGGTCTAAACCGGTGGGAGGTTACCAAACGGGAATCAGGGGCACCTGGGTGACTCAGTTGGGTAAGCATCTGCCTTAGGCTCATGGTCTCGGGGTCCTGGGATCAAGGCCCACATCGGCTCCCTGCTCAGTGGGGAGTCTGCTTGTCCCTCTCCCTCTGACCCTCCTCCCTGCTCGTGCTCTCTCCTTCTCTCACTCACTCAAATAAATAAAATCCGTAAAAGAAAGGGGGTGGGGGAATCATTCCAAATGAGAAATTTGATTTTTAGAGGAGAAGTTTTATGTACTTTGTGATAGAAATCCTGGGTCTTGTTTTCTCTGCCCTAAGCATAACAAGTTGGCAGTGTATCAAGACCGTAAGTTTCGATCTTGTGATGTGCCAGGTAAAGACCCTCAGTAGGCATGATGAAGAAAACATGAAACCTCTTTAACTCCACATAGGGTGGGAGGATGGTAGAGAGGTTTTTTTGTTTTTGTTTTTTTAATTTTAACTTATTATTAAAATAGAATGGAGACAATAAAGAATTATGTATAAGTTTATTTTTAAGCATGTAAGATTTGGTCAGAGCTTCCCCCAGTATAATATAATAGGAGGTGGCATGTTTTACTGATAAACGTATGGACTCAGGAACCAAATTCCTTGAGAGGGTTTCCCAGCCATAAAGTTGTGATAAATAATAGTACCTACCTTTCACAGTTGTTGTAAAGTTATGTTAATACATGTATAGAGCTTAGAACAATGCCTGACATAATATACACTCAATAAATATTACCTATTATTATTACATCCAAAAATGAAATAGAATCAGCTCACAATCCCCGAGAACACTCTCTAGGCTTCCAGTTTCTTTTTGAAAGCTAAAAAAGGAATAAAATGTATAACAGAACAGAATCAATTTCAAATAAAAAAAGAAGCTGCTTTTCAGGATAAAGATGGCAAAATGCACATGATATCTCTTTCCTACCCACTTCCTCTGCACTGTCCCAAGTTCTCTGAAATGACTAAAAGAATAGAGAAAGAGCAACAGAAAGTAAGTAAAGGGGTTTGGCCCATTCCCCAAATATTACAGAATATCTAAAAGCTAAAGCATCAAAGAAAGGGCTGATCCATCATAAGTAAAAATGTGGGTCCTATGTCCAGATAAAAGAATATAGAAGCAGAGTACTGTAGAAACACTCTCTAAATAAGAGGAGTAGGAGCTAGTGTAGAGGTGGTCCATAAAAGAATTGCTGGAATCAGTCACTGGGTACCACCCAGTGTGGAACTACTACTCCAGTACTTAAGAGCAATGAAGCTCAGCCTGAATGGTGGGCAATGAAGACCAGCATCCTAACAACAGTAGCCATGGGGCTTTTGGTGGAATTTGCTAAAACAACATGGAAAACACCCCTCTTGGGTTCAGAGAAGGAGCTTGGCAATGTTGCTATCTTTATTCTTTTCAGTAAGTGGTAAATATTTCCCATGCTGTTTCTCAATAGACTTACCTTTTTTTTTTCTTTCTTCTGTCCAGTAGGAGTTACTCTTCCTCACCTTTCAGATCTCAGCTTTCCTTTTGCAACTTCTTCCCTCCTCAGGCCACCTCTCCTTATAGTCCTAAAGGGACAGTGTTTGATAATCTCTTCTGGGAATATTTGAATCTGCTGATGGAAGCCTAGAGAAGGCAGTGCCTTAGCTAAGTGAATGAGAATTGTAGTATGTAATAGCATCCACCCTAGTTTTGGGATGCAGGAGATACTATGGAGACCCAACGACTCTAGCTGTAGATTCATGAGAATTCTGGATAGATAGGCAAGTACTGTGTTTCTCCCTCCCTCTTCATTTTCTTTCTTTTCTGCTCCCATCTACCTAAGGAATGGTTGTTTTTTTTTTTTTTTTTTCTGAGTGGAAGATCATTTCCAGCAATGGCCTTCCCCACTGGTCTTTCTAACTCAGATTGGGGTTCAGAAATATGTTACATAGCCCCTTAAGAAGGAGATGGTGCTGATGTTATTGTTAAATGTTATTTTTCTTTGTTTCAGCAGCTGTTAGTAGGTCTCTGGTTTGACCCCTTTTGAAATGTTCACAATGGTATTCAAGTTTGGTTGGGTTGGGGGCTGATTAAAATGTATGACAGGTGGTAGAGGGCTTAACTTGCCTGGGTTATCCTATAAACCAAAATTGATATTCTAGCCATGAAAATTTAGTTTCTTTATTGATAGTTAGCTGGAATGAGGTTCCAGACATGCTACCACAAAATATAGGATATTGAATCCCCCAAATTGGCAGACTGAATATCTTAAGTGGAAGGGGTTTGAGGAAATGATAGAAACAGGAAGGTTGCTCCTACCACCCCCTGCCCCCAAGCCCTTTTTCCCTGAAACAAGTCATAAAACTCTTCTGTGAAGGTTACCTTCCCTGTACCATGAAGAAAAAAGATATTCTTGTCACTAGAACCTGGGAATTTGGGGCCTAGAAATCTGTACAAACAAACCTTATTAAATAGACACTTATTTTCCTAGTTCTTCATCATTTATTACCCCTAGCCCAAAGCCCTTTGTCCTGTCAATTATTTACAATTTTTTATTTTGGTTTAAAAACTATAAAAGCTTCCACCTCTGGCCACTTCTTCAGGTCTTTCTCTTATGAAGGCTCCGAAGTACATGTAAAAATCCAATGAAATGTGTATGCTTTTCTCCTGTTCATCTGTCTTTGTCGGTCTAATTTTCAGACCCAGCAAGGAACCTTAAAAGGGTCATGAGAAACTTTTTCCTCCCCCACAGCTGAAAATCATGTGCCCATTAGAATACAATGAAATTGCAATCACCCAAAGTTTTTCTTACAATGTTTGAGTAGGAAAATCTTAGCTTAAAAACAAGGCCCCAATAAAAATGTATACACATAGACAGTCACTGAATTTAATAATAATTTGAAGTTATTTAAATCTGATAGGATAGCTTTTTGCTCTAACATTCAAAATAACAATAAAATGTGCCAAGTGAAAGGGATGATTTTTCTTCTCTCACTCTCCTTTTAACTAGTCATCCTGGTTTTAAAGCATGAGATACAAGTCATCAATTTTAGTGTGACTTAGCAATTTATTTACACAGTTTTACTGCTTTGGACATAACACAGCTGAGTTTCAGGCTTGATGAAATATTGTTATCCACATAATTCATTTTCTGCTGTTTCAACAAGGTGTTTGGATTTGTGGGAACTCCCATTTGAGGTTGAAATTGAATTGAAAATTCATGTGAAAGCTCTACAGATGAGGCAAGTCTGAATATCAGGGAAGTGTCAATTAAATTTACTTTCTAGTCACTGGTATAAAAACCTGTTCCGAAGGCCTTGAAAATGGCTCTCATTATCATATCGACTGGAGTCAACAAATATAACTCAAATCTAAGGTGAGCATAAGTTTATTCCTAGATATTTGTAATAAATTCCCAATATATTTCCCTATATATTGTCACATGGAGCTTAGTGTAAGTTATTAATGTTGACCATAATGTTTTATTGGATTTTTATGGGCAATCCTCACTTATTAAAGATGTTATTGATTGAGGTAAAATTAACAATTCCCTATTAATTCATAATTCATCTTTTAGTGGTGGTCATAAAATAAAACAAAGCCTGCATCAGTTGTAAATTAATTTAAAAACAGATACAGAGGTGGAAATAACAATAGCTGTTCTCATGGGGTACTGAGTAACTTAACAGAGAAAAATTTGAGTAGAAAAAAACCATTCTTCTTCCCCCAGTTTCCTTTTAACTTAAAGAAATGAAAGGCAGTTTGCTAGAGTCTGAAGGAAAAAAATTCTCTCACAATCTGTGAAAGCCCAATATCAAGTACTTTAGAAGATCTTTAGATTTTAGATAGTATCCCAACATTACAAATAAAAATAATTTTTTTTGGAAAATGCCATTGAATGAAAGTTTCCCCAAAAGAAATTTTTAGAACTCTCCATTGGAGAATTTTTCTATAGATTGCAGCTCTAAGTTCAAATTGCCACATTCTTATATTTTTAGGAATGGGAGGAGGGTGGCTGAAGATGACACGGGGGTTTTTTTCCCCTGGTTCTGCTAAAAAAGGTACTGTTCATCAAAGGCTGTGGAATTTATTTTGCTTTGGGGTGAATGCAGCTCATTCTTGTCAATTATTGTATCCAAGTGCCTTATACACAGTTCAACCAAAGAAAAATAGAAGTCCTAAGGATAAGGGATTAAATTAGTTTTGCAGAAATGATAAAGCCTCTGCTCCTAAGGGACATAGACCCTAAGCCTTGCCTTGCCGATGGAGGGATTTCAGTCCCAAGAGCAACTTAGAGAGGTGATAATAAAAACATGCTGGAGAAACACTGCCCTGGCTTAAAGAATGAGAAAGAAAATCATTGAATTGAAGCAATATGACATAGTATTGAGAAACAAGGATTCCTGACACCTCACCTGGATGAATTCTAAACTTCATCACTCACTGTGTGATCTTAATCAAGAGCCTTAACCTCCATCTGCTTCAGTTACCTCATCCGTAAAATAGAGATACCTATTTGTAAAGTGCCTAATACATAGTAAATGTGTTTCTATCATTGTTATTTCTATGACTATTGATTATTATTATGTTTCTTATTAGGGAATGAATGTGAGTTACCAACACAGAAAACCCAAGTTTCAATTCCTACTTTGTTATTTATGAGCTTTGACCTTGGGCAAGTTACTTAACAAAACCTCCATTTACACAAGCTTTAAAAAGTAGATCAATCTACCTCTTAAGGCTTTTTGTGAGTATAAAGTGACATGATATATGTAAGGTGTGTGACCCTTAATGAGCACCCAAAAACTAATTCTTCTCCCTTATGACACAGAGTGAAAAAAAAAGAAGAAATGAAAGTTTTTTGACTCATGAAAAAAAATAAACAATTAGTGACCTCATACATCAACTGCAGTCGTGAATTACTCGTATTGAATATTAGCATAGAAAATTAAAATGGCTAATAGAGAAAGGTAACTATCGCAAGTATTAGGTAAAAGAAAAATAGGAGTAAAATATCTTCATTTTCCAGTCACAAGTGGAAGGTCTTCGAATAAGATAAGTTTTATTATGTGTTTACAGACAGATGCCCTTTCCTATATAGCTAACCAAAAAATTCTCCTCCACCTCTGCTTTTTATGGCTATTTCAGTTCATTCTTTTCAACATTTTGAAGTTGTATGTTCATGCAAATGAGCTCTGTGTCACTATCCAACTAAGTAGCTGACAACAACAATACCCATCTTCATGAGATGAAGTGTATTATTCAAATGCAAAAAAAAATTGTGTTCAACATGGCTATCATCCAAAAGCAAAGTTAGCGGGAGTACAACAGCTTCAGACTGGCTGCATTCAAGAGATCAAAATATACCAGGGCTCTGCCCCTCTTTATTGGTTCAAAAGATAAAGATGGATGATATAAAGTGTCGCCGGTGAGTCTATCAAAAGACATTCTTATGTATTATAAGAGAAAGAAATCTCAGAAATGTCATGAGGAAATCTTCTCTTCCTATCCAGTTCTGGTAAAAGTTTCCTAGGTATGTCCAGGTAAGCAATGAAGGTTCTGCATCCACTTGTGAACCAGTCAGTGTAGTCAGAGGGCCAGAATTACACCGAATTATATAAATTAAAGGTGTCTAGTTAAAGACTGATTCTGGAAAGCCTTCTGAGCATGGCTCCCTTTCCCAGATGGCTGCCTTTTGAATAAAGTGTTGGCACTTTGCACAATAATTGAATGTTATTGGAGTTAATAGAGGGGTAGGGTATGTTACTTTTAGAGGTGAAATTGTAACCATTTACATGCACTTAGAAGCTTTCTTGAAACAGTTTCTATCATTGTTATACTTTATTGTGGAGAGAGCAAAGAGTGTTTAAAGATGAAAGCATGAGAGCACAAAATAAATGAAAACTTGTTAAGGTCAGTAGACCAGGAAAAGAAAGCAGCAGAATTTCCTTGAATGCTAATCTGCAAAAGGATGTTTGTTTTTCTAAGTACAGAACTCATCTGTTAAAAAAATCATGTAGTTCCCTCCCTCATCTCTGGAAACTTTGGGGCAAAAATGGAGACACCCATCCCTCATTTTCTGAGGGCCTTTGTTGGTTCCTCCAGGGCTCCTCATTTATTGGACACCCAGATTACCACTGATTTTCTTTTCTTTTCCTTCCTTCCCCTCCCTCCCCGCCCCCCGCCCCATTTTGGCTTCCAGTCTGTAGTTCACCCTTTGACATTTATTAGTATTCAAATGCCTCACTCACAGGCAGGCAGGCCTTCTTTCCTTTGACTTGAATGAAGGGGTGGAAAGATGACCAGAGTCACTGCTGGGAGGCTTGAGCCTGCTCTTTTTATTTAGAAAGAATTCTTTAAAAAAATGCAGTCATCAGTAAATGAGCTCCAGAACACTCCATTCCTCTGTTTTCCCCATGTTGCCTGGATCTTCTCACACGTCCCCCAGGATGATCCAGCGATCCAGTATTTATGAAGGTAAAGACTAGGGCACTGCAGCTGGACTCCATTCTGCTTGGTTGGTGCTTGTACCCTACTGGTTGTTAAACATTCTGATTGTCTACATGGATCCAGCGCATCCTCTCCATCTGAGCGTGCTAGGCTCACAGGGTTAAATCATCTGATTTAGAAGAAACACTGGCAATCTTGGTTTATTTACTTAGTTACTTAGTTAAAGATTTTATTCATTTGAGAAAGAGAGAGAAGGAGCACAAGCAGAGTGAGAGGGAGAGGGAAAAGCAGGCTCCCTGCTGAACAGGGAGCCAGATGTGGGGCTCAATCCTAGGACCCCAGAATCATGACCTAAGCAGAAGGCAGATGCTTAACTGACTGAGCCACCCAGGTGCCCCTGGAAATCTTGGTTTATACATCAAACATTACAAGTGTTTTGGAGGTGGAAATGAATTTAAAATATTGAAATATTTATTAAAATTTAAATAAAAGAAAAAGAGTCTATTTGAAGAAAGGGGACAGTGATGGGTGTTGGTAGTTCTAGGCTGAAAGAACAGAACAGAAAAAAGCAGGGAAGCCTCTATGTTCATGCTTGAGTTTAAGCAATTTTTAAACTGGTACTTCCCAGCCCAGACATTGGTGGTCTTCTTTTTGCTTTCTAATAAGTAAATGTCTAAGATTCTATATTACCCTGGATCTCGGTGAGAAGAAAAATATACCAGTTGCAAAAAAAACATTAATGTCATTATGTGTTATTCAACTCTAGTTATGCTTCTAGAGTGTTGTATTTCAACAACTTGTGTTTCTTAATAATTTACTCCTACTATTGGGTAGGTTGCACATACAAATGTTGGGCGTCTTTTGTACTTGTTGCCCAATCAGTCCACCATTCACAAGGAGCTTCTGTTAGAAGGTGGGATATATCTCGCATTGGCTTATCTTCCTAATCCCACTCTGAGGAGTAGATATCTAATAACTATTGGCCCAACTAATTGAAAATACAAATTCAGAAAAATCTAAACAGTTTCTGGTCAAGTTATGCCATCCTGTATTCATGTGGCAGATGCTGAATTTATAGAAATGAGTAAGATCCAAAAGGATATGCACCTAAAATATCAGCTCATATTTATAGTACTTAACTTAGACTTATGGTAGAGTTCATACCAAAAAACAAATCCAATATTTCACTTAAGTGTAGTCATTATAACTTTTTTCTTTTTCTAAGGGGAGATAATTTGGAAAAATCTTTGGAAAATTCTTTGTTATTGCTGACAATTTGTTTTCCTTTTTTTTCCTTCCAGTGTCTCAGAGCAAGATAGTTGTACAAAACACTTTAAATTTCATGAAACTATAAATCATTTATTCATCCAAAATATTTATTGAATGTCTAAACAGTGATAAATGCTATTCTAAGTGCTGTGGATATGGCAGTGAATAAAAAAATCCTGTGGTAGAGTGTTAGAGACAGTGAATGAATGAATGAATGCATGAATGAATGAATGATGGTGGTTAGTGTAGAGGCCACTTTTAGGCAACAAGCTTGAGCAATGGAAACTTAATCAAGGCAAAAGGGTCCACAGCCACCACCTAGCTGAATGCAAACAGGTTCATTAAGCGACCCACCTTGAAATAGCCACAGGTCCTAACTAACCAATTACAACTAGGCACAGTTCCTAAGATTACCAAAAAGGGAAAATTCCATACATTCCCATACATCCCTCACTCTGCCCTATAACTGTGGCCCCTCACCTCTGCCTTGTCCCAGATAGTCTCTCCCTTGCTGTCCTATCTGCCACTCCCTTGCAGTGTATTCAATAAATTTTTATCTCCTTTGTTCAACCATGGGTGAATTCTTTCACCACCCTGGGCACCAGCCCCCATCTGTTTGGGACATCCTACATTTGGTCCCCCCTATCCGATTGGGAGACACCACAGTTAGTGCTATGGAGAAAAGTAAAGCAGAGTAAGGGGGTGCTAAGGGAGGAGAGGTTGCTATTTGATCTGGGATGAACAAGAAAGACGTCTCTGATAGGGTGACATTTGAGTCAAGAACCAAAGATATGAAGGAGATCCATGGAGCAACCAGTCCCTTTTCCTTTCCTTTCTCCCATTCATTGGAGGCATATGCTCATGTAAAGGAATGGCAGGCAGAATTGCACACAATATTTCCACATTTGTTCTCTTTCTATTTAGTATGTATGATAAATGTGTGAAGGTAGCAACCTCTACTAGAATGACAGACCTGGAATATGAACTAATACAACAGGACGGACTTGATGTACAGGATGCACAATACAATTTCTATACATGTCATTTCTTTAATTATCTTTTATACTTAAAACCTTTTTTCCTTTGCTGATGCTTAGAAATAAACCCCTTAATAACATTGAACTGTACCTGAGCCCATTGCTCCTAGAAAATATCAGTTGGCAAGAAACCTATCTACTTTTTTTTGTGTGAAGGGGAATGGCTTATGACAAAGAGCTATACTTCTCCATATGACTTATGTAAGATTTGTAGATGCCCCTATCCTCTTATTTACAAGGCCAGACATGGACAGACCTTCCAAATTCCTATTCTTTGTTTCATTAATGATCAGCTGACCTCTTTGCTGTACTAACTTGACTTAACCAAACTTTAGTCAGACTTCCTCCCTCCCATAGGCTCCAAGACATTGACCCACCCTAGAGCAATCTTTGGAAAGCAGAGTAGCACCTCCTTAATGGTCCCTATCAAGAAATGGCTAACCTCAGGAAAAAACATTCCTGATGAGCTATCCAAGGTCATTACCTACTTACCTACTCTCTTACACCCAGTTCCTTCTAATTTTGTTTATCCCCACTCCCATAAAAGACAAGCTTTTCTACTTGTCCTTTGAGATGCGTACAAATCTTATAGTTAGGGTGTTCTCTCTATTGTCATAGCCCCCAATTTCTTAACTGCAATGCTCTTCTCTACATTGAAACAGTATTTTTGAATTCTGTCTCTCCTTTAAGTCCAGATTTGTTTTCCACTTGAAAACCTTTACTAATTAGTAGTTTACTATGGTATGTTTATATATTCATTTATATTCAGCAACTATTGATTAATTCTGTCTACTGTGTGCATTCCTGGGGATAAAGCAGTGAACAAGACAAACAAAATCCCTTCCCTGTTAAAGCTTACATTCTAGTTTGAGGAGTCAGCTAAATAAGTGAAATTTTTAGTAGGTCAGATGGTCCTTCATGCTATGGAGAAAATTAAATCTAGTGAGAGATGGGTTGTGTTGGGAGGATTAGATTTTTAAATAAAGTGGTTAGGTATACATTTAGGTTATTTCTACATTTTGAAAGAAAGTAGAGACTACAGGTCTGTAAGCCTAAAGTCTATAAATTATAATTATTGCAGTTTATGAACACCAGTGATGCTCAAAATCAAGTAAGGAGATCCCTTGAACCATTTGGAAAAGTTTATTTGCATTTATTTCAAAATAAGGTTTTGGTCGTTTTCTTTTGGATTTTATCACTCCAAAAGAATACCACGTCCTAGTCAATTACTAACAAACCCAAAATAAAGATTAGTTGTTGTTTTGGAAAGTTATATATTCTAGGATTTTCTTTAAAGAGTCAGTGATTTGAAGTGTTTTGACAGTGTTTTGTAGCATTGTAACTTACTTAAGTAAAACATTTCCCTTTTAAATGCTTTGTGTTATACATCTGTCAGACTCTGAGACAGTTTAAATGTTTAAAAAAATGACACAGTGACTCAGTGCAGGTTGATAGTTTTTTGTTTCATGGAAGCAAAAGGCTGAAAATGAGAAGGCTCATAGGCCATCTTTATGAATTAATTGAGATTTTTATTAGTATTTGGTATGTTCCAAACAGAGCCATACATCTGTAAGCAGACAATATAAATCAAATGAAGATGTAAGGATTGATTATGTCCAGGGTTCCCCAGATCAAGACACTAAATACCAAGGTAACATTAACTATTCAATACTTCCTTTATAAAGCACAAGAAAAGAGCCAAGGTGAAGCCTTGGTATTTTTTTTCCCCATTATATCTGGCCCAACATATTCCATTGGTGTCTAATAAATTTCTCATAACCGGCTTTAAAATAACACTGCAGAGCTTTCAAATAGGTAGCACTCAGAACAAAATGGATAAATTGGAAAGCTTATATCAAATCTAGTAGGTTGATCCTCTTTGGTACAAATACTCAGAAATAGAGCTACTTCAACTCCCTAGGCACTTTAAAGGTAGCTGGCTGGTATTTAAACTCACGCTGGCATATATTCCAGATCACTCAAGAAACAATAATATAAGGTAATCACTAAGTTAATGTATCTTGCCCCCCAAATAATAGTAAATTATAAAAAGTGCTGAAATTGCTCAATATTGTCTAAGTTGTATGTGATCAGTGGTTATGTTTGTAGCGCCTATCACTAAACTAGAGCAATATAGGGTAACTCATGACTCTTGGAGTACTTCTAATGAGTATGTATAATACTTGAGCTTATGCTAGTATGCTAAGGTATTAATAGTGGGGGGAGGGGAAATCATACTCTTTATTTGCAGTTTTCCTCTTTTGTTCATATCAGAATCAGATTCAAACATTCAAACCTTCTCATTTCCTGTTCTGTTCTACTGTTTTCTCCTATTTAGAAACACACATAGGTCATCAGATTTCTCATCTTAGCTCACCACCATTGTCTGAATTTGTATGGTAAGATTTAGACAGATGTTGCCAGGGTGATTGCCGAGCAAATGAGCAGATTTTAATTGATTTATTTGATTTGGCCTTCAAAAGACTTAAAAAAATTCTGGAATATAGCTTCAGTTATTTCAGTTATAAAGACAATCAGTGGGATTATCTTTTAGGCAATTGACCAATTGAGCACTTGTCAACCTGGAAAACAATTTAAGCTTCAAGTGGTCAAATATTGACTATGTAGCTATGGCCTCTGTTATAGAGTATGACTTGAAATTAAAAATGGACTGAATCATTCACTGGTTGATGGATTTCATAGAGGTCTGAGCTGTCACATGGGCTTTCAAAAGGGGAGGATTTAGGAGAGGGTAATATCACATATTCACTAATGCTAGAAACCAATACAATTTCAAAGATGTGATGTGTGACACTGGATTCAAGCACAGTAGCCTGCATCTAAAGTGAACTGTTTTTCTGTATTTTTCAAAGGGAATGGATTGTACTAAAAGCAGATGCCCAGATTCCACCTGTTTTTGCTAATTGCAGCAATTTTCAGTGGTTTCTTGTTGGAATGGCTGTTTGCATTGCTGATGCAACCAGTTTGCCATTGGAAAATCTGCTGTAGCAAATTAAACTCCTAGCAGCACAAACATTTATTTGTTTATTTGTTCAGCAACAATTATTGAGGACCATTCTGTGAGAAGACTATACTTGGTACTGGGGTTAAGTTGTAAATAAGACTCAATTCTAAAGGAACTTTCTCTCTAGTATGACATATAAATAAGTAAATGTTTATAATTGAGTGTAATAATTGCTATGTTAATATAAGTTCAGGATGTATGGGACCCAATGACAGTGTCACTCAACCAATCTTGATTTAGGACTTCTCAGAAAAAGTGGAGTCTAAGCTAAGATGAGGAAAGTGAGTAGGAGTTAGGTAGAGGTGACAATGTGGAGAAGAGTGTTTTCCACCCAGAAGGACCACCATGTGCAAGGTTCCTTTCTTGAGAGGGAGCAGGGGACCAACCCAGAGAATTTGCCCATCATGTCAAGATCATGGACTCAGAGGCTGGAGAAGATAACTGGGGCCATATGATGAAAAGCATTGTCAAACATTAAAAGCATGTGGAACCTTATCCAGAGTTCAGTGAAGGACTATTGAAGGTTTCTAAGTAAAACATTGGAATAGCAGAAGCTTTAAAGGGGGGGGGGGGGTAGGGGAGAAATTCATTAGCAAAACTTAAAAAGAGAAAACATGACAAATTTTATTATTAATCATCTATCTATTTACTCTGCCAGAATAATAAAATACAAGCAGCTGAGACTGAGAGGTTATAGTATGGATATTCTATACTTTTCAGCACTGTGTGGCAAAGTTATTGTGACTAATTATAGTGTCTGTTTGAATGCATCATGTCCCATATTGCATGAAGAGTTCTCTCTTCTGCAGACTCAAAAAGACAGCCAAATAACAGCTTTGTGTATATAATTTCGTTCCCAAATTTAAATTTTAAAATAAGTAAGGAAAATTGTAATAGCACAATTCTTCTCTTCTGTGGGAATGAACTTTGTTTTTAATTCCAGCCAAATATGAGAGTGAATAATTATAGTAAAGCCAACTTTACTATATACATCTGGTTCTTTCCATGATTGCCTTAATTATGGGGTAAAGTCCCTAGGAAACAAAGAATAATTTTTACTGGAACAGATTATATTATTACATTTTGTGAACTTCTGAGGCTTTGTTAAATTATTATTTTTTCAAGCTTAAACACACAGATCTTTCACTACTAAGGGTCTATTGCAGCACTTTCAGGGTATTCAAGATTCAAGTTCTACCTCACTTCTGGGAAGTTCCCAAGACATCACCCTGATGGCTATCATTGGAAATGTGACCCATTAAAGCCTGGATCCACCTAGTCCTGTCCCAGAATAAGGCCATATCAAAGACATTTAGTCCAACAGCTAAAGTAATTTTTAAGGAATCCATCCTTTAATAGACAATGTATAGCAGGGCTACCAGATATAAAAAAGAAATAGAGAACAAATGAACAAACCAGATGACCCAGCATTTGAGATGTACTCACGCGAAAATATTATCTGTTGTTTATCTGATACTCAAATTTAACTGGACATCAGTATTAGGGAAAACCCAGTTTTTCCCCCTTTGTGTCTCCCCCTGGAGAGAGCCTCGGATCCCACATTAATGAATCAGTCCCACAACACTGCTCCTACCAAACTTCAGATACCAATTTCAAGTCTGACTGTCACCTGTACTTCTTACTGATCTGAGGTTCCCATGACCACCTCCTTGGGTTCAATAAATATGCTAGAGTGGCTCACAGAACTCAGGGAAACACTTGGGTTTACCAGTTTATTAAAGGATATGATAAAGGATGCAGACAAACAGCCAGATGACAATATATACAGGGTGAGATCTGGGAGTGTCCCTAGTGCAGGAGCCTCTGTCCCTGTGGAGATAGGGTGTGTCACCCTTCCACTTTGTAGCTGTGTTCTTCCACCAGGAAGTTCTCCAAACCTCATCGTACTTTGGGGATTTTATGGACACTTCCTCACATAGTCACCTGTGATCTCTCTGGAGGATGGGGAATGGGGCCGACATTTCTAAGCTTCTAATCCGGAGTTGGTCTTTCTGGTGCCCAGCCTCTATCCAGGAGCCAAGAGGAACCCACCCAGAGTCACCTCATTAGAACAAAAGATGCTCCTAGTTGCTCTTATCATTTAGGAATTTACAGGGATTCAGGAATTCTATGTCAGGAACTGTGGGCAGAGACCGACTTAAATATTTTCTATTATCTCACAACATTCTATTTTGGGGGGAGCAACACTGCAAAAGGGGGATCTGGGAACATTCTCCGTGGAGACTCTTACATTCCCTTTTCTTTTCTACCCACTTCCATCACATGTGCTGCAAAGTTTCTCTTTCCACATATTTTTCACAATTTCTCCCTTTGCTATAATGTCCTGTCCTTTCTAGGTCTCTCCCATGCTCTCTCTCAATCCATTCTTTTATTCTATGGATTAACCTAGTTTTCTACAGCAGAATGGCATATCTTCTCTTTAGGAAGGGAAAAGGAGGGAGAAGACACTTGTGCCAATCACCAGACCTTCTGTGGAGGGCTGAAGGGGGTTAGAAAGAATATGAACATTCGCCAATTAATTTGTGCCCATTAAATACATAGAAATCCTAATATCAGTGCAACTAGGCCTCTTATTTCTGAGGTAACAACCACAGTTTTTGCATTTATGTCAGCGAAGTTTAAAAGTAAAATAAGTTTTGTCAAAATGAGAAAATAGTTCTATGACTATTAGGCAATTAAATTAGCTTCTTGAACTTAAATTGTCTTCTGGTCTGCTCTAGATTTTATCCTTGTTTTTACTTTGGCTTCACTATCCATGTGCTATTCTAAATCTTAGTAAAACTCCTTTTCTTAGAAATCAAAGTTAGGCTTTGAAATTACAGTTAATTATGTTTCTAATTGTCAAACAAAGGAATTCACCTATAAATTAAACACAAGAAAAATGTGATCTCTCAGTAATATTCAGAGTTGGGAATTACAGACAATATTCATTAAAGACTGAAATGAGGAAAAAAATTATCACAATGCCATTTTTTGTTCTTGAGACAAATCCAAGAGTACTTTTTATCTAATTCTCTGTGATTTAAAAAGGGCTTTGACAGCTGAGTGTGTTTATATTTCATGGAAAATTTCAGGTTTATTGTAGAAAATTGTAACACTGTTAGCAATAATGGCAAAAGTAAATGTTTACCATATAATTACCATTCTCCTAGCAAATTTATGGTTAGGGAGAAAGAAAATTAGACAAAGAACCTCTCAAAAATTGTATGTGTCAAGGCCCTTTGTCCAAAGATGAAATAATAGGAGCATTTCAGAATAATCATTATAATTTTAAGAAGACATTAGGATCTTGGCCTCTCATAATTATGTTGGTGTTTTTTTTTTTTTTTAATTTGGAGGCGTTTTGGAAGGAGACAGGTTAATTAATCAGTATTAAAATATCATAGGGTAGAGGTCAGTATTCTAAGATTTAAAATATCTCCCTCTAAATATCCATTGATTTCTCTATAGACTCTTCCTTCAGATGGTCCAGTTGTTTTTTCTGTCTCTTCCAACTACCAACACCAAGGGAAAGGATTTCCTTATAGTCTTAGGTTATTGTGATACCCCGGTAACCCAGCCCATCCTCTCCCCATCCAGCTTTTATTTTATAAGATTAATTTTCCTGAATGATTATTTTCCTTATATGTAATAATAAGCTTTTACATACTCATTTCTTCAAATGTGCATCCCTCATTCTTTCTGCTCACGTGGAACTTACCCCTTTTTCCAGAGTGGCCATCTGCCAACAACACTCTGTGGTTATATCCTTCATGGAAACCACTGACTGACAGAAAAGAGCTTTGGACCAGAAGTTAGAAGGCCTGGCCCTGACCTTTCTTGCTGCCTGAACTTGATAATTCACCGACTTTAAGCCTCAGTTTCCTTATCTGTGAATTAAGGATAATAATTCCTCTGTCAGAGAGTGATGTGAAGAGGAGCAAATTGAAGAATTCTTCCATATCAATAAATAGGTCAGTCAACATATTTTATTTAATGGATTATAAACCCTTTTGAAAGAATTTCCATGGTTCTTGTTTGCCTCCTGGACCTATCAAGTTGAGAGTCCTGATCCTGGAATGTTAAACCCCTTATTGTCTGCCCCAGCCATACCTAGGCAACTTTTAAATTATCATTCACAATTATCAAATGCATATTATATGCTGGACACTGTGATAAACCCTTTGTACCCATTTTCACATTTAGACAGCACAACCGTACTAGAAGGAAGTGCCATTTTCATGCCCTTCTATGGATGAAGAAATGAGGCTTGGAGAAGTTAGATAACTTGCCCAATTTTAAATGGCTGGTGAGGGGTAAAATCAATATTTGAACCTACATAGTTTAATAATAGAATGTGATGTTTTAGCATTGGGCTACACTCTGCAAAGAAATTTCTGTTTTGGCCAGGCTACTTGTCGTCACTGAACACATCACATGCACATACACATATATATACTATTATGTATATATACACAGTTCCTGCTTATCCCTGAGTTGTGAGCTCCAGTTTCCAGGCTGAATGTGGACATATATATAGATATACCTTGAGTTGTATCTATTTATACCTCAGTGTTGCTTCTTTTCCCTTTCCCTCTGCATCTTCAGATTCTTTTTTTTTTATCATTTTTTTTAATTTTTTATTGTTATGTTAATCACCATATATTACATCATTAGTTTTTGGTGCAGTGTTCCATGATTCATTGTTTGTTCATAACACCCAGTGCTCCATGCAGAACGTGCCCTCCTCAATACCCATCACCAGGCTAACCCATCCCCCCACCCCCCTCCCCTCCAGAACCCTCAGTTTGTTTTTCAGAGTCCATCATCTCTCATGGTTCGTCTCCCCCTCTGACATACTCCCCTTTTCTTCCTCTCCTGTTATCTTCTTCTTTTTCTTTTTTCTTAAAATATGTTGCGTTATTTGTTTCAGAAGTACAGATCTGTGATTCAACAGTCTTGCACAATTCACAGCGCTCACCGTAGCACATACCCTCCCCAATGTCTATCACCCAGCCACCCCATCCTTCCCACCCCCAACCACTCCAGTAACACTCAGTTTCTTTCCTGAGATTAAGAATTCTTCATATCAGTGAGGTCATGTGATACATGTCTTTCTCTGATTGACTTATTTCACTCAGCATAACACCCTCCAGTTCCATCCACGTCGTTGCAAATGGCAAGATCTCATTCCTTTTGATGGCTGCATAATATTCCATTGTGTATATATACCACTTCTTCTTTATCCATTCATCTGTCGATGGGCATCTTGGCTCTTTCCACAGTTTGGCTATGGTGGACATTGCTGCTATAAACATTGGGGTACACGTACCCCTTCGGATCCCTACATTTGTATCTTTGTGGTAAATACCCAGTAGTGCAATTGCTGGATCGAACGGTAGCTCTAATTTCAACTGTTTGAGGAACCTCCATACTGTTTTCCAGAGGGGTTGCACCAGCTTGCATTCCCACCAACAGTGTAGGAGGGTTCCCCTTTCTCCACATCCCCGCCAACATCTGTCGTTCCCTGACTTGTTAATTTTAGCCATTCTGATGGGTGTGAGGTGGTATCTCATTGAGGTTTTGATTTGGATTTCCCTGATGCCGAGCGATGTTGAGCACTTTTTCATGTGCCTGTTGGCCATTTGGATGTCTTCTTTGGAGAAATGTCTGTTCATGTCTTCTGCCCATTTCTTGATTGGATTATTTGTTCTTTGGGTGTTGAGTTTGATAAGTTCTTTATAGATTTTGGATACTAGCCCTTTATCTGATATGTCATTTGCAAATATTTTCTCCCATTCTGTCAGTTGTCTTTTGCTTTTGTGGACTGTTTCTTTTGCTGTGCAGAAGCTTTTTATCTTGATGAAATCCCAATAGTTCATTTTTGCCCTGGCTTCCCGTGCCTTTGGCGATGTTTCTAGGAAGAAGTTGCTGCGGCTAAGGTCGAAAAGGTTGCTACCTGTGTTCTCCTTTAGGATTTGGATGGACTCCTGTCTCACGTTTAGGTCTTTCAACCATTTGGAGTCTATTTTTGTGTGTGGTGTAAGGAAATGGTCCAGTTTCATTCTTCTGCATGTGGCTGTCCAATTTTCCCAACACCATTTGTTGAAGAGACTGTCTTTTTGCCATTGGACATTCTTTCCTGCTTTGTCAAAAATAAGTTGACCATAGAGTTGAGGGTCCATTTCTGGGCTCTCGATTCTGTTCCATTGATCTATGTGTCTGTTTTTGTGCCAGTACCATACTGTCTTGATGATGACAGCTTTGTAATAGAGCTGGAAGTCCGGAATTGTGATGCCGCCAGCTTTGCTTTTCTTTTTCAGTATTCCTCTGGCTATTCGGGGTCTCTTCTGGTTCCATACAAATTTTAGGATTATTTGTTCCATTTCTTTGAAAAAAGTGGATGGTATTTTGATGGGGATTGCACTGAATGTGTAGATTGCTCTAGGTAGCATTGACATCTTCACAATGTTGATTCTCCCAATCCATGAGCATGGAACGTTTTTCCATTTCTTTGTGTCTTCTTCAATTTCTTTCCTGAGTATTTTATAGTTTTCTGAGTACAGATCCTTTGCCTCTTTGGTTAGATTTATTCCTAGGTATCTAATGGTTATGGGTGCAATTGTAAATGGGATCGACTCCTTGATTTGTCTCTCTTCTGTCTTGTTGTTGGTGTATAGGAATGCCACTGATTTCTGTGCATTGATTTTATATCCTGCTACTTTACTGAATTCCTGTATGAGTTCTAGCAGTTTTGGGGTGGAGTCTTTTGGGTTTTCCACATACAGTATCATATCATCTGCAAAGAGTGAGAGTTTGACTTCCTCTTTGCCGATTTGGATGCCTTTGATTTCTTTTTGTTGTCTGATTGCTATGGCTAGGACTTCTAATACTATGTTGAATAGCAGTGGTGAGAGTGGACATCCCTGGCGCGTTCCTGACCTTAGGGGAAAAGCTCTCAGCCTTTCCCCATTGAGAATGATATTCGCTGTAGGTTTTTCATAGATGGCTTTTATGATATTGAGGTATGTACCCTCTATCCCTATACTCTGAAGAGTTTTGATCAAGAAAGGATGTTGTACTTTGTCAAATGCTTTTTCTGCATCTATTGAGAGGATCATATGATTCTTGTTCTTTCTTTTGTTAATGTATTGTATCACGTTGATTGATTTGCGGATGTTGAACCAGCCTTGCAGCCCAGGAATAAATCCCACTTGGTCGTGGTGAATAATCCTTTTAATGTACTGTTGGATCCTATTGGCTGCATCTTCAGATTCTACTATTAGGACTTTGTGCATTTTCCAATCTCTACTGTGTAAGTGTACTCAAACCTAAGCTTTCTGGAATTCAGTGAGCACTTTTGTATTGTACCGGCCAGAACCATGCTGGATTGTATTACCTTGTGTTTTCTCTGATCCATTCATGTTTAGAAACTGCAGAAATGGACCTTCTTCAGCAGGAAGGACCACGTCTTCTACCTTTTTTTTTGTGCCTCCTAAAATGTGTAGAAAAAGCAATGGATAATAGATGGTATACAAATACATTAAAAAATAATTGTTAAATTCTGTAGTAGTTATTTGGGATTTACAGTTGTGCATTGTTATGGAGGCTGTCTACTCAGCTCCAAGCAATCTTTTCAGAACAAACTTTCTTGAATGAATCTAGCTTATGGCAAATACTTTGACCTCTTCTAAGCTACTCTTCTGCTGACTGCAATGTTTCCTCCCCTGGTAACACCTGGCAAAACCATAGTGCAGTATCACAAGAAGGTTATTAGTATTAATTCAGTCGAGATATAGAACATTTCTTTTCTCTTAAGGATTTATGGCATAATTCCTAAAATTAAGGCCCAATATTGCGTTGCTTTCTTATCTGAGAAAATAAAAGACACTTGAGTGGTTTAATCATAAGTTCCCCTTTTCATTCTGCTCCTGCAGATAAGGTGCCCTAGCCAAACAATTCTCTTTATCATGGGGACCAGCCCAGTTCCTGCTTCTCCCCGAGTTGTGAGCTCCAGTTTCCTGGCTGACTGTGGACTTATTCCAATTAGCCAGTCACATACTTCCATTACAACCAAGGGTCACTCTGTCCTCTTGATATTGCAAAGTGTCTCTCCAAAAACCTCTGGTTGTTCACTCTGTTCCCTAGTGCAACCCCCACTGTGGTCCTGCATGGTACAGTGTTCTCCTTCCCTGGGCTGCAGGTACATGTGACTAATAAGCTACAGTCAATCTCATTTGCCCAGTGCTGGGTGTCAGGCACTTGGCCATCTCCATAAGTGTAGGGTGGGAATCTATTCTTTACTAGTGCGGGTATAAGGGAGGTGATTAAGACAGAATTTCTCATGTAGCCTTTTATAATGATAACACTTCCCTTTTATTCCCACCCCTTCTTAATCCCGGTGTCCACTAATATGTTCTTCATTTCTACGATTTTTTTTTTTCATCTCAAGAGTGTTAGTGGAATTGTACGCTGTACAATCTTTTGGGATTGGCTTTTTTTATTCAGCATCATTCTCTGGAATTCATCCAGATTCTACATGAATCAATACTGTTTCTTTTTACTACTGAGTAGAATTTCAAAGTATAGATGCACCACTCTTTGTTTAACCATTTACTGAAGGACATCTGGATTGCTGCCAGTTTTTGGTTCTTATTAATAAAGCTGAGATAAACATTCATGTACAGAATCTGTGTGAACGTAAGTTTTAATTTCCCTTGGATAAATGCTCAAGAGTGCACTTGTTGAGTCATATGGCAGTTGCACGTTTAGTCTTTTAAGAAACTGCCAAACTGTTTTCCATAGTGGCTGTACCATTTAACACGTCCACCAGCAGTTTACTAGTAATTCAGTTCTTTCTCATTCTCACCATCCTTTGTTGTTCTCACTACTATTTTAGCTTTTCTGATAGGTATGTAGTTATATCCCATTGTGGTTTTAAATTGAATTTCCTTAATGGTTAATGATATTGAACATCTTTTCATGTGTTTATTTGCCATCTCTCTATCCTTTCTGGTGAAATGTTTCTTCATATTTTTGCCCATTTTTGAGTTGGAATTTGTGTCCTTTTACTGTTGAATTTTGAGAGTTCTTTTCATATTCTGGATACTAATCCCTGACCAGATATGTGGTTTGCAAATATTTTTTCCCATTCTGTACATCAGATGACTTTTTAAAAAAAATCTCTGGAATTAGTTGTAGTAATCTTCTGTGATTAGTAGATTGAAAAGGGGTACCTTCATTTTGAAAGTCTCCTGCAGGGTTAAAATGCAGTACTAAAAACATACCAATAAATACTATGTATATACTAATCATATCAGTGTACTAGAGGGAAATGAATCTCAGATTATAAAATTGAAGAACTTGATTCTAGTGCTGGTTAAGTCAATAAAGAGAAGTTTCTTGGCTTCTCCAGGCCTGTTTCTTTATTGGTAAGGAAGGATTAGGCACTTAAAATACTCTCCTGTTTGGTGATTAACATAACATAAATAAAATAAAATAAAATAAAATAAAAATACTCACCTGTTCTACTATTCTATGATTCTAAGTTTAGAAGTTAAACTGCATGAAGCTAATTTTCCTTTCAAGGCAAAGATACTAGCTTCCAGGTTTTGAGACAACTGAGAGCCTTAGATGGAATATCTTTTTACTTTTTTTTAACTGAGAAATTTCAAAATAGCACATTCCAACAATGAACTTTAGAATTCTCCTGCTGTTTTCCCTTAGTGGAAGTATTATATTTCCTCCTCTTAAGAGACTTGTTTGCAAGGTAAAAGTCTTAATTTTGATGGAGTTGAGTTTATCATGTTTTCCTTTTATGGGTCATGCATTTGGTATCAAGTCTAAGAATCCTTTGATAAGCCCAAGATACAGAAGACTTTCTAAGACAGAATTATCATTTTACATTAAAGTCTGTGATCCATTCAGAGTTAATTTTTGTATAATGTGTGAGACTTGGATTGAGGTTCTTTTTCCATCTCTGCATGGGTATCAAATTACTCAAGCATCATTTGTTGAAAAGGCTATTTTTATTCATTAAATTACTTTTGCAGCTTTGTCAAAAATAAGTTTGTACATTTGAATAGGTCTATTTCTGAATCCTCTATTCCATTCCATTGATTTATGTTTATCTTGCCACCAATACTACTAGAAGTGCATTGTTTTATTTCCAAGTATTTTGAGATTTTTTTTCTCTTATATTTCTTTATTTTACTTGATGGATTACATCACAATCAATGAACATATTCTGGATGATTTCATTTCTTTTAAATATGTTGAGATTTGTTTTATGACCTAGGATATGGTCTGTCCTGGTATATGTTTGTGGCCACTTGAAAAGCATGTATATTCTGCTGTTGAATTTCAGAGTATTCTATAAATGTCAATTAAGTCTGACTGGTTGATGATGTTGAGTTCTTCTATGTCCTTGCTGATATTGTGACTTGCTATTTTATCAATTGTTGAGAGGGGAGACATTGAAGTCTCCAAGTATAATTACAGATTTTCCTATTTTTCCTTTCAGTTTTACTAGTGTTTACATATTTCACATCTCTGTTTTTTGGTGCATACATATTTAGAATTGATGTTTTTTGGTATCCTTTTAACATTATATAATGTTCTTCTCTGACTGGTGATATTCATTGCTCTGATGCATACTTATCTGACATTAATATTGCACTCCTGCATTCTTTTGATTAATCTTACATTTTCTTACTTTCAACTACTTATGTTACTATTTTTGAAGGGAATTTCTTATAAACAGGATACAGCTGAGTCATGCTTGTAAATCCACTCTGCCAATCTGTCTTTCAATTGGTGAATTCAAACCATTTACATTTAATGTAATTATTGATCTATTGGAACTTAAAACCTGCCACCATTTTATCTGTTCAGTTTTCTTTTTCATGTCGTCCTTTGAGTTACTTGAACAGTTTTTGAAATTGTACTTTAATTTATTTCTAGTGTTTTTAGTAGATATATTGCATAGTTTTTAGTGGTTACTCTAGGTAGTACATTGTATGTACCTAACTTCTTATAATCTACTCATCTCATCAATTTACTATTTAGATCAAACTGAAGACATTTGATTTTCCTTCATGTCCCTTTCCTCTTCCATATTTATAACACAATTGTTTTGAAAATTCCTTTTAATTTCTGCTTAAAAAACTTCCATTAGCCACTCTTTTAGGGTAGATCTGAAGTGACAAATCCTCTCAGTTTTTCTTCCTCTGAGAATATCTTGATTTCCCCTTCATTTCTGAAGGTATATAGAAATCTGGGTTAATCACTATTCTCTTAGTACTTCCTTCTGACCCTCTATGGTTTCATATGAGAAGTCCGCTGTCATTCGAATTGGTGTTTTCCCTACAGGTAATGTATTTATTATAGCTGCATTCATGTTTTTTTCTTTGTATTTATTTTTTAGAAGTACAATTTGGTTGTATGTTTGTGTGAAGCTCTTTGGATTTTCCTTTGTCGAGTTTGTTCAGCTTCTAGAATATTTAAGTTTGTGGTTTTTGCCAAATTTAAGGTTTCAGTCATTACTTCTGTCAGTACTTTTCTAGTGATGCTTTCTTTCTTCTCCCCTTTAGGAACTCCCATGATAGTATTATTAGATCTTGTGTTCTAGTCAACAGGTTCTAGAGGTTTTGTCCATTTTTTTTAAAAATTTGCTTATTTTCTCTCTGTTGTCCAGGTTTGTTCATTTGTATTGCTGTGTCTTCAAGCTTTCTGATTCTTTGTTCTGTCTTGTTTCCTCCATTTTGTTGATGAGGTCATCGATTGAGTTTTACTTTTTTCCCATTGTTGTATTTTTTCAGTTCTAAAATTTCCATTTGATTTTCTTTATATCTCCTACAGAAACATTCTATCTCCTGACTTTCTGTTTTTCATTTGTTTTAAATGTGTACTTGATTGCTCATTGAAACAGTTTTATGATGGCTGCTTTAAAACTTTTGTCAGATAATTATAACATCTCTTTCATCTTGGGGTTGGCAGATATTGATTGTCTTTTTTCCATTCAGTTTGGGATCTTCCTGGTTCTTTGTATGATGCATGGTTTTACATTAATACTTGGACTTTTTGGGTATTATGTAAGCCTGGATCTTATTTAAATTTTATGTTTTGGATGGCATCCTTTCACACTGCTATGTTAGGGAAGGATGTTTACTGTTTTGTTATTGCCAGGTGGAGGTAGAAGTCTCCAATCTCTGCTCAGTCTCCATTAATACCCAGAGCAGGGGGTGGGGTCCTTATTGTTTGATAAGTGTGGGAATACTAGATCTCAAATAACCTCCATATGATAGTTCCCTTGCTGGAAAGGGTAATAGTGTAGCGTTACTACTCCCATGTGTCTTTTACTGACATTATGAGTTGGGGCACGGGCCTTATTACCACCGCTAAGTGTTGGTAAAAGTCCTGACTTTCCACCAGGCATCCTCTGACATCACCCTAATGGAGAATAGGACTGTAGCATCAATATTGTCAGGTAGAGCTGAAAGTCCAAACTTCCCATGTGGTCTTCATCAACATTGCAGCTAGGGGGTGGTGGGTTTCTTACTGTCCCATAGGGATAAAAGTCCTAATTGCCTACTCAGCCTTCCCTGACACCAGGTGGGAGGGAGGTTTAGAGTACCACATTACAGTCCAGAAAGGGTGAAAACTGAAGCTCCCCACTTAACCGTTGCTGGCATAGGTGTAGGTGCCTGCCACAGTTCTTTGTGTGAAGGTTCAGAATAAACTGTCTTGTCTAAAAGTTTTCTGTCTTGCTAGGCTGTTCTTCCCTGGCCCTTTGTCTATACAGATCATGCTTTTGTTAGGGCTTTTTGCCTGTGCCCTTTGGCATTGCAGCAGCCTATCTGGTATATACAGAAAACCTAGGGAACTCATCACCCTGTTGTTCCTAGGGTTCTAGTTGCCTAAGCAACTTTCATTCTTCTTGTGCTTGCTTTATATATGATTTCCAGGGTTTTGAGTTATACTTGGTGATGAAAGCACGTCTACTCAATCTTCCCAGAAATGGGAGTCCTCTGCTTTGTTTTTGTTTTACTTAGTGCTCTATTTACTTTAAATTAGTAGCATTCATGTCCGTAAAGAGTTTAGATTTTGATGAACACTTAATGAAAACATCAGAGATTATATATTGAATAGCATTAATGATTGGGAATGCTTCATGGAACATTAATTAATTTTTTCCTAAAAAAACTAAAAGAGATAAAACATATAAAGTATCAAATGTACTTTCTGATGTACTAAGAAATCATTCAGTAAATGTATCTCACAGTTTTTTGGCTTTGTTTTGTTTTGTTTTATACGATGTTGTAGGATGTATAGGATTTGGAGTCTGGGGTGGTCTTATCACTAAATTAGTATATGTGCTATTGGAAAATTACTTAGCTACTACTATTTTCAGTTTCCTGATTTGCCATTTGGGGATAATAACAACACTTACCATACAATATTTGTGTGAAGATAAAATAATTCAGGGACTAACTGACTCATTTCTCACTGACACATAGAAAGTGTTCAATATTAACAGCCATTGTGGCTGCAGCTACTATTATATTAAGTTACCCCAAAGGAGATACCTAAGGTGCAACTTTTAAGAAGCAGTCAGGGGATATTGAGAGAAGGAGTGCATTCTTTTGTTTCTTAACTTTTCTGAAGTAGAGTGTGGCTCTCAGCTAGTGAAATGCACTGATCATTGCCCTGGTATATTTACCTCTGATAAAGGTGGCAAAAGAATATATTCATATCTTTCAGCACTTAATGTTTCTCATCTCTCTTGTTTTCATAATCTCTCAAACCCCAGTAAATTGCATTAAAATATCTCCCTTCTGGGGGCGCCTGGGTGGCTCAGTCGGTTAAGTGTCTGCCTTGGGCTCAGGTCATGATTCCAGTGTCCTGGGATTGAGCCTGCTTCAGGCATCAAGCCCTGCATCAGGCTCCTGTTAATGGGGAGCCTGCTTCTCCTTCTCCTCCCAGCTCATACTCTCTCTCACTTTCTCTGTCTTTCTCTCAAGGAAATAAAATCTTTAAACATAAAATAAAATAAAATATCTCCCTTCTTTTATTCTAAATTCCCCCCAGTTTCCTTCTTAGTCTCCCTTACTGCCTCTTCTTTTTCCTCTTGAGAGAAGCTCTAGAATAAGAATTCTCTCTAGAATAAGCTCTTTATCATGTAGACCTATTTATGCTTGCTAACTCCCTCTCTGTTTTCATTTCCCCTTTCATGGACTTTGTCCACTTGCTCAGGAGCTGACCAAGTAAGCAGGAATAGGGTGATATTTCCAATATATATAATGTAATATCTTTTTTCTATAACTGCCATGTAAAATATCAGCAGTAAACACTGAGACAGCTTCTAGAAGCCCCAACTTTATGACACTAACAGATTTCAAAGTACTCCCCCTTTAAAAATCTCAAATCTCCTCTCAAATTATAACATTAACTACCTGCTTGACAGGGCAGGATCATTGGCAAGAATTGGTATATTGGTGCTTTGTTAAGATTCTCATTCATTTCCCACTCCATTTCTTACATTTCCAGGCTAATTACTTTCTATTTCAAGAATGCAGTTACTTCTTCTCTACATGGCTGTCTTTGTTTCTTTTTTACACCTGCACAATAACTACTTCTTATAGCCAAGGGGTTAGATCATTAATTTTAAGACAACAACAATGAGTCCTGTGGATTTTTCAAAGCAGAAGTTTTATTTCACAGAAAGTTGAATTCTTCTTTCTTTTAATGGAATTAGTGAGCTAGAATCATATTATACTTCTCCCCCACAGAACTATGATGCCACAGATAATTAAATTAAACTAAGAAGCACAATTTATGTCAGCTGTTTTCCTCCTTATAAATATATCAGTGCAACTGGGGAAATAATTTTATGAAAAATATTAAGTTTGGTGCAGGTTGCCTTTAGACATAATTATTTAAAATATTATATTTATTTATTTGAGAGAGAGAGAGAGAGAGAGAGTGTGTGTGTGTGTGTGTGTGTGTGTGTGCATGAGTGAGGGGAGGGGCAGAGGGAGAGAGAGAAGCAGACTTCCCACTGAGCAGAGGGCCCGATGCAGGGCTCGATCCCAGGACCCAGAGATCATGACCTGAGCCAAAGGCAGATGCTCAACTGACTGAGCCACCCAGCCACCCTAGATATCATTTTTATCTGTCATGTAGGACATTCTCATCCATTGGTTTGCCAGGAAGAGGGATGTTTATGCATATAGGGTTGCTACAGAATGTCTTTAATGAAGAATACACAAACATGAAATGCTGTCCCTACTTGCAAGAAGCTTACTACCTATTTGGAAACACAAGAAATACATACAAATGAAATGGAATTAGAAGAAAAGGAGTCAGTAATAATCTAGGACAAATATAAAGGAAGTCCACCATGCTGTACATAACTAAGAGTCAGATATAGAGTGGAGACTAATGGAGCCATTGGAAGAAGAGAAAGATGCTGAAGGCTTATTAAGTATAAGAATTACTTCTTGAGTGTCTACCACCTGCCAAGCATTTCACGTTTGATGTTTTCAGTTTCGAAAAACCATAAGATAATGGTTAATTTTAAATCTACATTTCACATGAGGATGATGTGCAGAGACCTTTAATATATACTAGTAAATGGCCCAGGTGAAATTTGAACACAGAAATATTTGTGTCTAAAGCCTGGATTCTATTTGTTATCCCCATGCTGCCAAAATACACTAGGTAGTGGAAAGTTATATTTAATCTGATTATTGAAAGAGAAGTAGGAGATAGAGAGAAATAAGGAAGGAGAAAGAGGAAAAGCCAACATTTTGGAGTTACAAAAATAGCATAAAAGTGGAAGCAAATAAAGTATAATGTGTGTTTGGTGGACAATGATTATATGGTTTCATCTGGACCAACTGTAGATAATAGTTACAAGTGTCATTAAGAACTCTGGAGTTTGATGGATTAGTTTAAATTCAAGCTCATCCATTTATAACTGACCTCCCTTAGACGGATGCCAACATCACATAGAATAGTTGTGATGGTTAAAAGAGCTAATACAATATGGGCACAGGTTATCCAGATGTGTTTGCTATGGGAAAATTAATCAAGCTGTATAATTATGTATCCTTCTCTGTATGTATATTATGTGTCAGTAAAATGATGTTTTTGATAAAAGGGGCTATTGCTTGCAATAGTGCTGGTATAAATAGTAATTTATTGTTTTCAGTATATTCAAGGCAGTGAGATATTAGAAGAAGGTCTTAGCAGAATGTTGGAGCAGTTGTAGAGGGTCTCTACGCTTTTATGAGGCTAAGGAAGGTTTGAAAAGATGAAAACATTTTCACAGTGTTGTTTAGGAAGCTTGGTCTTTGTGACAGTGTGTAAAATAGATTGGAATAAAAGGTATGCATCAGTAAGAGCATAAAGAGAGGGTATAAGCTAGTGAATAGGTTTAAACAAAAGGGTATAAACCAATGAAACCAACAAGAAGATTTTGCTGTTATACAGGCATTGGGTAACATGGTTCTGGATCAGATGATGGCAAGGAAAAGACCATGAATTCCAACAGAATTGGGCAATGGGACATGTTAGGGAAAGAAAGTAAAGATTCAGAAATAACTTCTGCAGTTTATGCAGTAAGAGTGACTTGAAGAAAAAACTTATGGGGTGAAATGGCAAGTAGTTTGATGATAAATCAAGTTCCAAGTGTCATTGTCTTGTTGGCAGCTAGAAGTGTCAATCAACAATAGAAGAGCACCATCCAGGAACAAGCGTGGCTTTATAGGACCTAATTTGTAACTACATAAAATATGAATAGTTTCTTGTGGTGATATAGCAAAGAAAAATCCAAAAATCTGTTAGTTCAAAGAGAATAATTTTGGGTATGATTATGTAGATTTTATAATTCTATCTTCTCGTCCTATAACTGAATCATGTTTTCCTCTTTCTAAAACTTTAATTGTAAAAAAAAAAAAAAGAGTATCCATGTCAACCTACAGAAACGAATAAAATCCCTATGTCTCATACTCTTTTCATTATGGGGAATTAGATTTCTATAGCCACAATGGATAGAGTTTAAATTAAATGAATGTCACATTTTTAAGTAAAAGTACATTTTTTGAAGACCCTATGTATCCTCTCCTTCAAATGATATTTATTTTCTCCTGAATTTATTTTAGGACATTTAGAAATAGAGGATTAATTATTTTGCATTTATGAGAACAGTTATATACATTCTTGAAGACATTTTTATATATCTACCCAAATGCTAATTCAGTCTTAAGATATTGAAAACCTTTATGCCCTATTCAAAAAAAAAAATTAAAAACAAAAGCTCACACAATATTGAGTCAATATCATTTATATTTCTCTGGGACTAAAATAAAGTAAGAATAAGTGTTCAATTATAGAATCCAAAGTATTTGTATATGTAGGCATGGGTATGTGTGTGTATGTGCATATGCATGCATGTGTAAATATGAAAGGGTGGGAGATATGCTTATTCCTGTTCTTATCCAAGGGATAGTAATTTTATAATTAAATGCTTAGAAAAGAAATCCTGTGGTGATGAAATATGTTGAGAAGCAGGAGACTGACATTTAAAAATAGTTGTGTTGATAAAGGCTTTTAATTTTTTATGAAATCAAATATTAATTTGATTAATTAAGATGCTAGAATATGCAAAGAAATGCCAGTGACACAGAAGATATTGCTGTACTGGTCATGCCTCAAAATAGCAATACTTTTTCAGCAAGCACACTTTGGTGAAATGTGAGAACTGAGTCAGGTCATCAAAGAACAGGCCTTTGAAATCAAGAGCTAGATTGATGTTATTGCTCTCCAGATCTCCTCTCCCCTCCATCTGCCCCAGACAAAATGCTAGTCAGTCATTGGTGATTGCTTCAATGCAACTTTCTCATTATGTCCTATGTGCATTGTACTGCCAGGTATTATACAAAATAAAAAGAATTGTAAAATGCGTTCCCTGCCCTCAAATAACCTAGCTAGATATGTGGGACATAAAGAGTTAGAAAGGAAAGCTAATAATATAAGGCATTATGTGCAATCTGGTATATGTAAGAACATATAATATGCAATAATTTGGACTTTAAAGGGAAGGAAGCCAACACTGATGATCCACTGTGCGCTAAGCATCTTTTATACTTGGAGTGAGATTGCTCCTCACTGTTGTACCCTCAGCATCTAAAGAATGCCTTGAATTTTTAGACACTTAAGCATTTATTGAGTAAATGAAGGAATAATTCTCTTACTTAAGCCTCACAAAATCCCTTGGCTATAGATGATAGTTTCCCATTTTACAGATGTTAAAAAATGAGAACTTGAAAAGTAAACAATAAACCTGGAATCGCATAGTGGCACAAGTTAAGATTTAAATCCAGGTCCACCTGCCACCAAGATCTCCCTGAAAGCTGGCGGAATTCAATGGAAATGACCCAGTTCAATGTTCAGTTGGACAAAAATATGTAGTTTAAGCAAACTGGCCAGACTCTTACACAGGTTTCATTATCTAAAAATGAATATTGTAATTGATGATGTTAAGCACTGAAATTGTTCAAGCTCAGATACATCCAACCTAAGCTAGTACATTGCCAGTCTATCAATATTTAATTTCCAAAGAACACAAGTATTATTTATAAAGGAATGCTTTTATTTTCCTACACTTAAAAATGAACAGACGGCAAAACTGACCTTCAACTTTTTACAGGATTTTACACCCGCCGGTAGAAAGTGCCACATGTAAGATTCACACTTGACTAGCCTGGTGACAACCACAGCTACCGTCCTAATGACCTACAAGAAATGCTGATACAAAACAAGAAGACAAAAATCATGGCATAAAGCCTTACGTGAAAGTTTGGTTTTGAGAGTGAGATTTATATATGGTGCAAAGTTTCACAGTTTGATTAAAGTAATTTTTCCACTTCCAAAAATATTTACATAGTGTTGGCAAACACTCTGTTGTAAATTAGAGTGTATTCGATTTAACTAAAAACTTAAACTCAAGATCTACTAAGCAATTAAACACAAAATCATGAAAAGAAAATGTAACATCTGGTGTGCAAAAAGTAAGCAATATTGTTTTAGAACAACAATAATGAAACAAGATGTCTCATTTGTTCATTTCTATGAAAAGATGTTTACCCATGTTGCATATTCAATAGAACATACTATAATATAATATGTGCAGGAAAGGAGGACAGCATCACACATCATCTGCTATTTTCAAGAATTTTGATTTTTGACACTCAGAATTGATATGGATCTAATTCAGAATCGTAAATTGGAGAATTTTCAGACAGTGATCAACTTATATTTTTGCCAAATTAAATCATAAGAAAGACAATCCATAATCCGTTCCCACCTCTACATGCCTTTGGATCCATGGCCAATATCATTGCTCTCTATTGAAATAGTGGCAATAGTTTAATTGTACTGAGTAACATGTTCATATTATTCATGTGCTTTGCTAACTTGCTTTATATACATTGTCTCCTATAATCTGCCCAACAGCCTTTTGATAACCATGCTACTTTATAGATGAGTGTATTAGGGTTCTCTGGAGAAGCTGATCTGATGGGATATATCCCCATCTGTGTCTATGTCTATAATGGTCTATCTATTTATTTTTTATAAGGAATTTACATGATTATGGAGGCTGGGAAGTCCCACACTCTGCCACCCACAAGTTGGAGATCCAAGAAAGCCAGTGGTATAATTACTGTCGGAGTCCAAAAAGCCTGAGAACTAGGACTGCTGATGGTTCAGCTAATGGTAAGTTCCAATCCCAGTGCAGGAGAAGATCCATGTACCAGCTCAAAAATGATTTAGCAGAGAGAGCTAATTGTCTCTTACTTCTCTTTGTTCTATTCAGACCTCCAGTGGATTAGAGAAGGCCCACGCACAATGCGGAGAGCAATCTGCTTTTCTCAGTCCACTGATTCAAATATTAATCTCACCCAGAAACCTCCCTCACAGACATATCCAGAATAATGCTTCTAATTTTCTGGGTGCCTTGTGGCCAGCCAAGTTGACACATAAAATTAACCATTACAATTAGTAAACAGGATTAAAGAGGAGAATTATTTTCAATAGGTAGACCTGGAGGAGTGGTAGAATTTGCCCTGTGCTCCTTCCTGCTGCACCTGTGTCCTTTGTTCCGTCCCGCTGCACCCGTGCCCCATGCTCCTTCCACTGCACAGTAGTGCCTGTCCTGCTCAGACAAGGCCTCAGCACAGTACTCTGGATAATAACAGAATGTGATCAGAGTTGGCATTCAGGATGAATCATACCCTCCATTCATGAACCTTTTCATGGACAATTCTCAATTTCAGAAAATAAAATGGTATGCGTTAGGGGAGAGGAAAAAGCAAGAATGGCTGGTAAAGTGAGGTCAGATTTTTAAAAGGACTGTAAAAGATGAGCAGAAGAATTTGGAATTTGGAGTAGGAACTGTAGAGTAGGTTGACCAACATGTCCAGGTTTGCTAGGGACACTCCCAGTTTTAAAAAGTGAAAGCCCCATGTCCTGGGGACACCCTTGGTTTCAGGAAGGCAGGATGGTTGGTCACCTTACGGTAAAGAAGGGTTGCTAAAGTTACCTCTGGTGAAAACCACTTTGTGTTTCCTAACCCATCACATATCTATACTTGTATAGCATGTAAAAAAATGAATTACTAGAAAAACAGGATAGAAAAAACTATACAAAATACAGGCTGAAATGTTCATTATTTAATTACATAGATGTAAATAACTATGCCAAATAGTAATAGAAGTTACTAAACCTTTAACTCTCAATGTCTGTATTTACCTTTTCAAGGGCCAGTTACAAAACATTTTGAGAAGGACCCTGGTACGCAGACCACGTAGGAATGAGGGGCCGTCTGTACCATCTGAGAAGGAAGAGGCAGGGTGAACACTTTTAGCAATGGATTGCCATAGGATCCCCCTGGAGCTAGAGGACTGTGTGGTACAAGGGGAAGGTGATGTGGACAGGCAGAGAGCAGGAGAGTTTGTGACTTGGATGTAGAGCTTGAGGAAACAGAAACAGAGCTATCTTTAAATTTCTCACCAAAGGGAATCTTTGGCCTTAAAAGCTAAAGAAAACGCAAGTGCATAAGAAATAATTTTTTACAAATCAGCATATGGAGTGGTTAGGAGAGTAGGCTTTGTTTGTGCCTATGCTCAAGTCCTAGCAACTCAGGTTACTAGTTAATTAAACCACAGCCAGGTTTTTAACCACTCTCTACCTTGGTTTCTTCACCAGTAATATGGCACTCTTCACCAGTAATATAGCACTCTTCATACCATCCCTCTCACTGAGTTGCTATCATATATTCAATATATACATATAGAGATCTATTTAGCTATAATTTAGTGTTTTAATAATTGGTACATGGTTCATGGTTATTGTTGCTTACTATAAGTATTATTAAAATATCTCAGCAATAATCATCCTCACCTCATATCTTTTGAAAAATATTTTTCTTGATTTACCTTAGGATCTATAGCAATCTATGAAAAAGTGTGATTCCTTATTTATCAGGGGAAAATTGCAGTATATTTGTTCATTAACTTTCGAATTCTTTAACACTTGTCAACCTTATATATTTTAATTTTATGCTTGGTTTATCCCACAGTTGTTTGACTCTCTCCGAACTATCATGCATTATTAAAAGAAAGGGAGGCTCATTAATAGTGACCAATTTGCTTTTATTTGCCCAGTGGCCATTTGAAAGTCTTGTTGCAGCATAACTACCCAAGTAATTGTTTTATTGCTCCCTAGCATTTCTCCATTTTGTCTTAGTTTTCTTTGATCCCATCTTTTTATGAATCTCATTTACTATCCAGACATTACTCGTGCCTCCTGTTCAGGGCATATGTATCATAAGACTACTAGCCTTGGTTGATACCTGTTCTGGTGAAATCATCCCGCTGTAGTCAACATCATTTCATCTTCTAGTACATATTTGCCACAAAGGGAGTAAAATGTATAAAGGCTCTGAAGTAGTAGGATCCCTGATAAGTCTGAGAAAAAGCAAAAGGAGGAGGTACAGACAGAAGAAAGTGGTATGGGAGGGGAGAGTGATGGACACTGAGATCCAAGAAGAGGAAGGAGTCTGGTCCTGGGTCCTTTAAGATATGGCAGAACTTTAATTCTGCTTCAGATGTGATGGAATCTATTAGAAGATTTGAGCAGAGAATGATACACACTATCACATAAACAGGGTCATCTGGCTGGTCTGTATAGATTAGACCTTCTGGGGGTAAGGGTGTAAGTGATATCACTAGGAAAGACTCAATATTCTGATACAGACCCATCATTGTTTCTTTATTGATGCCGGGCGCTCTGATGACACAAGACACTCTGGTTTTACTCTATAGAGTATTTGAAACTGGAAGCCTTGCCTAGCCATAAAAAGTTTAGCAGAAGGAGAACAAAAGCAGCAAGAGTAACCAGGAAAGCCTCTGAAACCCCAGAGTTACAGAAAATAATCTTAGTTGACTCGTGACTCTGTTCCAGGTCCCATCCCTTATGAGACTGAACTGCCATTGTTCAGAATGGAGTGGTATGACTGGAAAAACTGAAACAAAAAATAGATCTATAGCCTTTGCTAATTTTTGTGGTATAAGTACTTCCACCTTGGCCAATTTAAGTTACTAACAGGATGTCACTGAACACAGACTTGGGAAAAGATGTGCATAATCTCCCCCTTGCTAGAGTCTCTTGTGACCTGGCTCTAGCACACCACTGGTGCGTGACATTAGCATGAATACATCCAGCAAATTTCCTGTTTTATTAGTTTCTTTGAGTGGATGTCTATCTTAACCTTGGATGTTGGAGCATTGGTCACATTTCACCTCTTTTGGCCCTTGAATTTCCCTTAAAGAGTTCCCTTATCTTACTGGTCTTTCCTTGACTTCCAGTTATCAAAAACATAAGACACTTACAGAAGATGTTTTTAAGTCCCAGGATATCATACTTAAACATGTAGATTCATCCATGTTTTAGTGTTAGTCTTTTTTTAAAAAAATCAGATTTTTTTATTCCTCACACCAGTTCTGTTAGGCTTATATAATCTTAAACTGATGCCATTGTTAACAAAATGGAAAAACAAAATTCTATTTACTACGCTGGCAATTTGGTATAAGTCAAATTACTTTTAATTAAAGCATTTTAAAAAAACCCACATTTTCTACAAGTCAGAAGAGTTTCCTGGAACTGTTGACTTTACAACCACTAAAAAGTATTACGTGTTTTAAGTGTTATTCTCTACCCAATTATTTCCCAAAAGTAGGTGAAAGAGAGCAGATCTGTGGGTGAGCTTTAAAATGAACTTATCCTACCAGCCCACTGAAATTCTCATCTGTGAACAGGGAATCATATCCAGCGAATGAGAAATGAAAGAGAGAACTATCCATTATTCTTGGCAAACTAAATTATAGTCTCTACTGTCTACTCAAGAATAAGTGGTTTCACCTGGTTTCAGAAGTGACAGGAAGGCTGAAAAAGAAGCTCTCCTGGGCCAATACCTTTGCATCACTAATATGATCAAGTCATTAAGCCATTGAAAGAATTGTGGAAGCCTCAGAGTTGTTTTCAGAAAAGTAACATTTTAGAAAGTCAGGGATATCACAGCTTCTAGTAGCCAGGGTGGGTAAGAGAAAGTAAAGCAATTAAATTTGCAACCCTCAAACTGCCAGCTCCTTAGATGTTGAGTGATTATTAAGAGTAAGTTCTTAATTTGCAAAAGAATCTCTGCTAATACACCTGCTAATTAAATTACTAATCATGTAATAATTCCTGATGTTATATTACCTAGAAAATAGAATGACAAGGTCATAATCATCCAAAGCATTACTTTAAAAGACTTGGGGAGAAAAGCTAAGTAAGCTATGGCTGGTTGAAAAGGCAAGATGATGTGAGGACATTCAAGTGGGCATAGTTCATTAAACCACCTTCCTGGCTATTCAGAAAATTGCATTCAATAGTATCTAGCTCATTTAATACCTGGAGCACCATTCAGATGGTTAAACAAATGAGATTCATACAAGCCTCGTCAGCCTGTAATTCACATCTCATTTGCTCTTTCCTTTGTGCTAACATCTGCTACATCACTCTTGCTATCTAGAGAACTCCTATAAACGCCCATGCTAAAAATGTGTGAGGCAGTGTTCTGATTCATGGACATGATATATGTTCTGCCATCTCTTGGAAATGGAATATAGGCACCTTTAAAATGTTGTGTGGACCTTATGCTTTAGGAAACACCTATGCTTAAAAAAAAAAAAAATTAAACCTGAAGAGGACCAAATACTGCTTTCCTGAGCCCAAAGTCATATTCTTGAAATCTCATGTTACAGAAGTCTAAGTCTTCAAAATAGTCTTTCACACGTGCTGAACACTTTCGTAGTGAGGAAGCATCTGGTATTTCTGATAACCCTGTGTGCTGACATTGCAAACCTGTCTCAAGCCTCTAAATGAACCATGCAAAAGTACAAAGACTTGCCTTTTGGTCCCAGGGAGGTGCTGACACTCAAATACAGCTCATTTTTGGCCTTTGCATTCCATCTGAAATATTTGTGGATATCTCTTATAATCTGCCATGTTTTATGAACTAGCAAAGCAGATAGAGACGACAGATCTCGTTTAAATTTTAATTAAATGCTCTCTTTTCTACAAGAAAAAAATTTTTTAAGTCTAAGTGTCTCTTGAATTACATGGAAGAGAAAGAGGTGAAACCTCCCTTTCAAAAGTAGTTTTTTATAGTTGTAGAAATTCTCCCAAAGCTCTGAAGACATTCAGATTTGGATATTTCTGGATTCTCAGAATTCATTAGAATTTTTATCTATAAGATAGTTTTATAGAAAATTAACTTTTTCCAGACTCAGATTAAAATAATTTTCTAAAACCTGACCTCAAGTTTTATCTCAAATACCAATTAAAAGTATCAGATAAACTGCAGGTCACGATCATCTGGTGGAGATTGTCCATTTTTGGCCAAAATTTTAGTTGAGGGCCTTTTCTAAAGAATGAAGATACAAAGATGACAAATAAGATATTGTCATTAACTTTAAGGAGCTTACAGATTATTTGAGGAGGCAGATACAAAAAACACATTTTATTATAATACAGTAAGGCCTCTGATGTGTCAGTGGGAGTAAGGCCTACTCCATTTTTTCCTCCACTGTGTTCTCAATGCTTATTAGGATGCCATGCCTAGAAATCCCTCTGCTAGCATTTGTTGAAGGAAGGAAGGATGGAACTGTGTGATCACGGAATACAAAGAATACACATTTTATCTGAGCTGAATTCAAACACTGCTTCATAGAATGGATTAAACCTAGTCTTCTACTATGAATAAAAATTAATTGAGCAAAATAAAATAAAAAGGGGACAGGCTCTCTAGACAAAGGAAATGGCCTAAACATGGAGTCATGAAATAGCATGTTGTGTCGGGGAAATAGAAGCAGGTTGGTATTATGATGGAGGGAAGTGCATGAGGAGAACAGCTGGGAGGGAAAAGCTGGTGAGAGTGGAGGGTCAGAGAAGCCCATGGATGCCTTGCTTTATAGCAGAGCCTTGGAGATGTTTTAGAGCAGAGAGTAACTTGGGCACAGAGTCTTCATGATAGCTCATTCTGGCTCTGCCGGGAATAGATGAGAAGGAGAGAGACAGAAAGGGAGAGATCTGGAGACCAGTTAATCTCATCAGAGTAGGTGAGGGATATGAAGATGGCAAGAACAAGGGCAGTGATTCTAGGTAGAGAGGATAGCAAAAGAACTGGACAAATAGGTGGTATAATCAGCAGCAGATGATAGACGGGAAATGGGAAATGAATGACAAGCAGCAGACACAGACTTTTTTTAAGGTGGTCACCACCAACTGAGAGAATACAGGAAGAGTAGATACATGGGGAAAGGTGATGCATCAAGCATTGTTCGCTTTAAATTTATGGAACATCCATGTGGTTATAGCCCAGAGACAATTGGATATGTGGCATGATTCTCTTGGGAGAGGTCAGAGTTGGAGATACTCCTTTGGGGTTTACCAGCATCTCAGTAGTAATTTAAACCATGTGAGTGGATAATGTCCCTCAAGGACATTATGTGGAGTGAAAAGAGATAAGTCCTGAGATCACCACTGTTTAAAGGCTGAGCATAAGAAGAAGAATTACATGGGAAGGACAGAAAGATAGGAGGAAAGCCAAGGGGGCAAGAATGTTTCTCTAAATGTTAATCTAGTGCATCAGAATCAGCCAGGAAGCTTGTTAAAGGTCCTCATCAAGGGTAGGGTCCAGGAATCTACATTTTAACCAGCTCCCCAAATTATGCTCATCTATACTAGATTTTAGGATTCATAGGGTAGAGATTTCCCATAAGAAAAGAATCTTATGCCAGTTGTGATAGAGCTATTAAAAGGAATGTAAATTAGTTCAGCCCTTTTGGAAGACACTTTGGCAGTATCTGTTAAAACTTTTGTTCTTTAGCCCCACCAATGACATTTCAAGGAATTCATCTCTGAAAAATACCCATCAAGGGAACACAGACAGAATCTGCAAGCATCTTCACAGCCGGGTGCTTTTTTTTTTTTTTTATGGCCAAAAGTGGGAAATAATCTAAATGTCTATAAATACAGCATCTCTTAACCTATTTATTGGACTTCATTTGCACAATATCAGTGGCGTAATGGCGGGAAATTCAGATAGAAGTAACATAAGAAGGGAGGAGAGGCAGCGGGGAAGTAGAGACATTGAGTGTTTTAAGAGGTTTAAGAAGGAAGGTACAAGAAAGACCAGTAATTAAATGAAGACACAAGGTACCACTTGAGATGGAAGGGGCTTGAGATTTGCAGAGATTGAGTGGAAAAGGGGAGAAGAAAGAAGTAAAAGCTGAAACATTCTCCCCCCTCCTCACCTGTATCCCAAGATGACACTGAGAATGGATTTAGTATATTCCAAGTGGCCATTATGCTTGATCATGGTATGTGCTGTCTACTTTTTACAGAACTTATTCTTACATTGGATAACACAGAGCTCCTATGTTACATGGGTTTTTGTACTAATAGCCCAAGAAGGAAAAATAAGACAAGGTTATCTGTGCTCTTTCTTCAAGGTTTCAAGGCTCAAACTTGTTTTTTAGCATGTTCAAGACTGTATCTACATGGTTAGTCATGTAGCATATGTAAATTGATGATGAAATAATAGACTAAAAAAATCCCCTTTTATCAAAGAATCAACTGCCCAGCCTTCTGGTATGGCTGCTGCCAAAATCAGCAATTCCTTCCAGACGATCAGACACCATGCTTCACTTCAAAACGTTCCTGGAAAGTGTTGTCTTGTTTATGATTCATGATTATAGACTAGATCTATTTTTCATAAAAATAAAAATGTAGCTATGAATTGCTTTTTTGATCAGAAAATGATGTCCAAAAAAGTAAATATAAGAACTGTGTTTCTCTATAGCCATGCAAATTAATAAAATTGTGTAGCCGTATATAACCAAGGCCACATAATGATTTTCATGTGCTCCAGGTATATTTGCCTTCTGTGGGCCCCTTCCTCCAAAAAAACTTAAAAATATATTAAAATATGTGCTTTGACCCAAAAGTTCCTTTTAAAAATTTTTTTTAAAGAAATTAACAGGGGCGCCTGGGTGGCTCAGTCATTAAGTGTCTGCCTTCAGCTCAGGTCATGATCCCAGGGTCCTGGGATCGAGCCCCATATGAGGCTCCCTGCTCAGAGGGAAGCCTGCTTCTCCCTCTCCCACTCCCCCTGCTTGTGTTCCCTCTCTCGCTGTGTCTCTCTCTGTCAAATAAATAAATAAAATCTTTAAAAAAATTAAAAAATAAGAAAATAAAAGAAATTAACATGTTTTTGTGGGCCTTTGAGTATTTGGTCCCTTAGCACTGTGTCTACTGTAACTGGCAGGGAAGTTGGTCCTTTGTAAATGGGGATAAACTGTATCCTACGTTAGTGTGTATAGCATATGAAAATGGAACCACATCCAAATCTTAGTTGCTGGTTGTAGAAAATTTAAATATTTCATTAACTTGTTTGTCTTTTTAGATTATGCATATGTTTTTCTGTTTTTCAATGTCTGAATCAAATAGCCCATCAGATCTTAGGATCTGATCTTAAAAAGACTGAGTCTACAATTGTTTCTTTCTTTGTGGACTTGAAGAAAAGGAATTTATTGAATATAATCCTTTCGTTTCTTTTCATTTATTAGCCCTCTTTTTCAGTGGCTGCTATTCTGTTAATGTCAAGGGCACCTTCAAGAAGAAAATAAATCATAAGAAGGAAAATGCAAATTAAGACAGAACAGAAAAAAATACCATTGTGCAATCTACAAATTCGGCAAAAATTTAAAAGTTATGTTACTCTTGGGGCACTCCTGGACGGCTGGTGCCTGAGTGTTGTGGGACAGTTCAGACGGGTCGTAATAAGGCCTGGGATAGACACCTACCCCCACGACAAGCAACAGGTACAGCTCCTGGCAGAGATGTATTTCTCAGATTTGAAATCTTAACACAGCTCTGTTATCCCCAAATGCTGTATAATAATAAGTAATGAAGAAAGAGATGAAAAACTATTAACAAGGCTAAATGTTCTGTAAATTCAATAGAAAAATCCATTTCCTGTTAACCCTGAACAGTTAACTTAAAACTTCAGGCAGGACTGTGTGGGAAGTATTAATTTAATTGAAAAATGAAAATAATAAAAAGAATTAGCACAAACAAATTGTGTCAATATTGGAAATACTGAGGGATTTGGAACCATCATACAGTGCTGGTGGGAGAGGGGTTGCCACTTACTGGAGATCCAAAGGGCAGTGCTGAGTCTAAGCGAGCATATGAATACCATTAGATCCAGAAATTCATGTCTGTCTCCCAAATGGACAGGAGATAGATGCTAGGAAGGCCATTCTGCACTGTTGGGATAGCATGCAGTGGGAGGTGATTTTGATTCCATTATTAGGAGAAAAGTTGCAGAAATGTGTTGTACACATATGATAGGATGCTCTTCAACCATCAAAAGTAATGAACTTTATAACACCTGGCTGCATGGATCTCATAAACAATATTGTGTAAAAAAGAAGAAAGAGCATGACATATGTATTACACTGCCATTCATGCAACTTAAGTAACATGCAGTCCAGCACTGTGCATTTGAAAGAATCCATAGATCTAAATCAATGTTTCCAAGGAGCCTTATATCTAAATAAATTCTATAAAATATGGATTGGGAAGATGTTTTTTAAATATACTAGAAGGAATGCCAATGGTAAGGGGAGAGAATTGGGAGTAGAGACACATCCATACATTAAATAAAACAAAAGAGAAGACAGAGTAATAGTGAATGTGTGTCACGTGTTGACAAATGGAAGTAACTTAATTCTGTGTACCTTAAGGCCAAAGGATTTCCTTTAAAAATAACTTTTTTTTTAAAAAAGGGGACATCCTGATAATGTGTGAAAAATAGGGTTTGCAAACATTCTAATGAGGGTCATGGAAAACTGGTGACTGTACCCTCCTTCAAATGAGCACCCACTGCTCACCTGGAACTAACTGATCCCATTAACACCTGCCAACCTGTGGGGCACCTGGGTGACTCAGTCAGTTAAAGCGGCTGGCTCTTGATTTTGGCTCAGGTCATGATCTCAGGGTCATGGGATTGAGCCCCTTGACGGGGCACACTCAGCGGGGAGTCTGCTTGAGGACTTTCTCTCTCTCCCTTTCCCTCTGCCCGCCCCCCAACCCCTCATATGTGCACCCTCTCTCTCAAATGAATCTTAAAAAAAAAAAAAAAAAAAAAGACCTGCCAAACTATGATAGCCCTAAACTTCTTGTTTTTGGAGAGAGAGAATGTTGAATTTGAGTTAGGGGTATTATCTTCCAATTTGAGAACATTATGTTAAAATACACTCTCTTTTAGAAAGAGAGTATAATCATGACTCAGATATAAAGTGAATACCTATAAAATACTTTACTGAAATAATTAATGAAGTAAAGCAGTAAGATATTATAGCTAGTTCAAAGGAGAAACCAAAGAGCAAACAAATATATAGGCAATCAGGATTGCTGAAATGAATTTGCTTACTTCATGCAAATTTGGTCAATATCCATAGGGCAATAATAATCAACTCTATCTCAGCTGGGACAATTTGCATTTCTATGGATAAGAATCATTTGTGTTGTTCCCGGTGTTCTCCAGCTTACAGAGTTGTAAAATAGCTCAAAGACAATGGAATGTGGAGACCCCATAGAGTCAGAAAACCCAGGCGATGACTCTGTCTTCTGTTGGGGGAAAAAAAAGGCAGTGATGTTTTTAGTCAATTTCTAAGTATTTCACTTTTTCTCCTACAGTGATGAAGTCAATTGAAAAAGAGTAACAACCACCACACAGCACAAATATAAGCTGTCTGAGGTGCGTTTGGCTGCCAAGGCCTCCTCTATAGTTCTGGTGTGTATGGAAAAAGAGAGAACAATCCTTTTATTTGGTGGTGGTCAGAGCGTCACCATCCCTCTGAGCTTTTTAAGCCTTATTTTCCCTCCTTTTTAAAGCTTCCTTTTTTTCCCTCCTTTGTCATTTACTTGTACAGACTGGCACCTGCCTTATAGCTTCAGAAATTGTCAGATAAATGGGAAAGAAAATACAGATGTTAATCACACAGTGTTACAAAGAACAGTGAATTGGAATACATAGAAACGCAAGACTGCATGCATCTTTACGGGAGCTAATTCTTTTAACCAAACAAAAGCTTTCTAATATGATTCAAGCCATTCTTTGCCAGAGAGAGAGGTCAGAGCTATTAAGAGCTGTGGCAAGTGAGCCAAGTAGGGGGGATAAATTGAAGAAGCAGTAGAGTACTTCTTGCAGAAAGCATAGTTTTGTAACTTTTGCCAGTCTCTAAGCTGGGACTTTTCATTTATTTTTCGATAGTTCACAGAAACTGCCTTCTTCGTTTTTGTTTAAAAGTCATTTGAGGGCGCCTGGGTGGCTCAGTTGGTTGGGCGACTGCCTTCCGCTCAGGTCATGATCCTGGAGTCCCCGGATCGAGTCCCCGGATCGAGTCCCGCATCAGGCTCCCTGCTCAGCAGGGAGTCTGCTTCTCCCTCTGACCCTCTTCCCTCTCGTGCTCTCTATCTCTCATTCTCTCTCTCTCAAATAAATAAATAAAATCTTTAAAAAAAATAAAAAATAAAAGTCATTTGATCTTTTGCAGGATTTACGAGTTTGCTGTGTCATCTAATCAAAATTCAACTAGATTCATGCCATTTGCCCCCTTTTGACTGCAGCTGGAGGAGGAATGCTTTGTCTTTTAGGATAACGGGCCCCATAGAGCAGAGTCATAAATGCAGTCTGCAGTCTGATCTCGGCTTTTTCCAGAATTCTGTGCTGGTATAAATCCTGAAACATTAACTTGAGCTAAGTTAATTGTGGTCTTGAATTTAAAATACCTACTTCATAAGCTTTCTTTCTATGGGGCAATAATTCCTGTGGACTCCAAACCATTTTGTCACGGAGTTAGGTGGGATATAGGTAGATATATGATCCAAGAGCCTGTTTCCAGAAAAGCTTTTGCCTTGCTGTTGAAATAATTTAACACTTGCATATTTGTGTTAATTTGAACCATGTGACCCGTGGCAGCAGACATATTTAATCACTAGCACAGAAGTTGCTATGTAAAGAATAAATTTGTTCTGAGTTAATGTTTGTCGTGAAATGTATGCTATCAGCCCCCCCTCCCCCCCCCCCCACAACCGTGTCTTTGTTGAAATCAGATGCATCTCTGTCTTGGAGAGGGAATGATGTGCAAATGGCTCTGATGGACTTTTTCAGCAATGTTTTCTTTCCATCTAAAGACAAGGATCTTTCCTGCTTTGTTTTGCTGGTTCTGCTCATCACTGGTAGCTTTTCAGAGCTTACCCAAGGACTCATCTCTGGTCACTATAAGGAATTTTCACCTGATCTGGCTGTTAGCCTGGAACTGGCTTTGCTCATGCCCCCTTTTGAAGCGTCAGTAAAGCTGACCACAGCATAAACTGCCTTTTCTAAGGAGCTTCCTTGCCTGTAAGATTGCAGATGCTTCCCGGGATCCAGATTAGAAGGCCTCCTTGGGCATGTGTTCTAAATAGCAACGTAAAGAGATCCTCCCCTGTGATTTCAGAAAATATTAGCTTTCATGCGATGACCTCTCTGTTTATGAGCAGGAGGAGTTAACAGCCCCTAAAGATTTAGGGTTCTTGAGAAATTGTGGCTCCATCACAATCTACTCCATCATCAAGAGTCCAAATGAACAAATCTTGAAAGGCTGGGCAATGAATGATGTTTTCAAAAACATTTAATGATTTACTAGGCCAAGAAAAAAAAATCAGTGCATCTATTTAAAGAGGGTTTTTTTGTTTGTTTGTTTTTTCCCACCCTGGTGCTTTTGACATTTTGGACTGTAGATGTTTGGGCCTACCCTGTGCTTTGTAGGATGTTTAGCAGCATCCCAGACCTCTATCCATTAGATGCCAGTAGCATACCTGCCACCCCCCCGCCCCCCACAGCCTCCAGTTGTAACAACCAAATGTGTCTTCTAAAATTCAAATGTCCCCCACCTCCCCCACTGATAATCACTGACTTAAAGTCAGGTGCAGTGGTAAACAACTGAGATCTTCACCCTTTCTTTCTTCAAATTTGATTGATGGATAGTTGGACTACAGCATTTGGAGGAAAAGCAGAGGGAATAACATAATACTATCAGTGAGAAATCCATTCCATTTTAGCATCAATTTTATACAAAATACCAGTTTACAACAGAGAGTGTGCAGGCATGCTGCCCTTTGCTTTGGGACCACTGTCTCTGCTTGCTTATTTAGTATGGTAGGTGCGTCTATGTGGATTCCTCTCTCAGATTGGATAATTTGATTCTAAGCACAAATTTTATAAGTCAATTCCATGGTGGACAGCAACCCTTTTGAGAACAATAACAAATTGATTTTTGTCTGCATTTTTTTTTCCGTTCGGTTATAAAATTGAATAGAGCTCTCTTAAGAAAGGCCACAGTTGTGCAGTCTGTGTCAAATAATGGATTTGAGCTATTTGTACGAACTAATCAGCTCTCCTATTAGATTTGCCAATTAGTCTAAATTCTTCCTCATTATAGGAGATTTCAAGAATGTAAACATTCTCCCCCAGTTAAAACCCCAAAGAATGTCAAACTGAGCATTTATGATGCCTTTTTGCAAACAAGGCGGCTCTGGTTGTAGCTTCAATAGCTTTCACGCTGCTCACTTCTTCAGAATACAGAATGTGTTTGTTTAAAAATTACGTTTAACTTCAACTTTACCTCTGGGCTCCCGAATAAGCCATATATTTGCAGATTATTAAGAAAATGAATCAGATTTGTGCCATTTCTGTTGGTAGGCAGCTTTTCGTCCTGAGAGAACCTTGATTTAATGGCACTTTTATCTTCCTTAATTATATTCGCTTTGTTAAGAAAAATAAAGATGGTAAATTACAATATTAAGATCCAGAGACTTCCCCTTCATGGGGTTCTAAGCTTTTCTGAAGCCAGCATCAAAGCTTTTCTGAAGCCAGCATCCCGTGTCCTCTGGGCCCCAGGGGAAGGGAAGCGGTGACCCCTCTCTAGTTACCCTCACCTCAAAGACAGGAAATGGTAGCTCAATGTTGTTCTCTCCCCCGCAGTTGAACACTTACATTTAAAAACCACTGTCTCCTGGGTGCCTGGGTGGCTCAGAACAGCATCTGCCTTCGGCTCAGGTCATGATCCCAGGGTCCTGGGATGGAGCCCCGCATCGAGCTCCCTGCTCGGCGGGAAGCCTGCTTCTCCCTCTCCCACTCCCCCTGCTGTGTTCCCTCTCTCGCTGTGTCTCTCTCTGTCAAATAAATGAATGTAATCTTTAAAATAAATAAATAAATAAATAAAAACCACTGTCTCCTGATTCCCAGCTTAAAGGAGCATCTGCTAAATTAGGGCGGGCTTTTGCAAAGGAATGTTGTGATTGTTAATTGTGAAACACACTCCTGTCTCAGGCAGGTTTAACCTTCTCAATCAGTGGTCTTTTCTTACCTAATTACACGATTCTAAGAAAATCTAATGAAGTGCTGTCAGATTTACATTGGAATTATTCTAAATGTTATCACAGTAGCCATGGTAATGATATATAAATGGACAAAATGACAAAGATCTGGAGAAATGTCACAATTACACCCAGAGTCTTTCTTCACATACACATTAAGTCAGTGTATTTTAAGCCTTTGGGGCCCTTAAGGAAATGAGGCTCTTCAATGGGGGGCAAAAAAAAGATATAAAATGGAAGCCATTTAAGTCATACTATTGAGTTGATCTTTATTTCTTTTTATTAATGTTACAACACGTCAAAACAGGACCCAGATCTATTTCCTCATTGTTTTTTAGTTCTGCCGGTATTGCTATTTGGCTTTTTAGAGGATTTGTAATATGGACTTCCTTACGAAAATTTTAGTTATTTTAATACTTTGTGTTTTCTATGGCTTCTGGGGGAAGTCAAATAACTTGTTATGTGCATTTACTTTTAAAACTCTAGAAACAAAATAATTATAATATTCATAGATTTCAGTTGTCAATGAGCCCGCCACTTACAGAGGCTAGATTTCACTCCCATGGGGACATGTACAGCTAAGTAACCTGAGAACTATATGCTTACTCAGCCCCAGTGATAAGAAAGGACACAAAGAAAACATTTGGGAATTTTTCAGCCCCTCAACATATATATATATATAAAATCATTACCCCATCCACAAACTATGGCAAACATTGCTAATTGATCTTTGCACAACTTTTGCTCATACTTTTCAACGTATTCTCCCCAAAGCTTCTAACCTTGCATCAAAGTTGGCATATAAAAGGAAACCAACCTACCATCCCAGAAGTGGAAGCTAATGGCCCATATTGAAAAACACATCAACTTTCTACAGTAAAACACACTCATAGATAAAATTAAATCCCTGTTTTCTAATAGTTTCAGTAAATTGGTCTATTTCTTCCTCCAGTGGTAGTCACCCATGATTTGACCTATGTTAATCATCCTCTGGGGTTGTGCATCATATACTCTTCCTGGCCCTTTGGTCCATCTAGTTATCAGTGATGACTAAAACCCAATACAAGTCCCTAGAAAATAGGCTCCAATTCCATCCAATCACTGAATTTTAGATATAATTCTAGAAACTTGGTTACCAACTTACCAAAATTTAGATGTTTGGAAATGCTAGAGGAAGATCTACAGCAAAGAGGATGCTGATAACAGGGAGACTCATATCAAAGGAAGTGACAGAAAATATTTTGAATGGATTCAAGACCTCAAGTTGTTCATTATGAGAAATTAAGGGTCTCCAGCTTTTGCATAACTATGATCATCCTCAATAATTAGTCACTATTCAAAATGCTATCCCTGATGTGTCCAGGAAAGTTTAGATTATGTATGTTCTTTGTCAGCTGTTTAAAGATAAAAAGTATCTTCAAGAATTTAATCTAAATTCAAATCTCTCCTAATTACAACCTCTTCACTCTCTTCTCCCATTCTTTTCACCTATTGAGCATTCCTAGTCCTCCTTGGGCCCTTCCTAGTCTCTCAATTTATAGATTTCCTGTTGGCCTCACAGGTCCTTGCTCTCTATCAGAAGAGAATCTGGTGAAAAATAAAGTTCAAATATAGCACCACCAAATAACAGTCAAAAAAAAGAGGTAGTAGAACACTGGTGTAAGTTAACTTAGCTTTGCAGGGTGACTCTCCTATTTAACCAGTCATGTGACCTTGGATACATTATTTAATGCCCTTGATCCTCACTTTTCTCATGTATAAAGGGTTAAATACATTTTGACACTTGGAACAGTGCCAGGACCCATATCAATTGCCTAAGAAATATTAGCCATCATTACTATTTAGGGTTGCTATGTCGTTATTGATTAAATCATTAATAAACACAAAGTTCCACTTAGAGAAGGTATTGTAATTTTTGGGCTACAAATCCCAGGAAGAGAAGGTCCATGTCTTTCTTGTTCACCATTATATCAATAGTTATGAATACAATGAGTGTAATGAACTGCAAAGGAAAATGGTGAATAGGAATGCCATGTGGAAAGTACCCAGGATGCACCAATCTGCTTGAGGATTTTTTCTATTGGCCTAACCTCCACTCCTAGACCTGGAAGACTTTCAAGTAGGTTTTTTGTCATAGCAATTATTGAAGCATATTCTTGTGTGGTATCCATTTAAATGTTGATCTTTTCCTTAGAAAATATACTCAAAGACAGGGAATGTGTTAGATATCTCCTTCAATGGCTAATTTGTTGGCTAAACAAGGGAAATGATAAATAAACTATCCCATTGAAAATTGTTTATTGATTTCATTTTTAGAAATTTCATTGTTGTGTATACCATCTAAATTTAAGCCTCCCCAAATTTGCCTTCTCTCATCTCTGAGATCTATCCCCACAACATCAGAAAGCACTGCTGAAAGCAAGAAGGTGCAGGGTCAGGTAGGATATAAGATTCTCTGTTCCCTGTGTTAGAATTCTTCACTGTGCATGCTATTAAAAGGGTGAGCATCAAATTGTATACTGGGAATTAAACAAGGTCATATGACAAGGATACCTGTAAAACGAGTTCAAGTAATTACACTAGGCATAGAGTTTGATTACTCTATCTGATCCGTTTACCTTTCCCGTAATTCAGAGATATGCCTGAGAGGGCAGGACTGACATCAGCCCAAGTCAGTGATTCCAGAGTAGCAAATGATAAACATAATATGGGACATGGCCCCATAATAAACTTGCTGGGACTAGAACTTGAAAACTCATTTCCTAATAGTGTCATGAGGCCCTTCATTTATTTGTCCTAGTGACTTTTTCCTTCATCAGGCTGATCACTGATAAGGATTCACATACTGTAGCAAACATATCAGTCATTGAGGCCACCACTGCTTGTTAATGATGTCCAAATCAATATCTTAACAGGCTTTTTTTCCTGTTCAAAAGAGAGGAATGTTATGAGAAAGATGAGATAACTTGGCAAGAAGCAGCTAAAAATTTAGAGAATGACAATGAAGCCTGTGTGTGTGTGTGTGTGTTTGTGTGTGTGTGTGTGTGTGCACGTGTGTGTGTTGGGGATAGGGGTGGAGATTGAAAAGCACAAAAAGAAATTGAAGAGAAGGCCTGAGTATCAATGGAAAGATTATAATCAACAACCTGGAGAAAGTCTTCTGATAGTTAGGGTGAAAGCACTTTTAAAACAGTTAAAGCAAATAACCAAGCAGAAGTCTTTTTGGTGGGATCTTAGTAATTTCTAAAGCCAACACTTGACTTGTTCTTAGATTCCTCTGCACAGTGCATATATATCCACATGCTTGGCTTTTTTTGTGGGGTAATAGACCAGAGCTCTGTTCCAGAACTGTGTGCTCAAATTACACAACCCAGAGCATCTCTCCAAAACACTATTTTTAACAGATGCTGGGAGATTTTCTCTGAAATCCTGGCAGAGTTGAGCAGTTCTTTGAATCTTGTGGTCTTGATGTATTTGAATGGACTTCCAAAGGGATTTTCCCAAGGAGCCCTCATGCTCTTTCAATGAGAGCAAACCTTAAAGCAAGAACTGGTCGGTCTGGTTGGCGAAGTGATTTTTAACAAATTTTCCTTCTACAAAATGCAGTGAAGTAAATTAGACCAGGTATCGCATAAGATCTCTAGGCCCCTTGAAATGTTGACATGATTGACTGGATCCTCATGCCTGCCTCAAAAGAATACAAACCCCTCTCTACTATTTTCAGTGGATTCCTGGAGCCTTACCATCTCAGTCCTTCTTCTGAATGGGATATAAAGTTCAGTCCATCTTCAACTGACACTGAAAGATAAGTAAATGAATGAATAGCATCACCCCTACTATGCACTTGTGAGCATAGTGACTGGTTTTATTCATTATGGAAATGAGGGGAACTGGGGTGGCTCAGTGGGTTAAGCATCTGCCTTTGGCTCAGGTCATGATCTCAGGGTCTGGGATCGAGCCCCTTGTTGGGCTCCCTGCTCAGCGGGAAGTCTGCTTCTCCCTCTCTCTCTGCCTGTCCCTCCCCACTGCTCATGTGCTCTCTCTCTCTCTCTCTCTCTCTCTCTAAAAAAAGAAAGAAAGAAAGAAAAAAGATATGGAAATGAGTTAGGAGAGGGATTGTCTCATGGGTAGTCAATCAACAACCAACTGAAAAGTGAACATTAGGTTATCTATATTCCTTAAATGTCCGTTGGTTATCCTCCAACCAGTGCATTCCCCACATGGTTCCCCATGCATGGGTACCAGCCTCATTCCACCTTACCTACTTTCCCTTACAAAGACTATCTACTTTGCTCAGTTTCCCCCTTCCTTCTTAGAAGCAACATTTCTCTTCTCATCTCATGAGATGTATTTAGACTTTCTCCCCTGTGTCTTGGCTTATGGATAAACAGAATGTGATATATGCATTTATACATACACTGGGTTACTATTCAGCTTGTAAAAAAGAAAGAAATTCTGATCCATGCTGCAACATGGATGAATCCTAAACATTGTGCTTATGAAATAAGACAGTTGCAAAAACAAACAAACAAAACCCCAAATAATGTATGATTCCACTTACAGGAGGTCCCTAGAGTAAACAAGTCATAGTGACAGAAAGTAGAAGAGGGGTGATAAGGGTTGGGGGGAAGCAGGAATAATGACTTCTGTTAAATGGCTACAGTTTATTTTGGGGATGGTGAAAAAGGTCTGGAGTTGGATATTGGTGATGGTTGTTGACACTCTAAAATATGCTGCTTTGATATATTGATTATTCTGAGATGTAGGCACTTGAAGTGCAGCAGATGCAGGAACAGGTTTTCTCTGAACTACCTTATCTGCCTAAAGACAGATCCTCCAGAAGGAATGCAGTTGGCATAGATCCCTCCTCCTCCCCGAGAGTGTCATCAACCAGGGAAGACTGGGTCTTAACCACTGCAGAGGAGATTGGAAGTGAACACCACGCCCAGACAGACTGTTACAAACTATTGTATCTCCCACCCATTTTTCTAAAGGCCCATTCATCTTTCCTGAAAATCATTTGCTTTCCCCTAAGAAGCCTATATCCCCTCTCCCCTTTCCCTGGTAGGCTGGTATCTAAGTCTGAATCCCAAACCACCTAATTTCAAATTTCTCAACTTTAAGCTCCCCATCTTCAAGAACCTGAAAAGAATCATTAAGGAGCTTAAAATTGAGAAATTTGAAATTAGAACAAAAATTTGAACAGAATTGGCTTTGTGTCAGCATTTAATAAGGTTGTGTGCTATTTCAACACTTCTTTTATTCTTTCTACAACCATGAGTTTCACACTTAATAATGCCCTGAGTCCTTTGTTGTGATTATTGTTGTGGGAGTATCAACTGTTCTGTTCTAGAACCCTTACAAGGATTTTATAAATCTGGCCTTAAGTTTAAGTTCTTAAACATGTTCACAGAAATTTCATTCATTAGGTTCTTGAGGAGTTCGGACATACCTACATTTCATGATGAATCAAGCTTCATTGAATAAGAACGGAAACACCTCTCCAAAATGTTGATTTTTGTCTCTCATAAAATTGAAATGGTGGGGAAAATACTTATAAAACAAAAACTTAATTCAGCCGTTTCTGATAAAATAAAAATTAGGTTGCTAAAGAATATTTTTTTTTTGCTCAAGTTAAATATTTGACTCAAATCATATAAATAATGGGCACTGTGTAAAAAGTCTCTCACTCATCCTAGCTAAAGTACTATGTGTTAGTACCTTCTAGAGTCAGCAGGGAACAACCTAAGTCTCTTTGTGCCCTGGCAGAACTTACTCTATGAGGGTAGAGAAACAGAAATAAACAATCAAGTAAATAGGTAGTGGTAATTACTATGGAGGAAAGTAAAATATGTAAAAAGTAGAGGGAGTAGCAAGAGAGGGTTGTTATTTTATATTAGGTGATCAGAAAATGTTCCTTCCATTGGTGGTTATTTATTGTCATTAAATGATCTTCTGCATCTCTTCTGCTTATCTAATGCTATATAATCAACCATCCTAAAACTTGATGTCTTAAAATGATGACAGTATTTATTTTACTCATGAATCTGCAATTTGGGCAGCATCCTGCAGGGACACTTCCTCTCTGTTCCACTTCTTGTCAGCTGGGACAGCTTGAAGGTTGGAGCTCGTATCATCTGAAGTTCGCTCACTCATGTACCTGGTCCTTGAGCTGGAAAGACTCTAGAATAACTGGGGCTGCTTAGGAATCTCTCTCTGTCTTTATGGGGTCCCCCCACATGATCTCTCTGGCATGGGGACTTCAGGGTAATTGAATATCTTACACATTAGCCAGGGAGAAGTTGTGACCTTGTCTGGGAAGTCTCATAGTATCAGCTCTGCTGGACTCTATATGCCAAAGTCACAAACATGCTCAGGTTCAAGGGGAGAGGAAACGGACAAAGAAAGGTTTTGGAAAACAGCATGCAGAAGAGAAATATTGCTGTGACCATTCAAAAAATACCACCACGGGATCTCTCTTTTTATTTAATAAGGAAAATCGGGAAGATAGCTTTTAGTGCATCTAGATCTAGACTTCTAGACATCTAGATCTCTTATCCAGGGTCACAGGTGAACCTGATACAGCTACAAGGTGTCAGCTCTGCCCTCACATGCCTGGGCTACACCATCTTAAAATAGTAATTACTGCTTTTACCCTTATCGTGCTCGTGATGCTGGCATCTCAAAAAATTCTTTAATAATGCATTCTTTTGAACTATACTTATGAGAGAAGATGATCACAGTAGATGTGTGTGACCCTCAAAGGAACTGTGTATGAACTGGAGAGGGTTGTGGTGACTCATACCATCTAGCTCAATTTGAAAAATGCACCACACTGACACACCACCACTTTCAGACTGGTGAAGCATCTCAGCAAGAGGTTATAAAAAGGATGTGATAAGTAGTAATTGCCCAGTACTCGAGAACACTGAGTATAGGTCCCCTTCAGGCTGTGATTCCTGAAAAATGAAACACCTGCCAGACATCCTTCCTGTGAGATCTGCAGTTCATTCAGAGAGGGTGGGGACAGCACCGGGTAACCTCTCCTTTTGGAAGTTGGGATCTTCCTGCTGATGTGTGCCTGGGCCCCTTCCATATTCTTTCCTTATTAAACCATGTAACTAAAGACGAAGAGACCTGTGGGCGGTCTGTGTTCTTATACCTCTCCATTCTTGAAAAGTCCTCAACAATTTGACCCCAAAGATAGACTTTGCCAAAGGCCACCAGTAAGAAATCAATATCTTACTGAAGGTCATGTGGCTTATGGGGAAAAGCACTAATGTACCACACTACACAGCATAAACTCAAAATAACGTAGCATAAACACAGTAGTAACTCATTTCTCAGTGATCTTGTCTCTCCTTCCTCCTCTCCAACCACATACCCCTTTAAAAATTCCCTCTAGTCTCTGGAATAGTTCAGATTTCCCTCTGTTTACCAACCCATTCAAAGCCCAACAAAAGCATAGGAGATGCCCAACACTGCATATCTCTCAGTAATCTAGGAAGACCTTGGAGAGTCCCATTTACACCCAGGCTGAATCCCTGGGGTCCCTTTGCATAGTGGTTCTCAAGCTTGACCCACATCAGCATCCTCTGGGATGCTCAGGCTTCGCCCCAGACAAGCTGAGTCTAAAGCTCAGAGAGAGATCCCAGACTGCACATGATTCTGAGACAAAGCAAGGGATGTCAAGGACTTCTACCCTAGCAGAGGCAAGTGCTTCTTTCTAGTGCTTCTGCCTCTGCTTCTTTCTCATATTCATTTTACCTGGTCTCACTCCACCTGCCCCTTCACTCTTAGGGTCTCTCCATTCCAGGAAGTGACCAGAATCACTCTTTGGCTAGACTTTTGGGATATAAATTTTAAGAAGCATTTCTTTCAGTGGGGGTCCAGTGATTCCTACAATTAACAGGACTAATAAAATCTGAGCATATTTCACATACAAAATGAGGAAAGCAATACAAAGAAGTGTAATAAGTGACTCGAACACATAGAATTGTGCCTTCGTGAACTATTGCTATTACAAACAGAAACTGGCATCCCCTCAAATGTGACAGGGTATTTACATGTCTGTGTATTTTTGTATGGTTAGATATATTTCATTTTTTCCCCTTCTTTAACGATTTTATTTATTTATTTATTTATTTATTTATTTATTTATTTGACAGAGAGAGACACAGCGAGAGAGGGAACACAAGCAGGGGGAGTGGGAGAGGGAGAAGCAGACTTCCCACTGACCAGGGAGCCCGATGCGGGGCTCGATCCCAGGACCCTGGGATCATGACCTGAGCCGAAGGCAGACGCTTAACGACTGAGCCACCCAGCCACCCCTGCTTTCAAACACAAAGTTATTCCTGCGTTAAAAATACTAAATTTTCAGGGCACCTGGGTGGCTCAATAAATGTTGATTGATCACAAGCAAGTCACACTTTCCTGTGTCTTGCTCAGTCTCGCATGTACTTAACTCCTCAGCCCTAATGGCAGCTAGCTGCCCAGTCCAAAATGTCTCCCTCTTTCCTTTCTTCCCTGGCAGGGTGACTGGGCACTCTTAACGAGTTGTCACTGTTTAGAGCTCAGTTAACTTCCTCCACACGATCGCTTTTCCATATTTGGATTCCCTCTTTAACTCTTGCAAAATGTCCAAAAGTTTGCTTCCACTCTCTAGGAAACTCCGTCTGTTTTTTTCTTTATCTCATTAAACCTGGTTTTCATCACACACCAGCCAATTTTGTGAAAATACCATTTTGCGTAATCACATTGTTGGGACAATATTTTGTTGTTGTTGACTGTTTGAAGTATTTCATTTGTGGTATCAATAACCATGATGTCATGGGAAGCACACTGGTTTTGGTGTTGGAAGTTCTGGATTCAAATTAGGGCTTTCTACTCAGTACTAATTGTATGATCTTTGGCAAGTTATTTGACCTGATTTATATTTTCTATTTGACAAATATTTTGTAAGCTAAGGTATTATACATTTGTATGCCTTACTGTCATTGTCAGTACTATTATTAGAAATTTAATGGGAATTCTGGGCTAGTTTTAGAATCTAGCCATCAGCATTTAAATCAATTCTATATAAAATACATCTTAAGTTGCATAAAAATAAATTATGAATTCTGGAAAATAGTTTTTTTTACAATGTAAAGGTTTTGTGTGTATGACATAAAACAAGTATAACAGAGGTAGTAGATTATATACTCCATGATTATAACATACATGATATTGTATAATAGTAATTGTTTTCTACATATAACCTGTTCTGCTCTAACTCTAGCCCAGTATTGCTCAGATTTTCACATATCCTATTAAAACACAGATTTCTGGGCTTCACTAACAGAGATTCTGATTCAGGAAGTCTGGGGTGAAGTCTAAGAATTTTCTTTTTTCTTTGTCTTTTCTTTTTTTAAGAATTTTGTTTTCTAGCAAGTTCTTGGATGATGCTGATGCTGTTTGCCCAGAGACCACACTTTGAAAACCATTACTGTAATTGAATCCCTACTAGGGGATTTGATCCAAATTTTTAGCAGAACTATGATTCTACTGCATAAAGAGACACTTAGGAGAGAGAAATGAAAAATAAGACAGAGTTTAATCCTTTATGGTTATTGCAAGCCACAACCACCGTCACCATCATGCCCATCACAAAAGGTCCTTTTATAATTTTGTGTTTTTAATCTAAATTGATTTTTTAAACTTGTATAAATAATTCTCACCCTCAAAAACTCCCTGGTTTCCATCATATTATGAGATCATGAGACATAATTGAGCGAGCAGCCTTTCTTTCGTACTGCAGAATCCAGGCTTTGATTCTGATTTCTGACTCCAGAAACGTCCTCGGCTTTGACATTAGCCATTATCCCTTCACTCTGCCAACCTGCTCTTTAACTGGCCCAGCCTCAATCTCGGCAAAATGCCCTGATGAAGCCAGGAAACAGAGTTGATTGCTACCAAGAAAACCTTGCCTTCTTTGTCCATTCCTGTAATCAGTTTGGAAGGGAATAGCTGGAAACTTTATCCTGTTCACGGAGTTAGAATATTCAGAGTCGCATCTGAAATGTTATTCATTTGAAAACAATTGAGTATCCAGTCATACTCACTAGTGTTTGCTTGGATCTCAGTAATACTTGTCCAGCATTGCCCTCTAGTGCTTGTGGGCGTGTTTCTGACGATGCCTTGCATCTTCTAATTAGGGCATTTGGAATTAATTATTTAGGGAAGGATCCCTCCCCATAGTTTCACAGTAGGCAGAGAAAAAGTCAAGACCCAGGCAACATTAGAAATTTTTTGAGTGCTCTTTATTTGGTCAAGAAAGAGCAAAACAAAACAAAACAAAAAAACAAAAAAAACCACACACACACACACACACACACGTGTATATATATATATATATATATATATATATATATATATATAGGCAAGATTTGTCTATACTTTTGCCCTGCCTGAGAAGAAATTCAGTGTAGGACAACAGGTTATTTAAATGAAGTAGTGTAAGTCACATTTGTGTGTGTGTGCGCGTGTGCATGCTCCAAGTTTCTCTTGCTCTGTAAACTTGGCATCGCCTATATTTTCTAGACACAGGATAAGGCAGGTTGCATCTATGGGATATGTTAAAGAATTTCTTTCAAGATCGACTGAAAAAGTTCTGGATGGTATTTGGGGTGAAGAGGTTTTTGTCATTTAGAAATATCTGAGCTATATATACGGAAGATTTCCCTTTCTACTTGAAATAGTAACAACAGCAATCACAACAAGAAAAGAAAAGAAAGAAAGAAAAAAAGAAAACCCTGAACACAACCTGACGGGTTTCATTTTGAACACTCCTTCTTCAGTCGTGCAGGTAGCTCTCTGCACAGCAGGGCCGCCAAAGGTCACACACAGTGTCTGTCATTCTCATCTGTTTTCGATGACAAGAAAAGTGCCCTCTCCGTTCTGGTCTGAAAAGCCAAAATGCAAGTATATGACCTCCCTGATCTCCTGAGCTGTTCTTGGGAGACAGAGCTTTTGTGTTTCTAATTGGGTTAGAAGTGCAGTTATGGCTTCTCCTTTGCTGGGGAGCAAGGATACGATGGGATTTTCCAGGCTGGTCTGACCAGTAACCCATGCTCCCTGGCAGTCACATCACTGAGGACTAAACCATAGGATATAAAAGAATGATCAAGTTCTGTGAATAAAATCCCCAAGATATAAACCCTATTTAACTCTCTAAGTTAATATATATCATCTGAGAAAATAACTGACTTGCCCTCATTTTTAAATGAGAATCAATAGGAAAGAGTAAAGCTGTAAGAATATCTACCAAAGGGGCTCCTGGGTGGCTCGGGTGGTTAAACGTCTGCCTTCAGCTCAGGTCCTGATCCCAGGGTCCTGAGATCCGGCCCCAGGCCCCACATCGGGCTCCCAGCTCAGCAGGGAGTCTGCTTCTCCCTCTGCCTCTGCTTCTCTCCCCTGCTCATGCTCTCTCTCTCTCTCTCTCTTTCTCTCTCAAATGAATAAAGAAAAGCTTAAAAAAATATCTACCAAAATGGATTTTTTAAGTGATGGAACTATCAGTACTGAGTACTTCCTCTTTATACTTTCCTTCATAATCTAAATTTTATACCAAAAAAACATATGTTAGTTTTATTGATGTATAAATTATATAAACAAAATTCATTTATTTTAAGAAGACAATTGGATGGTTGAAAAGACATTTATGAAGTGAGACCATCATCCCCACAATCTAATTTAGAACATTTCATCACCACCAAAAGAAACCTTGTGTATATTTATAGTTACTCCCTAAGCTCTGGGCATCAACCATTTGCCTGTTCTGGGCAGTTCCTATAAATGAAATCATGTGACATGTGGTTTTTGTGTCTGTCTTCTTTCATTCAGCACAATGTTTTCAAAGTTTACCCATGTTGCAGTAGCTCTTTCTTTTTGCTGAACGATAGTCCATGTGCATGGATATCCCATATTTTGTGTAATGGTTCATCAGTTGATGGACATTTGGGTTGTGTCCACTTTGTGCCTGAATAGTGCTGTTATGAACATATGTTTTTGTTTCTCCTGACTAGGTCACTAGGAGTAGAATTGCCAAGTCATACTGTAAATTTCCTTTTAATATTGTAAGAAACCATTAAACTGTTTTTGGTACTGCCTTCACCATTTTACATTCCCACCAGCAAGGGATGAGCGATCAAGTTTCTCCACATGCTTACCAGAATTAGCTGTTGTCATTATTTTTTAATTTTTGTTCTTCTGATATGTGTGCAATGAGATCTAACTGTGGTTTTAGTTTGCATTTCCCTAATGACTAATAATATCGAACGTCTCTTTTTTTGTCTCTTTTAGGCTATTAGCATATCCTCTCGTGAGATGCTTACTCACATATTTGGTTCATTTAAAAAAATAAAAATTTTCATTTTCTGATTTACAAAAAAGGTACAAAGGTAGCATACAGAGTTCCTCTCTACACCTTACTGAGGTCCCTCCATTATCAACACATTGTATTAACATGGTACATTTGTTATAAGGAAGAGATGACAGTGAAACATTACTGTTAACTACACTCCAAACTTTATTGACATTTCACCAATTTTCCCATTAATTTCCCCTTTCTATTCAGGATTCATTCTGGAACACCATACCACATTTAGTTGCCTTATGTCCTTAATCTCCTCTGGTCTATGACAATTTTTCAGTCTTTTATGGTCTTCTTAACTTTAACATTCTTATGTAGCACTGGCCAGGTATCATGTAGAATATCTCCCAAACTGTCTGTCTGATTTTTTTTTTCCATCATTGACTAGGGCTATGAGTTTTTAGAAAGACTATCACAGAGGTAAAGTTTTACTCCCTTCAAACTTTTGTTGTCTCTTCATTGATGAGTTACAGGTATTTTTTATATAATTGCAAACAGGTTCTTTATTAAATTTGCAAAAATTTTAAAAGAATATCTTAGTTATATAATTAATATAAATTAAAATAAACCCACTAAAAAAGCAAGTGCAGAAAGCATATTTTGGTCAACTCAATGGAGTAATAGAGAATATGATGAAAGGACTTATTTATTCAATAGTGGAATGCAACCATCACCTTAATAAATATTGTGCTTGAACAGACCTTTAGAAAGTCATACATATTGTCTCCTGGTAAATTCAACCCAGTGAGACTTCCCTAGCAGCTTTAGAACTGTTTTACTTTCCTGGATGGAGTACCAGATGAAGCTGAATTGCCTTTGGGGGCCATTTTGTACCAAAATATGTAACTTAATGTGCCACGATACTTGTACCAAAAGAGCAAGGGAATCAGGAATTTTAGAAAGAGCATGAGATTCCCATGTTCCACCTTTCAAACACTTCACTCATAGACCCTCTTTGCTGCTTTCTCTGTCTCCTTAAGACTGAATGTATATGCTCAAATTTGTCCAACTTAAATTCTCCTTATTATGTGAGGCTGTGTGAGAGCGGTTCACACTCTAGAAAAATGCTACCTACAAACAAAGAAATGGTTTTGATATTTGTTACCATTTTCTGTAGGTCCACCTTCTCTGGGACTGGCAGGGGAAGGATGCATGGAGCAAAATCTCTGGGGACACGGATTTGACCCATTTTGTCAAACTCAACATTCAGTGAGCTGATGAATGGTCTTAACTGGACAATAAGAGGAGAGTGGCTTGGAAACATCCTTGGGTTCCCACAGGGAGTTAGAGGGAGTAGGGAGGAGAGTGAAAGCAGGTAAGGAAAGCCCTTATCATATAATTGAGAGATTTACCCATTAGTGAAGAAGGAGAGTGAGAACACATACTAATACTTAAAAAAAGCTGCTTTACTACATTCTAATAGGTGAGATTCCTTGATAGTACAAATCCATGAAAACTGCCGCAGAATTACACACACATATCTATATCTATATAGTTGTTTATTTGACTTTTTAATATTGCAATCATTTGTTATTTTTATTACAAGTTATTACCAGCAGCTAATGGAAATGTTGAAATGAAACCTACTTAGAGTATTATGACACTGAATGTCAAAAACAGTTTTAACAAGTTTAAATTTTCCTGCATAGACTCTCCAGCATTGTAACAATGAGCCAAATCAAATTGTAATAGACAAGAAGATTTAAAATGTACCTTGCTGTTAGGATATCTCAATGAGTATATGCAAAAAAAAGAAATCAGATTTCCAAAAATAAAAATGAGGCAGATGGTCATTTACTCTAAGACAGAACTAGTGACATGCTGACAGATATTAAGCACATTAAGTATTTAAATACTCAATATAAAATTGAAGTCTCAACATTTTAAGAACAGGCCTATTTTGTAAGCCTAAAATCACCTCACTTGAAAATATTTTTCTTGTGCAATAGAAAATATGGGGAGCTGACATTGGTAATACTGGGCCTTTTGGAATTTGATAGAACAAAGGTAATTAGGACACAGCTCCCGTCCTAAAGTCATTGATTAGACTAATTATGAAGAGTTGATGAGCCAACAAGGAAACCTAAGTAGTGATCTGAGGGGATGCTAAAGATGGGGTGGCCAAGAAGGTAGAGTAGATAGAGGCACAGGCTTGAAAACTGTTACCCTGGGGTTGAAGTTCTAGCCCCATTATTTTAAATAAAGTTATTGAAATATAATTCACATACCATACAATTTGCCCATTTAAAACATACAGTTCACTGGGTTTTTCATGTATTCACACAGTTGTGCAACTACAACCACAATTTTAGGACATTTTTATCACCGACTCCCCCCCAAAAAGTCCCATACTCATTAGCAGTCACTCCCTACTTCTCTCCAATCACATTTCTCCCTTCTCAGCCTAAGGCAACTGTTGTTTTATTTTCTGTTTTTGTAGATTTGCCTATTCTGGACGTTTCATATGACTGGATTCATATAGTATGTATTCTTTTGTAACTGCTTCTAAAACTTAGATGTTGTAACATGTTTCAATATTTCATTCTTTTTACTGCCAAATAATAGTCTATTGTATAGATATAACACATTTTGTTTATCCATTCTCAGTTCATGGACATTTGATTTGTTTCTCTAATAATATTTTTATCTCCTATGTGATCCTGGACAAATAATTATAGTGATTAAGAGCCAGGCCCTGTATTCAACTGCCTGGCTTCAAAACCTGGTGCTACACTTCTAAGTCCTTGGGCTTGTTTCTTGAGCTCCCTATGCTTCAGTTTTCTCATCTGTGAAATAGAGGTAATTGTAGTAGTACCTTATGGAATTGTCTGAAAATTTCACAAGTTAATACTGAAAAGCCTTTAGCATAGCCTTTGGTGCATAGCACATTCTCAGTAAATTGTAGTGATGATGATTGTGGTCCTCTTAATATTACGATCCTTTTGAATTTTCTAATCTCCTCATCTTAGAACCAATAATCCCTCTTGAGTGAGCTGTTCTGAGATTAAATAGAGGAGATTTGGAAGCCTTTGACTCGATATCTGACACATACTAGGTGTTCAGTAAATAGGTTTTAGAGGAGCAATATCTCATTGTGTGCTGGAAAGTCAAGATACAAGGCTTGAATTTATGGAGTAAGCCTTGAAATACAAGCTCAGGCTCAGAGGGAAAACTATATGAAGACATAAGAAGAAGATCGTTCTTTCCTTTCTAGAGGTTAAACTCAATGGTTAAAACAGTTGGCAGAGTCATGAATTTAGTTTAACCTTCTTTCCCATGTTCTAACGATGGTCTTATACATAGTACACTGACCAAAGGACAAGGAGAAGAACAGGTAGTGGAGGTGAGTCAAGCAGGTTTGGGCTCTCCAGTCAATGAAGGGAAGGAAAAAGGCATATTCAAACATCCCAAGTTCCAAAAACTCTGCAGCAACCGAAAAAGATGTCAGAATGTCATCAGCTGTGCTTAGTATATACCTAATTTGGAAGTAAGCAATTTTCTGTGCTTCTTCTTTTACCTTCCCCAGGACCATAAAATAATGGAAGAAGGAGCCCAGAAGGCTGGATTCTGATTCAGATGCTGTTTCAAAATAAATGCGAGATCCTAGGTAAGTCCTTTCTTGATCTTAAATCTTTTTCTAATTTATGAAAACACAGGTTTGGAGTAGAAGATATAAAAGTCTCTGTTAAACCCTAGGAAATCGAGCTATGTATTTGTTTTCCATCCCCAGCAAAGTATCCAAAAGGCTTTTAGGAGTAGAGTGCCCATTTGCAGACCCCACTGTGATGGTGGTTGTGGTGGCTGCTGGGACCCTGTTGATGGAGTGGGGAAAAAGAGATAATGGAGGGAAAGCGTCCAGTTGATGTTCTTGGGCAAGTTATTTAAGGTATGAAGCTTGGTTTCTCTTGCAAAATGGTGCAGTACTACCACTTATTTTATAGGATTGTTAGGTAGTAGATCAAGTATTAAGTGCTCTGTGTTATTTGACATTATGAGCCATTAACATGGAAAGGTACAAAGTTTCCAGATTTTAAAGAGTTACCTCTTCTATCCCACTTTCTTCTTCTTTTCCTTAACATTTTCATGGCATTCAAAAGGAATTTTTTTAAAAACATTGAAATAAAAGTGTTGATTTGTCTTTAATTGCATGATGTGATGTAGTCATATAAGTTGCATTTTTAAATCACACTTGAATCTTTGAAATGAATCATACTTAGCTAAGGGTGTCATTCTTTTACTTTTAGCATGTTGCTAAATTTTATTTGCTACTTTAAGTTATTTATATTGTATCAATATTCACAAATGGAATTAGTCTATAACTTTTTTTCCCTGTTTATTTTGGGGGAGGGGGACATATAATGATTCACCAAAAAGATGCCCAAATTTCTGGAACCTGTGAATATGTTACTTTACATAGCAGAAGAGAATTTGTGCATGTAGTTGGGGTTATTTGCCTTAAGATGGAGAAATTATCCTGAATTATCTGTGTGGGCTAAATCCAATCACACAGCAATCAAGGCATGCAGGCAACTTCTAGAAGCTGGGAACAGCCCAGAGTTGAGAGCCAGCCAGCCAGGAGATGGGGGCCTCCGTACTACAATTGCAAGGAACCGAGTCCTGCCAACAACCCACACAAGCAGGGAGATGGATCTCATCCTAAAGCGTCCAGAAAGGAATGAAGCCCTGCCAACAACTTAATTTTGGCCCGAGGAGACCCATGTCAGACTTCTGAGCTACAGAACTGTGAAGTAATAATTGATGTTGGTTTAAGCCACTAAATTTGTGGTAATTTGATATGGCAGGAATAGAAAACTAACAGGAAGCTATCTTTGTTTTGAAACAAATAAGGTGTGAAAAGAATTTGGAAGTTTTCCTTCTTTTAACACTCTCTGCAACAGTTTAAAAAGTATCAGATTTAGGTTTTGTGAAAATTAAAAAAAAAGTACCGAGATATCATCTGAAACTCTGAAATGAAATCTTGGTGTTTTCATATTTTTCTCCTTTCTATACTGTCAGGATCCATTTTGTAACCTTATTTTACCAAAAATAGTAATAAAAATAAAATGAAATAATTTTATTGAGATTTTCAAGGGTACTAATAGAGTTTTGAAAGATTACTCCCATAATTCTTTTCCTTTCATCTTTATCTGTGGTCCTTTCCACCTTTTCTTTTTGCTTTGTTCTTTTATTCTTGGTTAGTGTAACTAGAGATTGATTTGACTATTTTATTGGCAAAAGAAAATGACAAGCCCCTGATGCTTTAAATCAGTTTATTTTATTGCTTTTAAATTTGATATTTTTTGCTTTTATCTCTATTTCCTGCTATCTTTTTTTATGGCTTCTAATCCTTTTTTTCCCCCCGAGTTAAATGTTTAATTCACTTATTTTCATATTTACATGAATATTTATATGAATTATTTATGTGAATATGTACATGTTTGAGGCTACAGATTTTCTTCCAAATATAACTTTAGTCATATGTACAAAGTTGGATATATGTTTATTATAATTTTTTTAGAGACTTGGTATCTTCAACTTTGGATTCTTCATTAGCTCAAGAGTTGTTTAAGAGAGAGTTATTTTGAAATTCAAAGGCTGATATTTTGGGGTCTACTTTTCCTCTACTATTTCCTTACTTATTTCTATTTTTATTGTATCGGTTGCCAAAGAATGAGATCTTTACTTTCCACCTTCTAGGATTTGAGATTTTTGGGGGGCGGGTGGGGTGGTCATATTATGTAGGCATTAAATAAAGATATGTATTTAAATCCTTTAAATATATATTAATTGTATCTCAGTTGTTATTAACATATTAAGTATATGTTAATTTGTTCAAAATTTTTAATAATATTACTCAAATCTTCTGAAACTTATCCTAAGTTTAGTGTGTTTTACGTGTCATGGGCTCTCAGAATGAAGTTAATATTAATTGAGTTAACTATGTGTCCCTTTTTTTTCTTCCATTTCCTTCAGTATCTACTTTGATTTCTTCAGTATCTACTGCTTTGTTCTTTGATGCAGAAAATGGGGGAAGGACCTTCTGGAATGGTGGAGTAAAGAGCTCCATAGATTCTTGCTCTAGAGGAACAACCCTAACAGATGAAAACTATTAACATTTATTTAAAATTTTTTTTAAATTTCTTTAAATTATTCTCAGGACCTACAACAAATGAAGAAATAATTAGTAAAATCTACTAAATCCTGGCAAATAAATAAAATGAATAAAGTAACATTCATCCAAACAGTATGGCACTCTGTGATCGCATAGAGATCAAGGGCACAGAACTGAGACCCCAGAAATAAACCCTGTCACACTGTCCGCTGATTTCCACAAGGTGCCAAGACAATGCAAAGGAAAAAGAATGGTCTCATAACAAATGGTGCTGGGATATCCACATGCATGAAGTTAGATCCCTTCTTTATACCTTACACAAGAATTAATTTAATATGGATCATAGATCTAAATGTAAAAGTTAAAATTATAAAAATCTTAGAAAAAAATATGGGTGAAATCTTCATGACCTCAGATTAGGCAAAGCCTTCATAGTTACAAGTCCCAAATCATGAGCTACAAAAAGAGAAAAAGAAGATAAATTGAACTCATCACCATTACAAACTTTTGCGTTTCAAAGTTACCATTGAGACAGTAGAAGACAACACCGAGAAGGGGAGAAAATATTTCCAAGTCATATTGCTCAGTCTTCCTGTCCTCTTCAGAGTAAAATCTCAAGGTTTCTAAAAGTCCTATTAGAGCTTTCAGGAACTCCGACAACAATTTCTACAGTTCTCTGCCCTTATCCCCTTCATTTGTTCAATGTTGATGTTTCTAGAGAAATGAAATCTCTACTGCCATGGGCGACTGAAGTCATTTTCCTCTGTGCTCTCCCAAAGCCAGCATTTAGACCTGTGATTCCTGTGGCCTGGTGCCTCTCCTGCTGGCAACTGTACTGTGGGTCCTCTCCAGCTTGATTCTTTCACCCCTCTTCATGGAAAGCAAAGAAACCTCATACTTGGTAAAGGGAGTCATCTTTCATGTCTAAAGAAATAGGACGTATAAACAAGAAAGAGACCCATCATATGGTAAAGAGAAGGAAAAAAACAGTGACGTTCAGCTCATGTTATATCTTCAGGCCACAAAATGTCAAGCAAATCTGTTGGCTAGAAAAGGGTATTTCATACCTACTCAGGAGGAACCATGTAATACAAAGCAAGGACCCTGAATAAGAAATTCACACATTCATGTGAGACTTGGACCCATGTCCAAAAGTAGTTTGTTAATTTCCTTCAGCCAGTTGGTAGAGACTTTTGGACCAATTCAGCTCTCCTTTGCTTGGGCAGAACCACCACTTCCAGGAACAACAGAGCTAGCCTGTCCTTTTGCGTGTGCGATGTTTACTGTTCAGGTCCAACCCTCATCCAACCTAAGGGAACAAGCAATTATTTCAGGCACTAGGAATTATTTAGAATCAATCTAACTCACTATCCACAGGGAAAACATCCATACTGCTGCTGTCTAAAATAATGACTGTGTAAAAAAAAAAAAATTACCTAGGAAGCCATTTCTTGTTAAAGAAGCATTTCAATGTAAGAATGCCTATGATTTGGATTCACTGGTATTAATCTCTCATTCATATAAAGAGTTCTTTCTGAGAGAATTACTTTTCAAAATAACATTACAAGAGGCCAGGTTAATGGATAAAGTGCTAAAGTTCAAATGAAAAAAAATGGTGATTTTATTTTTCTTTTTATCTCTTTCCTCCTTTGCATGTGAACCCTTATTGCTCCTCAAGGGTAAACAAGGATTAATTAGTACTAGCATATGACCACTTCACTCCAAGGGTCACAACATTTCCAATTTTATCCCAGCTCATAAATGTTTACTTACATCTCTTTGCATTCCCAGGATCTGTGCCAAAAGAAGATCATACCCAAGGCTTGATTTTCTTTCTTTCTTTCTTTTTTTTTTTTTTTTAATAATGGCTCATTAAAATGCATTGTAGATCCTTTCCTCCTCTCTCGGAACAGTAAGAGATGGCTTTTAAAATGAAGTTCCACTAAGGGCGCCTGGATGGTGGCTCAGTCGGTTAAGCATCTGACTCTTGGTTTCGGCTCAGGTCATGATCTCAAGGTCATGATCTCATGGGTCATGAACTCGAGCCCTGCATCGGGCTCTGTGCTGAATGGGGAGTTTGTTTAAAGATTCTCTCCCTCTGCCCCTCCCCCCACTTGCCCTCATGCATGTGCTCTCTCTGTCTTTAAAATAAATAAATAAATATTTAAAATAAATAAATGAAGTTCCATTAATGAAAAGCATACATAGACTGAGAAAAATGAGAAAAACTTTCCCCTTCTTACCATGTTTTCATTCTCTTCTTCCCACCTTTTTTCCCTTTCTTCCTTCTTTCCTTCTTTCTTAGATTTCTATAGTAATCTATTTGGTAGCTAATACTTGTTGAGTCAAGTGCTGTATCCAGGCACTGTAAAGACATATTCTTCATTATTGCCCCATAACAAGTCCAAGGAGTGTTAGATCATCCCCATTTTTAGATCATGAGTTTAGGTAACTTGCCCAAGTCACTTTGGCAGAGCTGAGATTTGCATAGTCTATTAGACCGAATGTTGCTCTGCATTTATTTGCTCTATATCGACATGTGCAACACTTCATTGGCTCTCCTTATCTCACACCATATTCCAAACTAATAAATAATTGTTTAACATATTGCTTATAGAGTACCAAACCAAAATATTATGCTACTGATTCATTAGGTGTGCAAAGGCCTTTATTCCTTAAAGGTGTGATAAATCCCTTGAGAAGAGAGACTGTGCTAATGCTATGGACTGAATTGTGTCTCCCCAAAATTCATATGCTAAAGCCCTAAAGTGACCGTGTTTGGAGATAGGGCCTGTGAGGAGGATTTGATGAGGTCATAATTGTGGGCCCTAATACGATAGGGCTGGTGCCCTTTATAAAAAGAGGAAGAGACACAGGAGTTCTATCCTTACCACTACATGAGAACATAAGAAGGTGGCCATCTGCAAGCCAGGAAGAGAGCCTTCACCAGAAGCTGAATTGGCTAACACCTTGATTTGGACTTCTCAGCCTCTGTAGCAGTGAGAAATACATTTCTGTTGTTTAAAGCCACAAAATGTTTGGTACTTTGTAGCAGTGAGAAATACATTTCTGTTGTTTAAAGCCACAAAGTGTTTGGTACTTTGTTATGGCAGCCCGAGCAGACTGTCATTGCCTTATACATTTTAGTACTGATTGCCACACCCGACAGAGTTCTTTGTACATAGTAGATACATCAAAAAGGAGCTCTTATTAACCACTAGGTTAAGATAGTGCATAGGAAAACATGCAGTCATTTTGCCTCATCCTGACAAACTACTAAAACTTCAGTGAATTGTTTTAATGAAAAATAAATACACAGGGGTGCCTGGGTGGTGCAGTCGGTTAAGCGTCTGCTTTCAGCTCAGGTCATGATCCCAGGGTCCTGGGATTGAGCCCCATGACCAGCTCCCTGCTCAATGGAAAGCCCGCTTCTCCCTCTCCCTCTGCTGCTCCCCCTGCTTGTGTGCTCGTGCTCTCTCTCTCTGTCAAATAAATAAATAAAATCTTTAAAGAAGTAAATAAATACACAAAAATGGAAAAACATGAGAAAGTTGAAAGAAAATACAAAGTTTTAGAAGATGAAAGCAGTTGGACAAATAAGGACTAATTTAGCAACCAAGTAGAAGCTGTATCTCAAGCTGGTGGAGAAGTGTTGAGAACCACCCCAGTTCATACTCCATACTCCTAACTGACAGAGGAACCAGCATGTCTCTGAAACTGGATAAAGGGAGTGGGAGAGGGTTGGATGGAGAAAATGAGGAAGAACTGGTGAAGTCTGTCTGAGAAGACCTAGATTCTCTCCTACTTTATGCCCTGGCGCCTCCCCCACTCTAGTAGAACTCCAGAGATTTGTTACCCAGAGATGTTGAAAAAGAGGATGACAAATACAACCAAGAGTAACAGGTGTCCCCAAAATAGGAGGATTAAGCAGATCTATGGCTACCATCTACACGCTA